>NC_067299.1:8443333-8743666 GCF_020740795.1 Apus apus | reverse complement strand
AGTGCGATTATTGATCAATCCCTCACTAAGGAGAAGATTTGGGGAAAAATAAAAAAAGAGAGAGAGAGGAAAAAAAAACCAAACCAACAAAAAGCCCAAACCAGTATTTGTGGCTGTTATATAATAGCCATTATGTAATGCCTGTTGGTGCCAACTAAAAATATACGGGAAGAGAACTTCGATTCATTGAAGCATTTAACTAGCATCGTCCCAGGGTTTCTTGTTCTGGATTCCAAGCCCTTCTGCAGATGTTGAGAAGAGCTTACAAGCCCCCCAGACTACACAGCAGCCTGTTCTGTTTCTTATCCCTCTCTTTCTCTTCAGCCTTGTTTTTCTCTTCTACCTGGGGTTGTAGAAATGGTAACTGCTTCCTCAGTCGCCTCCTTGCACACCCCCTGACCACGCTGTCGATCTGCTCAGCCACTTTTTTAATGCTTTGTTCAGCTCAGCTTTAAATGTCCCTGCTAGATCCTGGGTTTGCAGGAGGAGGTGAGCTTAAAGAGTAGCAGGGAATGGATTTTGCAATTGCTCATGCAGCAGCCATCGAAAACTCGACAGCTTCATGGACAGTGTTTTATGGGGAGCTCTTCTGTAGCTGAGCTGCAGCTGGGAGTGTGTTGGTGCCTTTTCCATCCAGGAGCTCCCCCACTGAACTGCCAGCAGGACCCAGCATCCATCCCCAAGTGCTCAGCCCAGCTGCACTTGCTGAAACAGAGTGAACCCCTAAGGTGCTCACCCCCAGCACTGCAGAGATGGGATACAGACCATGGTTTACCCTTATTTTCTGCAGCAGGATATTGATGTGGTTGTGCAGGGTCTGGAGCAGTATTGGCAGAGGCAGAGCAGGCAGTCCAGGCTGAGCAATGCTGCAAGGTGGCAGTGCCTTGGCCAGGGCTTGAGGACAGGGGAGTGGGCATCAGCTGTGGTCCCCTGGCCAGGGTTGGGGGAGACAGGCCACTGGAGGTGACACAGGCAGCAGCAGTGAGCTGCACTGCTGATGAGGACCCTGCAAGGTTTGTTGTTTTTACAAGAAAAGCTCACATAGTCCTGGATGAAAAAGCCATGAGCAAAAGCCTCTTTACATCCACAAATCCAGGATTTCAGTCTGCACAGAGACTTACAACACTGTGAATAACACTGTGTATCACAAAATTATATGAGTTCTTTAATTAAAGCCTCACAATAGTACCAGAAGAGGGTAACTAGACCTGTTATGACTAGTAGTGAAACCAAGGGACTCAGAAAGTGGGGTTTGGACTCTAGTCTTCTGCTGGAATTGGTGTATGGCATTGTCTTTTCTGTTCCTCATAATTATAGTTATTGGGCTGTTCAGTGCCCAAGCACTAAGACCAGAATGTCACTATCAATGACATAAGTCTGTATCCAGGTTTCTTACTGTAGAATAGATGCATCCTGTTGTGAGCTGTGGCATCTCGGTGGTCAAGCAGACTACTGCTTCCATTGAGGAGTTGCAGGGGCTGTTTCAGGTGACCAGAGGTCATGTCTAACTGTCCAAGCCCTCCGGGATCATTGGTTCAGTTCCCAGTGGGATCAACAAAGGGTTTTGTTTTTCTAAAGAGCAAAGGTTGAGTCTGTCTTCAAGACTTACAGGGCCCTTGTTTAGCATTAATTTACCCGAGAGGCATCTTGGGTGCAGCGTTACATACATCGTGGGTGCGTTTGGCTCTCATAGGAGCAGTGGAAGTCATTAGGACCCATAGTAATTGTTGCTGCTATTGCTTTTTTACAGCAATATAATGAAGTATGAATGGAGATAGCTCCTGGTTAAACTCAATTTTCCCTGCAGGAACAGAGACGTTGACCAGCCAATGAAGGGAACTGACAGATCCTTGTGCCTGCATTGGCTGTGTCAGCCACGACGTGCAGTTACGTTGCGTCCAGTTAAGGAGGGGGAAATCCTGATAAATAAGGAGAACTAGGATTTTACCAAACAAATATTTGTGTTTGTTTGCTTTTTACTAAAGCTGCCTACTTTCTGCCACGTGAGTGTGCTTCACATCCCAGCCCCTGGTCAGCTGAAGGAAGCCTTCCTCCTAGGAGATGCCCGTGTAGGAAGGGCAGTGGGAATTGTATCGCTGGGAGGCAGCAGCTTCACCTGGCTGTGTGTTGCTGCTTGTCTCTGGTAGTTGCTGAGTCAAGTGATGTGGATGCTTACTCAAATCCACAACAAATTAGGTGAGTGATAATTAGCACTGTGGGATAAAGATTTAGGACTCTGCAGCCTCAGGCCAGCGTGATTTCATTTTCTGTGGGTTATGTTATTGTCCACGGTGCTTATTGCTTTGTACAAAGAGAGAGAGCCTGTGCCAAGGGGGTTTTGCTGATGTGTGTGTTAGCAGAAGCCACTCTCCATGTCCTTGTGTGTGTTAAATGCCAGGTGGCAGGCAGCTGGAGAGGAGAAATGTAAAAGCTGTGGTGGAAAGAGCCAAGGGCTTTAACACTGCTGTCGGTCCAGCCGAGCATGATAGCGATGTCCTTCCTTTGGCACTCGTCCCTTGGTGGTGGCGTCATCAGCATATTAACTGGAGATGTGACCATGAATTTTTCAGTGCCAGCAAAGAGCTGAAAGTCTGAGAGATGGATTAGATAAGGAGAGCTGCATTCCTGCACACTCTCCCCCAGGGGAGGTTGGCACCGGGCAGATGCTCAGCCTGCCAGCCCTCCTGGTGAGGCTGGAAACCCTTGCACTGGTAGGTGCTTGGTCTGTATCCTCCATGTGCCTTTAGTGGGGACAGTTTGGGGAACTACCTGTGCTGCACCATGGAAATCCACATGGACCAGGTGTGTTGAGAAAGAGCATTCAAGCACATTCCAAATATTGACAAATAACCCAGGCAAGACAGTATCAGAGGTACTGTTGTGGGGTATTGCTGTTTAAAAGAGTGTTTCATCTGGGAGCTTTGACCAGCTCTTTGGCTGGAAATCAGCTGGGTTTGTTATTATGCCTATGTTGAAAGTGTGCTTTCTTTTTAATCTCTTTGGTCTACATCTTCCATTAAAAATCCACTTAATTTTATGACCAGAAGATGCCCTGGCTGCTCCTCCTGTAACAACTGCTTCGCCACCAAATATGCCATAGCCATTAAATCGACCCCTGCGGTGACCTGCATATCTTTAAGCATTTAAATGAGTTCTACAAATTAGGCTTTTAGGATTAGTCATCATAGATTTGTAGTGTCATTGGTGTGTTGCCAAGGACCCCAGTTTTGTCACCATGGCTACTACCGCAGGGTTACTGAGACACACAAACTGCAGGGAAGTTTATTAAACAGAAAATTCACGTGCCAGAACGTGAGTGGGTGAACAGTGATGATGGACCTGCTGTAGCCTGGGGAGCTCCTGGTTGCTGATATCCAGCCCAGCCCAGAGGTGGGCCTCCAGAGGAGAGAAGATGCTGTTATCTGCCCAGGGGAAATCACCTCTGTATGTATTTCTTGTGTGATTGCTCGTGTCTGTTCAATAAATGGTGTGTTTTGAGAAGGTGGGGAGGCAGTAGGAGTGTGTGCTTAGGCCTTAAAATGCTCTAATCCTGTGGGGACTCTCCCTTCCCAGGAAGGGCTCTCCCCACCTTGGGATGGAAAGCTGTAGAGGGGTGATCCTGTGATGAAGTATTTGTAGTAATAAAATCCCTTGTTACTGTCTTGTAATGTCATTGGGCATGAAAATTAAGTTTGGGGGGTTCTTTTAAACGTGAGAACTGAAAACAGGATTCTGTAGTTTGTCTCCAGCAGGGAATATACAACCCAAATCTTCTAGGCTGTTGTGTCTTTAAATATATGCCTGCCTTGTGCAAGGGGAAGCTCCTGGCCCCTGTATCCACCTTCTTTCTAGACCTTCAGAATTAGGGCTTTAGAACTTTAGAACTGCTGGGAACTCCTAAGTGCCATCCCTTCAGAATCTTCTGTCATTTGAAAACCCAGCCCTGTAGCTCTTAACCTTTCCCTCCCCACTGATGTCTTCTCCTAGGACATCTAACATGTATACATGAGTTTTCTTGGAAACTTGGAAAAAGAATGTGTGCCTTTGGTAGCCTCACCCTGGCCTGCTTTTCCCCACGCTGTTGATACACGTGGCTCTTTCTCATGGAGTTGTCTCCTGTTCCTCAGCCTCACCTGACTGTTTCACCAGGGCTCAGGACCAAAGTCATCCTCCTGGCTGAACCTCCTGGACTCTCTTACTGAGTCCTGATGTCAGCAATTTGGAGGGTGTCCACTGGCACCTAATTGAAGTAGGGTCTAAGTTATGAAATGTCTTTTATAGTCCTTAGAGGAAGAAGGAAATCCAGGGAATGGTTCTTAGCTGCCCATCAGCTCTGCAGATACATTCTCTTGCCCTGGGCAATGCTGATAAACCAGCTGCCCAACAGTGTGCTTAGTGCTGGGAAGTAGAGTCTATTCTCAGAGCACATTTCTCCTGCATGAACCTGCCTTTTCCATCTCACCCCATCCCTTCCCTCTCCCCAGGACCTTCTCACAGTTCTCATGGCCAAGCATCTCTGTAAGGTTGACTGCCCTGTCTGAATGTGGGATACTTCCAGTGCTATTCCAGCAGCTCTGGCCTGCCAGCTTACCATCTTGGCATGGAGGCCTGAGTGGGTTTTTTGTTTTTGAAAGAGATTCTTTGAATTCAAAACACAGCAAATTCCTGGTGGGGGCAGCTGACGGATCATGCTCTGCAAGGGCTCCGTGCCTGGGACTTGCTCTTCTGTGGTCCTTCCCTGACCTTCCAGCAACAGTGCCAAAAACCTCTGTCGTGGGTTACAGATCAAAAATACATAAATAGAATGAACCAACTTGCTGAGGTCAAAAAGGGGACAAATGCTCCTGATGCCAGCTCACATGTGTGGCCTGAAGACAAATGGTCTGTCCTACAAGCCTGCTGCTCCCTGGAAATGGGGCTGGTCAGGAGAGGAGAACGTTGCTGTGCGTGCAGAAGCTGGCACTCCTCTGTCTTCTCTATAGGAGCATGTATATAGATGCACAGTATATGTTTACATGCTAGCAGGCCACCACAGCCCAACTGCTTCCTCATTTTGGAGGTTTCCCACTTAAACCATTCTGGTTTCCCACATATGTTTTGTTTTTACTTCTGATTTCCCACAAATGGGCGGTCAGGGAGTTCTCCTGCCACTCTTCTCAAGGTTTCCTTCCCCTGAATGAAACTGCTTTTGCAGGGGATTTTCACTTATGCAGTAAAGTGCTTGTTAGAGGTCTGTGTGGGTGACTAAATGCTATTTGCTTTCCAGTGTCAATCCTGTTCCATATTTGTATTTGTCTTGAATGTTCTGGAAAAAATAGAGGAAAAATATGTTTTAGCTTCAGACCCTTCTCAGCATAAGTGAATTTTGTGCCTTTTCCTCCTGATGTGGCTGCATTGATCTCATGGTTAAGGGAGTAGAAATAAAAAAAAAAATCCTGAGCTATCTTAATCCTGTTTGGAGGAACTGTCTGCCTCCAAAGCATACAGCCTGGCAAGGGAAGCATCTCATTTTTAATTACTACTAATGCTGCTGCTGCTTCAGTGGCACTTAGTGCTGGATTGCCCCAAATTCTGACTGTCTCAGGAACACCCAACATTCTCTGTAAGAAAGTGAGAGTTGCACAGATGCAGAGAATGAGTCTCTCTGCTTGGCTGGGTTCAACCAAATCTGCTGGAGGCAGAGGAAAAGCTCTCAAGGATCTCACATTCCTACAATTACTGTGCAAGTGGATGAGTGGGAGGTGGGAGAGGTGTTGTGTCCCTCTCCACCCAGGGAAAGGTCCCATGTTACACGTCAAGGGGACCAGGCTTCCTCATGTGCATTGCTCCCATTGCATCCTGCTCCAGATAGTGGATGCCAAGGAAAGAGGAGCCAGTGGTGGGAGAGCAGCTATTTCTGCTTCATCCCATCAGTGTAAGCCCCTCCTGGAGTCCATCCTCCCCTTCTCCTTAACCCATTAATATCTTTTTTTTTTCCTTCCCACTGGCAATTACCATAATAATAATAGAACTAAATGCTGATGAGGAGCTGAAAATGCCACAGCACCTCTCACAACTTACAGCATTGGACCTGGTGCCTTGAGCAGGAATTGCTGGGAGATTTTGGGTGTTCCTTTGTAGTATGTTGTTGTCACCTGTCAGTGCGTACTCTTGAACTGTCGTGTTCTGTGTTGCTCAGGGTAATAATTACCCAGACCATTTTACCTTTAAATGCTTCGCAGCTATTAATCACTCATCAGCATTCCTGAAATGACAGGGTTTGTATGCCTGTTAAAGAAAACAGGAGAGTGAGATGAAGAGAGCAACAGAAACTTCCTAGGAAGGGTCTGCTGCTCTTGGATGGGTCTGCTCTGAGGCTTTGATTTGAAACCTGGTGTTTCCAAGGTGCTTAGTCCCAGAGTATCGCTTGTACAAAGCTGGGGTGGGAGGAGGCTTTTGGAAAAGGGCTCCTAAATCAGAACCTTGATTTTGGAGTGAGGACTTATCTTTTCTCCAACTGTAAGGCTTGTTTTGCTAGAGGACTCTGCAGGGAGACAGGAGGTGAGTTCCCAGCAAAGTCAGCACAGCGGGAGGAAAGGCAGCAGTTTCCAGCCTTTTTGCATCATTTTCACATAGCTGAAGTGTTACCTGGAATCCAGAGAGGGCTCAGATTTTGCCAAACACTAACCAACCATGCAGGAATAGAAGAAAATCCTGCTGCCTCATGTATGCTTTAACTGCAGCCAACCCTTACATATCCTGGCCATTTTTATTCCTAGTTTCTTGCCTGTCCTCCTCCTGCATCTCTCTGTATCCTGGCGAAGGAAGTGCTGTGATCAAATGTTAATGTTCAGGAAAATCCAGCTGAGAGCAGCAGCCCTCACGTCCTGCTGTTTAATTTTCCATGTCATGGGCTACAGCCATGGGTGGCTGGGGCAGGCTGACCTTCCCCCCCAGCCAGCCCTGCTGCAGCTTCTGCAGGGAACTGCGCCAGCCAGCGCTGCCTCCTCCCAGCACTAAATATCTGGTGTGCCCTATCTCTAATACTCCTTATCAGGGCCTGGCTTTGTTTACTTGCATAATTCCCTCAGTGCCTTATCAGATTAGCATGATTTCAAAGTGTTAAGAGCATCAGGGCCTGAAAGAGTTTTGCACTCTGCTTGCCTTGGCCTCCCCGTGTTCAGATTAGATGCAAACATATTCATGATAACAGAAAACTGTTTGGACAGAGGTGGTTTTCTTTTCATCCTAGATTAATAATAGAAGCACAGAGAACTGTTAGAAAGGAGCAAGGTTTTCTCATGTAGTTGCTTTAATCCTCATTATGCCTTGTTTGCCTTTTTTCTGTGGGTTGGTGTTCAGGAATGATGGTGAAATCCTCCGGGTCCCACAACAAAGGCCATGTGTTCTATCCTGGGTCACGGGGAGAGGGAATGATTCCTGTTGGTCCTGGTGGGCTGGGGAACAAGGCCCGTTTAAGCAAATGTCTTGTTTCTCCTGGGTGAGTCTGAAGATTTTATTTGTTTAAAGAAGGGCCACAGAAGAGGTTACACTGGAGTCAGCCACAGCCATCCCTTCCTCCCTCCCTCCACCTCCTCAGGTAGCAACAGTTTAACATGTTACACGTATGTGAGCATTACATCAGCACACAGAAAATAAGGAGATTTTCCTGTTCCTTCCAGTAGCAGGAATATTCAGACCAATATCTTCATAACATCCAGAATGACAAAGGTCTTTGGTGCATGGTTAGAGAGGGTCACCCAGACCCAGGCTGGTCCTGAGCCTCAGTGCAGAGCCCTGACTGAGCTGATACCTGCTCTGAGCATTTGCCTTGTGGCCATTTTGCACCTCATGCCCATCCATGTACCTGGCACAGCCAGGATCTATTTGCAGAGTAGTTTTGGCTTGCGTGGAGTGCTGGGTATAGCAGAAAATAGGCCTGTGGTATAACTGGGCACTTATCTTTAGCCCCAGCCAGAAAAAACAAACTTGCTCTCCTTTCCACATTCATGCCATATACTTGTTCTGGGATGCTGTGTCCACAGCCCCTCCAGCTGCCTCCTGTCCCTCTTTTGCCTGCTTGCAAAAGCATCCAACAGCCACGTTCATGCTGCAGCTTGGGCTCAGGAGCCAAGCATTGACTTTTGTATCCAGAAAGATCTATTGTTATTCCTGCTTGCTCGCACCCTTCCCTCACCTCCCTCCCCTAAAATTCCCACCCCTTTGGCTTGCTGCATAATTTCAAGGTGCTAATTGCCCCGCGAAGCAGCTGATCCATTGATCTGGAACACAAACAGTCTCAAGGTAATTTTCTGTCTGAGCCAGGCTGGGGCTTACGCAAGTGCTGGTGTTTGTTTCCTTGGTTTTAATTTCCTGCAAAGAAAAGCTTTTGTGTGGCTCTCGACAAGATGCCTGTGCCTGCATCTCAGTCGGGGGCTGCTCTGTCAGGCCACGTGGGGCTGGAGGAAAATCGAGACTCTCAGCACCCGATCCTGGAGGGGCCGAAGTCTGTGGCTGGGGATTGAAGGTCCTGCTCAGCCCTGTCCCTCTGGTAAAGCTGTTAGTCTTTTCCTTGAGACACCAGGTGGCTTCACTTGCCTGTCTTTATTGCAGCAGTTGGGGCAGATTGGGAGCCACTCGGGCTCTTTGTCCTGTTACAGAAACACTTGTTCTGCTTGATAAACACTTGGAGGCAGAGGCTGCTCATCTCTGAGGGGTCAGACATCTCTTGCTGTCACAGCTGACCACCAAAAAACAGCGCTTGGGAATTACCCCTGGGGAGTGCAGCTTGTGTCTTGCAGTGCAAAGGGTTAATTTCCCTGTGGCTGTTGCTTCCAGCAGTCTCAGCAGAAGCCTTGTGCCTTTGCAGGGTTTGATCAGGCTTGGGTGGGTGATGTAATGTCAGCAACTCCGGTGCTCTGGGAGTAGGAGGCTGTGCAAAAATAAACTCATCTGCATTCATGTCTCCCCCCAGCTTGCATGAGCAGGTTGGGTTTACCTGGAGGACTTGCTCTTGTACCTTTTAAATAAAATCAGGGGTTGTTTTGCTAACTAGGGAGGGAGGCAAGGCTGGTGTGGCAGCTCTGGCTGGGGACGAAGGGAAGCCCAGAGTGGATGCTGTGGGGCTGGGCATAGGGAGGGCAGAATGAGCTTTGCATCCCCTTCCCAGGAGCAGTCTGGTCTCCAGGTGGTCCCTGTGTATAAGCAGACATGAGTACCACTTGTCTACCCCTGAATCATAAGCAGGTTTTGAAAGGTGGAATGTAACAGCACTGTCTTCCTCCACAAAAGCAGCCCCTTCTTTACAGGGTCAGAGAAAGTGCCTGAGGCTCAGGCCCTTCTTTGGGTAGTGCTGCAGCCAGGCTAGGTAAGAGGTGGAGGAGAACTTTAAGGCTTGCATGTAATTGGGTAGGGTGGGGGAGATGTTTGCACCATTGTCAGTCATGGGCTGGCTGGTAAATCTGTCACTTTGGCAGGAGGGGAAGGTCTGCTCTCCACCAGTGCCTTGCTCCATGCCTTTGCAGGGATGCTGGCTCTTGCATGCTAAGTCACAGCTTGAAGGACTTAACTTGGAGAAAAGGTAGCATTTATTGAGCTGCTGTTCCAAAAGTATCTGCCTGAGTGTGTGCAGCCCTCACACCAGGAATGGTGAAGACTGCAGCATAATGTGTCTGTGTTTTAAGAATCATAGCTCCTTTCTTCCATAACAAGCTTCTGTGAACTTGTACAAATATTTGCTTGCTGTTCCATGGCGGTTTGGATAGTCACCAAATCCAGGAGAATGGTTGTACGAGTGAACTGTGTCCTGCTGGAGCAATCCCTGCAGAGTCAGTGCACACTCCTTGTCCCTGGGCCCAGGTTGCTGCAGGGAGGAAGGGCCCCACATCTCCAACTTGGAAGGGCTCCTGTCAACACCTGGATTGTTTAGGTCAAAACTGGCAGGGCAGAGTGCAGTGGGAAAACTTCATCTGTGGTCAGCTCTTTAGTTCTGCCTCTGCTTTCTAGCTCTGTGTGTTGAGCACAGTGCAGAAATGCAGCCCATGCTGACAGAGGCCTGGAGTGCAAAGAGACAGCCCCAGCCCTGCAAGAAAAGAGCAATCATGGGTGTTTCAGTGACCAGCTGGGGAGCCAGCAAAAGCCCTGAGGTGCTGATGTCCTCTGCAAAGGCACATCATCTAGAAGCTTTCTGTTCCCAATCTGCAGTGCCATGATTATCATTGAATTATCTTTGAATTACATCATTAACAAGCTCTCAGCTGTGCCTTCTCTTGTCAGGGGGGCAGGAGATGTTCTTGCAAACATAATGGTACCTTTGCTATGATGGTGGGACATGAGCTGGCAGCTGGCTGGGGCTGTGTGGGGCTGGTGAGCATTGCTGGGCTTGGAGCACTCCAGTTCTACCTGAGACTGAGCTGGGCAGCAGTGCTGGATTGGCCCTGGTGTGTGCTCAGGTTCACGTGCCACCTTCTGCTTCCAGGATCATGGAACCTGTACCATGTAACATGCCTGGGCCAGAGCCCCATTGGCTGTACAGGAGCAGGTGCTTTTCTGTACACAGCTTTTTGCCTCTGGTTCTTAAAGTCAGAAGAAGCAGCAGACACTTTTAACCTGGCTTTTTGTTGGCTTTTTGCATTCACAACAGGCTCCAGCAGCAACATGCACTTTATTTTAGCTCTTCCCTGACAATGAGCTTTCCAGGTTCCTCTTGCTTGCCTGTTTTCAGGTGGCAGAGAGATCCTCAACAGCTTTGGCTGGGGTCAAGTCACTGGGTTGTCTTTTCAGTCCCAGTGGTGTGCCAGGCATATTGAATTGTTGGAACTAGCCCAAATTTCTGTCTGCACCCTTAATTGGGAAGCAGGGATGGGGATGAGCAGGGGACTCCCGAGGTGTGAATAGATCAGTCAGCCAGAGGGCGTCATCTCTGCTCTGTACAAATGCAGTTGAGGATCTGCTGAGCAGAAAGAATCATTCTAATTAGCACCTACTTCTTCCCAAGCTCTGGAAGCAGTGTAAGTACATTGCCACTTCTGCTGCTTGTAACAGACTAGCCAGGAAACTTTCCAGGAAGGAGCCATCCCTCAGCATCTACCTCAGCTCATTCCTCAAAACCTGCGTAGGCTGTGCCTGTGTCAGCAGAGGTAAGATCCCTTTGGCAGCACCTGAGAAAGGGATGCAGGTGTCCCTGGAGAGGCAAAGAGAAGGAACAACAAGCTGTCCTCCTCCATCATCCCGGGGCATGGGCATTGTTCATGGGATGTCTTCTCTACCTGTACCCTAAACGGTAAAATACACCGATTTCTTCATCTCTGAGTGTGACATCTTGAGCAGTGCCAGAAAGAGCTTCCTGCTTGGTGCAGATAGGTGGGCAGATGTGTGACAGTGAGGAACTGCACATCATTGGGCCCTCCCCTCCCCACACAGCTGTTCTAAAGAATTATAGAATCATAGAGTGGTTTGGGTTGGAAGGGACCTTAGAGATCATCCACTTCTAATGCCCCTGCATGGGCAGGGACACCTCCCACCAGCCCAGGCTGCTCCAAGCCCCATCCAACCTGCCCTTCAACACTGCCAGGGATGGGGCAGCCACAGCTTCCCTGGGCAACCTGGGCCAGGCTCTCACCACCCTCACAGTGAAGAATTTCCTCCTGATGTCTAATCTAAATCTCCTCTTTTCCAGTGTAAAGTCAATCCACCTCATCCCATCACTCCATACCCTTGTCAAAAGTCCCTCCCTTTCCTGGAGCCCCTTTAGGCACTGGAAGTTTTTCTAAAGTCTGCCTAGAGAGCTGCTTGATTCGGGTGCCTGCAGAAACTCTTGTGTTGCACTGGAGAGTGGGTCTGGCTAGTTAGAAAAAGTAGGTATTCTACATGAAAAGTTTCCAGCTGTTTTGAAAATTCAGAATATGCATGTGCCCCAGCAAATTGTTTATGGAGCCAGTGAAGCTTCAGTGGCTCTGGCTGAGCTGACACAGTCTCTGTCTGACAGCTCCAGAGGTGGCTGGAAATACTCAATATGAAATCAGTTGATGTCTCTGGTTAGGAGCCTTTCTCTCTTTGACAGTGGGGCCTGAAGAAATGCCCCAGATGACCTTGGTGCTCTTGGAAGCAGGTTTTTGAGTCCCACCATTTTTCTAAAATAAAGGTGGGATGAATGTGTTTATCATCCCTGCCAGTAAAGGCCTTGGAGAACTCCCTTGCCTGTGAGCAGTGACAGTAATTTCCATCAAACAGCCAAGGGACCTGGGGTCACCATGTGGAATTCCTTGGGTATGTAATTGGTCCTGTTCACATGAATAATCTGAAATTCAAACTGGTGATTACACTGGGTGGAGTTTGAATAGAATCATTGGGAAAATGTGAGAAAATTGCACTGGGTATGTTCCCCCTCTTCTGCTGCACACCCATAAATAGGCCCCTAGGTGTAGTTAATCCATCATTGAAGGAGAATTTGTAACAGCAGATGAGGACTAGTGCAAGATAAATTCCATGGGAGAAATTAAGGATGATGGCTGCATTGCTCAGCGTGTTTTGGGATCACTCTCAGGCTTTGGGATCTCTCCAGGAGGTGCAGATCTGGGGAGAGCAGGTCCATACTGGGTGCCCAGAGCTCAGTGAGTGAGACTTTGACAGGCTCTGGTTGCTTCTTTTTCCTTAAAGTGCTTTCTTGATTTCTTCCCTCTTGTTTTCTTTTTCTTTCCCTCTGTCTGTCTTTTACCATCTTAATAGTGGAAAGTGAGAGACCTTTGTTTTTCAAACCTACTTTAATATCCCCAGAAGAGTACTAGCACCTACAGCTTTCACCCTCAGTGATGAAGGAAGGGTGCTCAAAGAGGCCAGAGCAAAACTTCCTAGTTCCTTCCATTCTCACCCTATTTTCAGACACTTCTGTCTTTGCCAGACTTCCTCTTTGGGCAAATATTTTCTATGCTGCTTGCCTGTCTGGTGCTGATTTTTGCATTAACTATGAAATACTTTAGTTGTGAGATATGTATAAACCTCAGCTAATCAGATCAGTTGTTTCTTGAGAGCAACATTTAGAAGAAGTGGGGGGTTTTGTACCCACTTTGTAGCAGGAAACTGAGGCACAGAAACATTGAGGTTAAATGTATAAAATGTCAAGCTGTCATTTCCTCACTGCAGAGTGTTAGAGTTTCTGAACCTAACAATGTTCTTTTGACAGTTTTGTGAGTGGGATAATACCTAAATAGGAAAATGAGATGACAGGTTTCACAGCTTCCCTGTTGAGGGAGTTTGGAATAAAAACTGCAGTTCTGCATGCTCTGGTAGGAGAAAATGTCAAAAGCATAGGAGCAGTTGGTGATTATGAGGTTCCCCAGCTGGGGATCCAGCCCTGTGGAGGTACCTGAGCATCCCATCAGGAGCAAATTTGAGATGCACAAAGAGCAATAAAAGAGACAAAAGTTGATTTATGATCCACTGTGATCCTGGAGAAAGCTGCTGCCCCGTTTCCTGGGAGAACTTGCTATCTTATCACCATTTGGAGCTGCCAACACTAAAAATTCCCAGCGTGCAGCTGGATGAGATGTGTTCCTGCTGGCTTGTGCCCCTGGGGCACTTGTTGGAGGGCAGGGATGTGATGCTGGAGGTGTTGCACCCCTTGTGTGCTCACAGGGGTGTCTTCTCTGCCTGCCTCTGGCACCCATCACCTCTGGTGTTGCCCTCTCCAGAGGGTGGCAGCTGACCAAACCACTAGCCTAAATGGAAAAAATTGCACAAGCTGCTCGGTTGTGAGCACAGCGACCTCTTCCCAGGACGAGCTCATGAGATGATTTCAGCTGATTCAGAGCTGTGGGATTTTCTCCCTTCTCTTGTGCACAAAAGCATTAACTTTTTTGGACCTAATCATCATGTTTCCCAGCGCGAAGCCCAGCGGTCGCTTTCATCTCGCCCCGCTGTTGTGCTGAGATAAATCCCTTGGTGTGGGAGTGCTCCCTGGCACTCCAATCAAACCAGCTCTGAGGACTCTGCCTGGCAGCCATCTCACACCACACTGCAAACTGCCCCTGGGGCTTGGGGAGGATTTCTGCAGCAGCAAAAGGCTTTGCTCCCAGTTATTAAGTGTGAAGCTGGCAGGGGATGTGTTTTGAGGCGAAAAGAAAGGGTATTTGCATCCTCAGCAAGGTTATGATTTGCATTGGAACATCCCCAGGATGGTTTTTGCTGCCCTGGTTGGGTCCCCGTGGGAGAAGCACAGCAGTGGATCACTTCAGCTTGTCCTTGGGGCAAAGCAAAGCCAGAAATGGGGCATCCTGCAGGAATATCCCTCGTATTTCCAGAGTAGTGAGGACTGGGACACACAAAGGTGATCACTGGACCAGCTTCAGAGCTCTTTCTGGATTTTAGTACACAATAGAAATAGATAAACAACATCTTTACCCTCCTTTATCCCCTTTCTGGAAGTGTGAGAGTCAGAGTGCTCATTTCCTAAGATTAACAGAATGTTTACTTAGCCTAATTTTGCAAAGGACTTGAGGCTCAGGTGGTTTTCCTCCTCCCACTCTCCCTCCACAGGATTTTGAGTTCATGTGGCCAGTTGCCATGGTGCCCTCAAGGATAAAAAAGAATTCCTAAGAAGTTTTCTGAGCAGAGGCATCCATTTCAAACACACACACACTTGATGAGATGTGAGGGAAACCACACCAGCGGGTGCTGGAAACCTGCCTTAGGCACCCCAGCTCCCCATGGGCCCACTGGTGCTTTGGCCATCACATGCTCCTCTCAGCAACACCCAGTGGTCTCTCCAGCCTCTCCTCAGTGGCTGCATGATAAAGCCAACAGAAGTCAGAAATATTCTCGGGCTTTGGATCAGGCTTTACGACCTGAGATAATCCCTCACTTCATTAAAAGATGGGATTTAAAATCTGCAGAGCAATGAAAAGCTTCCACTGGGCAATGGGAAGAGAACCCTTGAATAAACATAAAAATCCTATTAAAAATATATATGCATAAATTTCACTGCCACATGGAGGCGTTGGCAACAGCTCTCCCAATTCATCATGAATTTTGCAGTTGGCAGCACTTTTATTTCTAATGCCTGACCACTGGAGGGGCCTTTTTCTCCATCTTCTGAATTCAAGCAAGAGTCTAGCTGTCATTTTTGCAGAGGGAGGCTATAAAAGGTGAAATAAGTACAGTGAGAGGGATCTTAAGCCAGAGGACTGGTCAAAACATCCACAGTATTTTAAAAAGGCATTATTTTTGTTAACATTTAGAGATGAGTCCTATAATGATGAATTGAATGAGCACCAGAATAAATCGAGGAGGAGCACATCATCAAGTGTACTCTGCTATAATGCAAAAATTTGTGTACTGAGTGAAGAGGAGTGCTCAGGAGATGATCCAACATACCACAGTGAGGAAACAAACCAGCTGAGCACCTTCATTTCTCTCCAGGCACTCCAGTAAATCCATCATATAGCTAAAGGGTCACTTAAAAGCTAATAGTTGTCGTCAAGTGGGTAACTGATTGCTGTTAAGTTGGATTGAGGTCCATGGGAAACAGCTCACAGGGTGTCCCTTCTGGAGGAAGGGAATGAATCTCTGGCAGTGCTGATCCAGACACCAGGGTGGGTTGGTGAGGTGCATTTCTGCTATGGAACTTTGTGTTTTCCAGTTGTCCCTCCTTAACTGGAACCT
Source organism: Apus apus (assembly GCF_020740795.1). Classification (NCBI taxonomy): domain Eukaryota; kingdom Metazoa; phylum Chordata; class Aves; order Apodiformes; family Apodidae; genus Apus; species Apus apus. Next base: position 8,728,030 of record NC_067299.1, on the reverse strand, counting down.
TTTTAGGAGAAATTTGAACCCATTTAAATTAGGTACAGAAAGAGGAAAAAAGTTCTGGTGGTGTTGCACTATCTCAGAGCATCTTGCACTTTTCCCATTGCTCCTTCAGAGCAGGAGGACTCTCTCCCAGGGCTTTGCCTCCAGCTGTGCATGAGGCTGAGGGGTCCCCAGGCTGGAAAACAGAGGCTGTTTTCCCACTGTTATGCAGACTCACACCATCAGGCTGACTCTTAGGTCAGGGCTGTGAACCAGGAGATTTCCCTTCCCTGTGTTCTGTGGCCACCTTGGCTGCTTGCAAAGACCTATGATTTGGAAGCTCATCATCTGGCCAGCATCCTCCCAGAGCTATTTTAAGAGTGCCTGGTGGAGCACCAGCTCGCCATGCTTACAGCATTTTGTAGCACTTCAACAGCAGCAGTTCAATCCTTCCTTGGGTTTCAGCCAACGTTTGTTGTCCTCACTGGAAATGATATTGATTATTTAAGCTCAGTGGACAATTATGGCCAGTCTGATACTCACCACCTCACATCCCAGAATGGCGTGAGCCATGGAGACTGCTTTGCTTCAGCTCTACCTGCCAAATGGGCCTGCGAGGCTCTGGACAGACCTCTGGCCTTTTTAATCACCCATGGTGGGAATAAGCAGTTTAACTCATGCCCTGGACCTTATCTGACATGTTTGTTGTGTTTGATTTGAGCAGGGCTTGGCATTTGTTTAGTATGCTCTGGTGAGACCCCACCTGGAGTACTGTGTCTAGTTCTGGAGCCTGCAACACAGGAAGGGCATGGAGCTCCTGGAGAGAGTCCAGAGGAGACCACAAAGATGATCCAAGGGCTGGAGCAGCTCTGCTCTGGAGACAGGCTGGGAGAGCTGGGGATGTTCAGCCTGGAGAAGAGAAGGCTCCAGGGAGACCTTAGAGCATCTTCCAGTGCCTGAAGGGGCTCCAGGAGAGCTGGGGAGGGACTTCTGGTAAGGGCATCAAGTGATAGGTCAAGGAGTAATGGCTTTTAACTTGAACAGGGGAGATTTAGGTCAGACATTAGGAAGAAATTATTCCCTGTGAAGGTGGTGAGACAGTGGAACAGGCTGCCCAGAGAAGCTGTGGCTGCCCCATCCCTGGCAGTGTTGAAGGGCAGGTTGGATGGGGCTTGGAGCAACCTGGGCTGGTGGGAGGTGTCCCTGCCCATGCAGGGGGGTTGGAACTAAATGACCTTAAAGGTCCCTTCCAACTCAAACCAGTCTGTGATTCTGTTATCTCCTTTGGAGGAGCTGTGTTCCCTACAGCATGTGTCTGTCTCCTTGGTGGCATTGCAGGTTTCATGCAGGGGCGAATTTTTGGATGGGAGAAACTGCCGTGCGAAGCGGAGAGTGGGACCAGGGGCTGTTGGAGCCCTCAGCAGTTGGTACCTGGTGTTGTGCTGTCAGGTGAAATCATAAACAAGATGAGTGCTGTACTTGGGCTATCAGGATGATCACATCTTCTTGGTGGGGTTCCATGCCAGCTACTGTAGATGAAGTGATAGCTGGAGTCTGTGACCCTCCTCAGAATGGTGGTGATGATGGGCAGCAGGTGATGGCTACAGATCCTGAGGGCAGCTGAACCATGCCTGGCAGGAGGTCTGCAAAGTGTTACGTAGCAAACCCACAAAAACTGAAAGGTTTCACCCCAATGCAAATTCAAAACAAAGACCCTGATTACAAGAAATAAAGCCCAAGTCTCTGACCTCTTAGAAGTCCTTCTCAGCCAGAGGCAAGATGTCCTCTGTGATCAGAAGCAGGAGTGACCTGCGCTCTGGTAAATCAGTTGCCAGAGGATCTCAAGAGCCCAGCACTGTGTTCTCAGGTACTGGGACAGGCTGCCCAAGAAGGTGGTGGAGTCACCATCCCTGGAGGGATTCAAAGAACATGTACCTGTGGCACTTCAGGACATCCTCTAGCGGGTGTGATGAGTGGTGTTTGTTTGGTGGTGGTTTGTTTTGGTTGTTTGCTTGTTTGTTTTCCCTCTGGGTGGACAGTTGGACTGAGTGATCTCAGAGGCCTTTTCCAACTGGAACAATTCTGTGTGTGAGACCAGGAAACGCTGCAGGGATGGAGCTCTGGGACGTGAGGAGCTCCACTCTCCTAGGAGGGGGAAGTGGTGTGGAGGTGGTGTGTTTGCCAGGTTGATGCAGAAACATGGACAATTCCTCATTTTGTTTTTATTTATTACCTTGTTCCACCTCACTGGGTCTGCATTAAATGTTTAACGCCTGGATTTTCAGCTCTGCTTGGGTGTCCTGTGTTTAACAGCCTCCTGGGCAGCCCACTGACCCACATGGCTTGTTTGATGCTATTGAGCTGAATTTGCTGAGCCTCCAGCCTGGGTTTGTTTCATTAACATTTGGGCTGTACTTTTCCATCTGGCTGCCTAGTGGAAAAAGTGTCCAAACTTGATATTTCAGTCACTTTCTATATATTCTTTTGCCAAGGTAATTGAATTCTGAGAGGCAGGTTACTTAAGCAAATGCAGTGGCCCTTGTCACACTTCATAGGATGAGCTAAACAAATAAAACCAAACGGGATCAACACTTTGCAGTAATCAGAAATGCAACCAGTAAATGGCCCTTCCTGCCCCTTGAGAAAGAGGTTGATGAGGTCTTCTTGGGGCAGCTCCTCCAGCACCACTGCTGCTGGAGTGCACAGTTGAGAATGCTTCTGTCCACCATGCAACACTGCGTCTTCCATCACATCCCTGGCCCAAAATAGAACTGAAACTGGTATTTAATGAAGTGCAGCCAGGCCCACGTCACCCCTACAAAGTGGGAATATCATCTGCTCTGCTTGTAGAGAGAGAAATTGTTGTGTTCTCTTCTTGCTGCTGGTAATGAGTCATGAGGGGACTTGGGCACAGCTGTGCCCACTGTGGTGGGATGAGTCGGTCAGCACAGGACCAGCTGCTGGAGCAGGTCCTGGGGCAGCCACACTACCAGGGGTGTTTGTGAGTGGGTTTGCAGAGAGGAAAGGTGTCACTTGACCTTTCTGTGGTGTAGCTGCCTGGCTGCTTTAATGGCTTTGGGGTGTGGGACATGGAAGTGTAAACAGCAGTGACGTGCAGGTGGCCTCGCCTGCGCTTGCCCACTCTGTGCTGCCAGGGAGCAAATGTGTGTCCAAAGAAGGAACACTTTTTTTTTTTTTTCCTTCTTATTTATTTCACAGGCAAGGAGCAGAGGTGGGAATAAAGGAAAAAAAGACGTCAGCTGCTTATTAGATCAGCAGCAGTTGTTTTGAGCCTTAGCTTCTCTCCGTGCCAGTTGGTGCAATAAGCTTTGTTTTGGGGGTGCTTTTCTGATGCAAAGGGCTGTCTGGTTAGCAAATGGTATTTTGCTGCAATGATTTTCTGCAAGCAACTTGCACTGGTCTCTCTGAGGTAACACGCTGTTGATTAATGCACAAACTTACCCACTCTCCCTGGTGTCTAGTTTTCATTTCATGGAAGCTCTGATTATCCAGTAAAAAAGAAACATTGGCCCATGAAGCTAAACATCAAAATGCAGAAAGCAGGACCCTCCGCGTCCCCGCTGTTTGCAGGGTGTTTGCTGAGAGTTATTTTCATGCCACACACAACTGAGGTTATTGAGGAGGGCAAAACCAACAGTATTTGTTCCTCAGTCCATTTTGGGTTTTCAGCACTGTTGTGTCCCAGCGATGGTGCCTGGGGACTTGGGGGGAGGTTGTGTATTTATTACATGGTGTCTGGAGCTGCACAGAAACAGCTCCCAGAGGTCTTACTGAAGTAGAAGGAAAGGAGGCTGCACAGAGGAGCCAGGAGTGGGTGGACAGAGTAGGAAATGTGGGTATGGAGACATGAAGTGGTTTGCCTGTGGTGGCAGAGCAGCAATGCTGGGATTTCTATTTCCAGATTGGTGGGCTGCGTCTGAGCTCCCAGCAGAGCGGGTAGGTTTCCGCTGGGACCTCCACTGTGTCTTTGCTGGCTGGATCTGCATCTGAGGTCAGGTTCCTTATGCCAAGTAGATTTAACTGGGGTTATGCATTTGTAAGTCTGGATCTGGGTCTGAACTGTTTGTTTCTATAATTTGCCAAACCAAAAATCCAAAGTCCAGAGGATCTTAGAGAAGTTTATGCCTTCATTCCAGAGTCCACGTCTGGGCTGTTAATACATTAAGGTTTTTAAAAATCAGTTAATAAGTTGTATTAAATGGTTTAGCTGCAGATTTTTAACTACTTAAGAACACTAGACTAGAGGAAAATGGAACTGGGGTTATTCTTAAAAGGATTGCCATTGTCTTTGTCCATGATCACCTTGTCATCTCTAGTGTGTGTGTTACACCACCCGTCCCTTACAGATCTGTGTGGCTCTTGTCTTCTGCTTGAGGATTGGAGGCAGCAGCCCACAGATCCCAGGGTGCCTGCTTTTCATCTTCTAAGTCCTGGGCTAGTGCCCTGGCTGCTCTTTCAACCTCCATCTCAAGCCCAGGAGAACAAAGTTTGTGTTTAGAGCAGGAAAAAAGAAACAAAAGAGACCAGAAATACTTAAGTGAAGTATTTGGAGAAGTTGTGGGATAGAGGAGATACAAGTTAGTTTAAGGACCTCAGGCCGTCTCCACATGGGGAAGTCAGCAGTGCTGGTCACCAGCATCCAAGGGAATGGCTGAGACTCCTGTAATTCCCTGAGTTGTCCTTGAAAATCTATATGAATCCTGCAGTGGAAGATGATGCCATTGGTATATCTGAAAAGCAGCACAGTACAAACCTGTGCAGCAGCCTGGGAAGCCCAGGAGGTTTGCTGGATAGGTGGACTTACCACATGCTGTCACTGAGGTCTCTGCTAACTGCATGAGGACCATATGGTGGACCTGGCTTCCTCTGTCTCTAAACCAAACCTCTGTCCTCCCCCTGTCTTGTTGCAGAGCTCCCTTCTTCGGAGCACCTGAGCGTGGCCGATGCGACGTGGCTGGCCCTCAACGTGGTGTCTGGTGGAGGTGGCTTCTCTGGCTCCCAGCCCATCGGAGTCACCAAAATCGCCAAGTCAGTAATAGCACCACTAGCTGACCAAAACATCTCAGTGTTCATGCTCTCCACCTATCAGACGGACTTCATCCTGGTAAGAGAATGTGGGAGGACCAGGCAGAGTCATCTGCTGCCAGCTGAAAGTTCAGTTGAGGAGTTTTAATGACGTATTTCTGGGAATAAGTTCTTTGAGGAGTATCAGAAGCACCAAAGTCTGCTTTCCCCAGAGCTCTGTGCCTTGTAGTTAGGCTGTCTGACATCTCAGGAGCTTTTCCTATGGGATGAGGCATTTGTTTGTGTCTAATGAGATTGCTGAGCCTGCACTGCAGTCTGTCCCAGGCACTGGCAGCATCTCCCACCATCACTCAGAAGTTGGTTTGCTGAGAGTTAGAGGAACATCGTGCCTGCTCTCAGGTTGGCTGATGATGGCCAGGAGGCTAGAGGGTCATTCTGGGGCTAGACAGACAGGCTGCCATGCTGTCTCACACGTGTGTGTGCACAGGGGAAACAACCACGTAGGCTTTATTTCCTTATGAAAGAATGCTGAAGAACAGGCAGTGCTGAGTTCTTGAAGGGATGCTGGAAAGGAGGTGAAACATCTCTTGGAAGTCTCCATACACTTTCCACAGTCTTAAAAGCACTGTGGTGCTTAATCCTACTGCTACTTGCAGTGCTATCACCAAATGTGCTTCTCTCGGCACACATCCGGGTGGTCTTTCTCTTTCCACACCTGCTGGCTCAAGCAGGAGTCATGTGTCCACTTTTCAGTGCCCCAAGGGTATGTCACCTTCACCACCAGCATGTTCTGCCTTCTGGTATCTGCCATCCTCAGCTAATCCTGGTGTCACCTTCAGGTACGTGAGCGAGACCTGCCCTTCGTGATGCACACGCTGGCTGCTGAGTTCACCATCCTCAGAGTAGTGAATGGGGAGACAGTGGCTGCTGATGACCTTGGGATAACCAATGGATTTGTCAAACCAAAACTGGGTAAGGACTAGCACGGGCTCAGCTTGCCAGGGAGTTGGTCTCCACAACACATGGGGGTTGAAGTCAGCCTCCTTCCTGCCTTCCTTCAACATTCTGGTGAATATTTATCCTGTGTTTAAGGTAATAAACTGTCTTCACACATGCCTGAATCTATCCCAGTTCCACCAAGGATTTGAGTAGGTGCTTAACTTGTGGAGCACCTCTGATGAGTTTTGCTGAATTTGAGCCCTTTCATGCTGTTTTCACATCTCTGGGGGAGACATGCTTTTTGTAGGACAAGAGATTTCAGTGGCAAAAATAACATCGTAGTTCATACTTCCATATTTCAGCCTTGCAAAGGAGGATGGCTTCTATTAAAGCTTGTTGAAGGCTGGCAGTGATGGATGCACAGAAAATATTGTCCAACTTCCACACTTCAGGACCAAGGCCACTTTCAGCCCAGGGCTCTACAGAACCTTACGATGTTTCCAGTCTAGAGCAACAATCACCAAGCAAAGGGAACGATCAGGAAAAGGAACTACTTAAATCATGCATTTACCTGCACACCTCTGTGTAATTTTGTGCCCACAGCCAAACAAAGCAGGGATCAGTTACTGACGTGCCACTTGGCCTCGTCACTCCAGAGCTATAAATCAGCTTGTTGAAGAAAATGAGCCTTACACAAAAAGCCTGCAGGAAGGGCACAGTGAAACACAACGTTGGTGATGCCCAGCATGCAGTTGGCTGTGTTGCTGGGTTTAATAGTTGCATGCCTAAATGCTGCCAGTTTCTCACCTACTAGCTGCAAACGTGTTTGCCAAGCTGCTGCCTGTCAGCTGATTCTTAGTTTTTGTAGATATTATGGCAAAATAGATCCTCAGAAGGGAGAGAAAAGAGGGTGTACTGCCAGCAGCCGCAGCCAGAGAAATGCCTTCCATAGGCCTGCCTTCTAAATCCTGGAAGCTTGAATTTATTTGTAATTTTCAGTTTGTGTTGCCACCTTATTTAAGTCACCCCTGGGTGCACCCAGTGTCCTCCAAGCCCCCAGCAGAGAGCTGACCTGTGCAGGGCAGGGTGCTCAGGGTGATCTCACCCTATGCCCCAGGGAGGACATCACAAGAGCAGGTTGTCCCCAGGCTCCTTGGTCCCTGGCTGAGAACCAGCAGTGAGGAACTTTCACAAACACTCTCAAGTTTTCCCTGTGGCATGGACAACATGTCTGGTGGGAGGTGAACCTGCTGCAGACGTGGCTTCATAATGGTGTGTGTCTGTGTGTGTCTCTTTCAGTTCAGAGGCCTGTCATTCATCCCCTTTCCAGCCCGAGTAACATGTTCTGCGTCACCAGCCTGGATCCCGACACCCTTCCCACTGTTGCTACACTCCTAATGGATGTCATGTTTTACTCCAATGGGTAGGTCCTGCAGGGACACAGGCTCCCAGGGGAGGTGGGGCTGGTGTCTGGAGGCACAGATTCGTGCTGCTCCTCCAAGATGCCCAGGGATCTGCTGTGGCCTGATGCTGTTGTGGTGCTCTGCGCTTTAGAGGGAGGATTCACAGGACAGGTGGGAGCCAAAGAGGACATAGAAGGTGCCCAAAGACCCCATTGGCTTTGGAGAGCTGAGCCTGTTAAAGTTTAAGCTAAGAGTAGCAGTGCAACCAACATGCAGCATACCCAGGGATGAGTGGAGGATGTAGGGCCAGCTGAGCTGCTGCCCATCAGTGCTGCAGCTCGTGGCCCACAGGGAGGTCCTTGGGACAGGGACGGGAGATCTCTGAGGGGTCTGGCATTTCTGCTCCCCTGGGAAATAAAAAACCCACAAAAAGAAAAGCAGTACAATAATGCAGCAGGGCTCAGTGTATGGACATTCCTGGTGTCAATGGCTCTCTCTGCTTTCCAAGCCTTCCTTTGCTCTTCTGGCCACAGCTGATGCAGGTTCTCTTCTGTTTCTGCAGAGTAAAAGACCCAGTGGTGGGCAACGAAGACTCGGGACATATTCGCTTTTTCTCCTTTTCTCTCATTGAGGGTTACATCTCCTTGGTCATGGATGTCCAGACACAGCAGAGGTGAGCTTGGATTTTAGAGTCTCCTGGACCCCCAAAAAGCACCTGGGATGTTTTCAAAGGACCAAGAAGCAGCTTAAGCTCCTCCATGCTGATTCTTGGGAGCCTCATTGTGTGGGTGCCACATCCCTGTACACCTTGTCACTTTTCTGGGTGAAGTCTGGCATGCTAACTCCAACTCCTGAATTTTGGCTTGACTGTCCAGGTCCTCAGTGAAGTAACAACCCAATGTAATGCAGGGTTATCACTTTGGAAAGAGGGACACTGGAGCAAAGTGATTTTGACATTTTTATTCCGTCGTTCACTAGGTGTGCTTTTAAGAGCAAAACAAAAAAAAAAATCTGGTGTAGATGGTTGAAGTTTTACTACTAAAGGCCAAAAATAGGGTGTGGATGTCAGTGATGCTGTCGTCCTGCTTTGGTTTTCCACATGGCTGGGCTTGGAGTTTCCTTGTGATGATGATGCACTGAGTCATCCCTGTGCAGCAGGAGCCCATGTCTCTGCAAGGGGAAAGCCAGGGAACAAACATCAGGCTGTTGGGGTGTGTGTGCTTCTGCAGCTCACATCCAGGAGGCTGGGAGGTCTGGAGCCTGGAGAGGACACTGCACACATTTGTTTCCTTTTGTGTTTGATTCTTGCCTGTACTTGGGACTTGTTTTGCAAACCCCTGCCTTCTACTCCCTCTGTCACAGGCTGCTGGCTTGACCTTAAGAAAGTCTCTTTAGTCACTGGTCTTCTTTCCCCTGCTAAGAACTGGGGATCTCTGCAGGGTTCCCAGGGACCTCCCAGGGAGGGGATGGAAAAGCACTGGTGATGCTCAGATACACAAACTGTTCCTGAGAGAGCAGGTATGGAAACACTCTGTCCCTGGGTGTTTCTAAAGGCAGCTCAAATCAAGCCTTCAGATTAACCATCTCAGGGTTTGTAAAGCTGGGGCACGGCCCATTTCTTAGACTCTTCTTTCCATGCTTCCCTGGGTGCCTACACACACTTCCAGCCTCAGACACTGGACATGTGGAGGGACAGGCAGGTCCTACTCACCTCAACTGCTCTTGTTTCTAGTTGGCTTCAAGCAGCTCAGGGATAGGCAACAGCAGCAGCCCTGCAGGCAGCATCTGACACACTGCTGAGCTTTAATTGCCACCTTTGGTTTTCCTTTTCTCTTACAGATTTCCTAATAATTTGTTGTTTACAAGTGCATCTGGCGAGCTCTGGAAGATGGTGCGGATTGGTGGGCAGCCTCTTGGCTTTGGTAGGTAAACATTTGTGGGGCCAGTTGGTGCACAGGTAGTCATTTGCCTCAGGGCCTTCAAGGGGGATGGAAAAATCCATCTGAGGCTTTCTAAGAGCTTAACACAACTTTGCAAACTGTGATTTTCAAACAGGAGGAGTCTTGACTCCTAACTCGTAAGTCAGACTTCTAAATATACTTTTGGAAGTTTTACATGCTTGGCAGCTCCATCCAAACTGCATTCATCTGCTGGACTTAGGAGGCAGCTGCAGCTGGATCTCTGTTTAAAGATAAAAAAGTGGACAAAGGGGTGACATGGGATGCAGTGTAGATCACAGAAAGCAGGAAGCACTGTCGTGCTCCAGTGCAGCCCTGGGGCAGCTCTGTGGCTTTAGGAGATTTAATGCAGTTTTGTAACAGTCCAGGTGGCTGTCCTGTTCATGAACATGTCTCACATCCAGTGCTGCAAGTGTTTTCCCTGCTCAAAAGAATATCTGACCCACGTCACACAGAGTTGAACACTTCATGTCTGCAAAAATGTTGATGTTCTTTTGATGTCCTCTGTAATTTTAATCAGACTGATCAGAATGCCCCAACCAAGGCCTGATTTTCTGAAAACACTGGGGGTCCTTCCCATGGTCTCCAAAACTGTTACAAAATACAGGCTTCAGGAACATCTCTGAAAAATAGTGGGGCAATTTTTATATTTCAATGCTGCTTGCACACCAGACAAACAAAAGTAGCAAGAAGGTTATTTTCGTGCACCTTTCTGTGTGCATCCAAGAGGCAAAATGGGTAGAATGGCATGATAGGTGTCAGTGGTGGGACACCAGGACACCTGCCAGTCCCTTACATGTGTGATGTTTAAATAGCTTAGCTTAGAATTAAGTTGAAATGTTCAGTTTGGATCAGGGAAACTTAATTTCATCTGGACACAATGTACCATTGATCTGTGATGAACAGGACAGAACCACCATTTGAATTGGTGTGAGATCCTGTCTCAGGGGCTGGGCTGGTCTGTGGTCTAGATCCCAACCATGCATCCAGCAGGTCAGCATCTCCCTGCTCAGAGATGCAGGGCAAGGTGTTTAACAGCAACAATTCAAGAGAAAAATAGAAGTTAAGGGTATATGAGACTGTATTTGGTGCCTCCTTCCTGAATGTCACTAATTGTCTTTCCTTTCACCTCTGAAAATCATTCAGTTTTTCATGTTTTCTGCCTTTGGGCGATTTACATTTCTCTGTAACAAAAAGAAGGCAGTAAAACCAGGTGTGCAGTGTATCACTGTGGCCCTAAGAGCCTGGGTCTGTGAGGAGGAGCACATTTTACTACAGAGATCCCTTCTGATTGGACTCTGTGAAGACAAACTCCTTCCTGTATGTGCACCCAGGAGAGACCCGGGAGCTCTGCGAGACTGACAGATGCTGTTCAGACAGTGACTGAGTTTTGGTCTCCCCCACAGATGAATGTGGAATTGTGGCTCAGATTTCTGAGCCCTTGGCTGCAGCTGACATCCCAGCCTACTACATCAGTACTTTTAAGTTTGACCACGCATTGGTGAGTATCTTTGAAATAGAGGAGACCTTTTCCCTGGGAGAGAACTCACAATGAGAACATTGTTTCCTGTCTGGAGAGCTTGTTGAAGGGCCTTTGCTCTGACACAGCCCAGCAGATGATCCCTCTCCAGCCCTGGGTTAAAAGCTCCTGGTCCAAGCCCAGCCCCACCCCAAGGCACAGCAGCTCTGGGGGGAGTCATTCATCCAAAGGGCTGGTCACAGCCCTAAAGACCTGTGGTGATGGAGACTCTCTAACCTCGCCAAGCAGCCTCTTCCACTGCATCACCATCTTTTATTAGAAACAGCCACAAACCCTCTCTGTTTTCATCATAGAATCACAGAATGGTTTGGATTGGAAGGGACTGTAAAGCCCATCTAGATCCAACCCCCTGCATGGGCAGGGACACCTCCCACCAGCCCAGGTTGCTCCAAGCCCCATCCAACCTGCCCTTCAACACTGCCAGGGATGGGGCAGCCACAGCTTCTCTGGGCAACCTGTTCCAGTCTCTCACCACCCTCACACTCCAGAATTCCCTCCTCATGTCCAACCTAAATCTCCCCTGTTCAAGTTTTAATCCATTCCCCCTCGTCCTCTCCCTCCTTGCCCTTGTCCCAAGCCCCTCCCCAGCTTTCCTGGAGCCCCTTCAGGCACTGGAAGGTGCTCTAAGGTCTCCCTGGAGCCTCCACTTCTCCAGGCTGAACACCCCAACTCTCCCAGCCTATCTCCAGAGCAGAGCTGCTCCAGCACTTGGATCATCTCTGTGGCCTCCTCTGGTCTCTCTCCAGGAGCTCCATGTCTTTCTTTTGTTGGGGGCTCCAGAGCTGGACACAGTACTGCAGGTGGGGTCTCACAAGAGCAGAGTAGATGAGTAGGATGATCTCCCTCGACCTCTGTGTGGAATCTGTTTGGAGAATCTCTTAGTACCACACCCCTGCCTTCTTCTCTTGGTACCCCCACAGCCCTAACCTTTGTGGTGTAAGACCCATCCCCTGCTCTCTTTGCACCACGCTCCTCATGGTGTTGGCCTTTGATAAACCAGCAATAATTGGCAGCAGAGCAGGGGAAGGTGCTGAACAGAAGAGGGTGTTGCCATGTTTGTGTCCATGAGGACCCACAGCAGCTGCATCACAGTCACCAGCACGTGGGTCCTGCCCTCAGTGCAGAGTTGTCTCCTAAACTAGCAGATACTTTACCTTCTAGACATTAAGCCTATCTCTGCTCTTCCCTGACTGTGTGGGACACCCTGAAAAATGAGGCATTTCCCTTAAAAGGGAAAGTTTTTTTGCCTGTAGCCACAAACAGGGTGGCATTTGACTTGGAGCCCATTGCTCAAGCCCTGAGGGAGGGAGTCAGTAGCCCCAGTGCTAACAAAGCTAACAAAACAACTGCTTTCTGCTCTTTTTTTTTTCTTATATGTGCCCTTTATTGCATGACACTTCTCCTTTCATCACTAAATTCACTGCCCAGGTCCTACTTTTCACCTGTAAAAGCTCCAGTGAGTTCAAGGCAGGCTTTTTTTCAGCTAATTACTTTGGTTTTTCACAGTTGGTGTGAACCATTTGCTGCCTATAGGTCATGTGTGTAAAGAGTAGAAGTAAATATTATTCCAGATAGCAAAGGTCAAAGTGTTAGATGTGTTTGTCTTCTTTTCTTGAATATTAACTGTGCTGATAAGATAAGCTAATAAAACACCATTTTAAAATCAATGCTGTTAGCTTTGCCTCACATTCCTGCCTGTTGTTGTGGCCCCAGTGCAGAGCACAAGGTGCAGAGTGCTTCTGGTTGTCAGGAGATACCTGGAGGACCAAGCCCTGTCAGTTGAAATAGATATTTCACTTAAAACTTGTGCCATGCAATTGTGATGACTCTGCAGGCAGCTCCACCTTTTCCAAGTGTCTCATCCTGCTGCATCCCATCCCAGCAGATCCCAGCAGCTGGCAGGACATTGGCTGCGCCAGGCATTACAGTCTGCAGATATCCCTTACCCAGATCAGTCTGGCAGCATTTCTCTTGCCACTTGCTGTTTTCTTAGGATTTTAAAAGCCTCTTCATCTGGACAGTGCTGTTCCAGCTGTCAAATCCTTCCATCCTGTGGAAGGTGAATTTCAAGCCCTTCTTTGCTTGGCCTTGCTGGGCTGTGGACCCACTAGCTCTAGGCTGGCTTTGTTGGCCAAGACCCTGACCAAGATTTTGTTATGTTTTCCCTAACTTTGTTACCCAGACACCTGGACTCCTAGGGACATTTCTCATGACCTGAGTGCATCTTCAATCCTTTCTCTACATCTTCCCTTTCTTTATTTAAGATGGTTCCATACTTTTTGTCAGTTTGGAGTGCTCTGTAAAAGCTTGTTGTTCTCTTTGACCTGATCTTTATTCTCCTGTGCCTCTTGGGGTGGTTTTTGTAGCTTAATTTTATATTTGGTTTGGGTTTTAATTGCTAGGTCTTCCTGCAGTCCTGTAGCTGTAAACGTTGTCCCTGGAGATCAGAACCTGTGCTTGAGAAGAAATCCCTGTAGGAGACAATGCTGAGCTGGGAACCTCCAGGTCTTTGGTGTGTCCCCTGGGTGACATGAGGTCGGGCTGGAGCCAGGCTATGGTTTCAAGCTCCCTCTAGAGAGAGCAAGTGAGAAGGTCCCTTTTTCAGGTGCCGTGCTCTCCTTCCTCATCCTCAGAGGTGTCTTGCTCTTCTTCACCAGCATTTTGTATCTAACAAGGCTGAAGATATGTCTGGAATGTAGTTTGGAGCTTTACTTTTCCCTTCATGGCAGATGTTTTGATCTCTCCTCGAGCTGACAAGTGAATATGTGGCACCAGCTGCCCTGGGATTGGAACTGTCATTTCTGCAGGGCAGAGAGGGCTGGACTTCCCCACTGGTGGCAAACTGGGATGTGTCCTACAAATCCAAACTGTTTGCACGTCTATCCTGGAGAAGATCTGGCCCAAACATTTGCAGTATGACTGGTACCAGGTCCCTGCTGCTGAGGGAGCCCAGCATTTTGCAGTGAATGAGGGATGACCCTTTGTGTGATGTGAGGAGGTGGGTCCATGCAGGTCAAAGGCCACTGGCCAGAACTTGCTGGTTCTGCTGCCTCCTGCTCTGCATTGCACTAGAGGAGCAGGTGGAGAGTTCACCTTCTGGGTCTGGCTAAGCAAGTGTCTTCTGCAACAGTGATTCCTGGGACTTTCCTCATTATCTTCTGGAGAGGAAAAGGCTCGTGTAGCTTCTTCCACTGCAGTGTTCAACACACTGGGAAAAATGATGGAGAGGAGGCAGTGGAGAGTCAGTCCTGTCTCAAAGTCCTCTTTCCTACAGTGGAGGTTTGGTGGGATTTTCTTCCTAAACCAGTAGGATTCACTGTAGGATTCTTTGGAGATTATTTTCTTCCTTTCTGACATTTTGTGTGAACCTTTGTGTGAACTTTTGTTCACACATCATCAGTTACCCTCTCCTGTTCCATCTTCCCATTGGAAAGCTGAACGATTTTCTTGTTGTTTCTCATGTTTGTTTCTTTTCCCCTCAGTTTTGTTGAAAGCCTTGCAGAAAACCACAGTCCAGATGTGTATCCACTGTCTGAGCTCTGGAGGGTGTCCAGTGAATCCAGGTATTCCTGGCCAAGGGCTCAAGTATCTCCCAGAGACAGTCACTTAGTGTGAATTATTTTGGCTTCTTGCAGCAACTCACAGATATTTATTTTTCCCTCACTCTTCTTCACTCTGAGGGTGACGAGCACTGGGCCGGGCTGCCCAGGCAGGTTGTGGAGCTTCCTTCTCTGGAGACATTCAGAACCTGTCTGGATGTGTTCCTGTGTGATCTACTGTGTGATCCTGCTCTAGCAGGGCATTGGACTCGATGATCTTCAGAGGTCCCTTCCAACTGCGACCACTCTGTGACTCTGACTCTTCTTCCTTTGGTGGCCATGTCCCACTGCCACCCAGTGTGGTCTTCCCACATTTACGGGTCCCAAACCTGTAGGATGCTCTGGAGAGCTTCATGGGACCCTCAAGCAGCCACATGAACCCATGAGAACAGCCATCTTGCATGAGTGAGTTCCTGGTGTGTAGTTTGAGGCTTTGAGGCATAAATCAAGTCTCTGGAATACTTGTGGTGACAGATGAGCTACAAGGATGCTTGGAGCTTTACCAGGGCATCCCCTTTCCTCCTCTCTGTGAAAGCTGTGTTGGGAGGTGCCATGAGGGGGGTGATCCTTGGACAGGCTCTCCTGAGCCAGACCCAGTGCTGGAGCAGTGACAGCCCCTTCGGGTTTTCTCCTGCCCAGCTGTGGTCCCAGGTGAGGAGCAGGTGGAGGGAACAGGGCCAAGAGGGGAGATGGTACCCAGCCACCCACAGGGGCAGCATTGCCCACCCCAGGAGGAGCTTTGCCAGTGAAAAGGGGGGAGAGGAAGAGCAAAGGAAAACCCCAAAACTGTTCCCTCCCCACCAGCACCCACCATATAGAGCAGCCGGATCTCACGCGTTTGCTCCTGGGGGTACCATGTTGGAGGATGTCTCTTGTGGCTGGATTCCTTTCTCAGCAGAGGTCAGGTGTCCAACAGCAACCTGCCTGGCTCCTCAGGACTGGTCTGGCTTCATCCCCTGCCTCTCCTTTCCTTGTCATCCCTCCTGGCTTTTGCTAGAGCATGACCTTTCTTTTTGTTCTCTTGCAGGTACCAGAAGAAAATATAAACGGTGTGGTCAATGCACTCCAAGTCAGTCAAGCTGAAAAGCATTAGAAATCTTCTGAGCTGGTTCCAGATGCTTTTTATTATTATAATTATTATTATTATTATTATAATTATTATTATTCTTTTTTTCTCACAGTATTTCTTGAAAAATCTGATTCCAGAGAGTGACATGAAACAGAGACTGTGGAAAGTTGAGCAGAAACAGCTCCAATAAGCCTTTGTTTTAATTATTATTATTGTTATTGTTATTTTATTAAATTTATGAATGAGGGGCAGGAGGAAAGGGAGTTCAGACAGTTTCCTGACGTTCAGCTCCAAGGTGAAGTGTGACCTGCTGGTGTTCTTGGTGTGGAAGGAGCTGCCCGGGGACAACCCCGGAGCGCGGCGGTGCCGATGGCCACAGGCCCAGGTCCTCTGCTCAGAGGCTGGTGGCACAGCTGGGATGGATGGGCTGCTTCCTTGGAGAGGGCCCTGAAAACCATAAACAAAAGTGAAATGTGGAATTAAAACAGAAAAGACGTGGCATGGTGCTGGCTTGTCTCCTCACATCAGACCTCCCGAGGACCGTCCGTCGTTGCCTGTGTTGAGATAGGATGGGAATTGGGTTGTGTTCCCCTGGCATGACTGTTTGGTGTTGGAAAAGGGGAAGAGAATCCAGTTGTTTGAACTTTCCCTTTCTCCCTGTAGTCCAAGCCTGGCTGCTCTGAGGAAACCTGAGAGGGGGAGTGTTGCTCTGGCCACCTCCTGGCAGGTGTTGCCACCAAGACTTCAGTCTGCATTGCAGCTGGGCTGGCTGGGCTCGGTTTTCCCCAGTGACCCTCCCACCACTCCTGGTGTCCTCCTTGCCCTGTCCCTGCTCCAGGGCAGCTGCTGTCCCCTCACCCCTGCATCAGAGTCATCCCCAAGCCCTTGTCCCCCAGGGCCAGCAAGATGAGGGACGTGCCTCTTCTCTGTCCCCACTGGCTTTTTCTCATCCACTTTGTACACATGCCCGTGGTTCCCTGGGAGCTGCTCCTGCACATCCTGGGCCACCTCAGCTGAGAGCTGCACCAGGTTGTCCCCACCAGGGCCAGGAGGGTGCCCAAGCCCTGCTGGGATCCTCCTGCAGTTTTTCCTCAGCTCCTTCCTCCCCAGGGTAGAAATCACTGCCTGCTGTGGATTTGACTCCCGGGTTTTCTCCATCGGATGCGGTGAGCAGCCCTTCCCAAGCAGAGCTGTGCTGCAAATGCATAAATCCCCAAGGTGTTTCCTCCTGGTCCTGCTGTGGGAAGGTGATTGTGGCCTTTTCCCGTGGGGCAGCAGGAGTGTGTTTGCTCCTGGCTTAGGCCAAAGCTGCAGGTGGTGGCACCAGCCTCCAAATTGCACCCTCAGCCACTCCCAGCTCCATGGAGGACAGGGACTGTGCCAGCAGGTGTCAGGTGGTGGTGGATAGGAGACATCTGCAGAGGACTCTGCTTCTTCAGGTCAGAGCCTGAGATTTCCTTGCATTTCTAAACTTCTTCCAGATTCTTTTTTTTATATGAAGAAATTGCAGGTTTTATTGGGAGCAGCCTCTGGGGTGGTTGTTCTGGGGCTGGTCTTGCAGGTTTCAGACAGGGTTTTGCATTAACCTGGAGGTCATAAGCAAGCACCTGAGATCATGGGCATGGTGTGTAGGACATGCAAACAGGTTCATGCTGGTGTGCAGGACATGTGAACACATTCGCTGGTTTGTGGCTCGGGGTGTAGTTCTCTATTCATGGTGCTGGAGGGCTAGGTGTAACATTTGTGGTTTCTGGTGCTGCTGGATCCAGACATGGAGTTTCAAATCTTCCTGATTTTTTGTTGGTGGGATGTGTGGCAGCTGGACAGGGAATTGGAGCATCCACAGGAAAAGAGTGGATAACTTTCCTCCTGATCTGAGTTAAAGCCCCCCCTGCTGAGAGACACTCAGGCACATCTTTAATACTTCACCAAACAGTTCCTTTACGTGGGTTTTCAGAAATGCCCCATGATGGGTTATAGTCACTCCAGATTTCTGGAGTAAAGGTGTTATTCCAGGTGAGCACCATGCATCTCCAGATGTTTGCTTGGGCAGATGCTCTGGTGTCCTGCCGTGAGGCTGCGAGCGCAGGCTGAGCCCTGCAGGGCTCAGGGGCACTGGGGCTGTTTGGGGGGAATCTGCCCAGTGTTGTTGGCAGGGAGCTGAGCTGAAGGGTGTGGCAGGATGGTCAGTAGCTTTTCACAACCTAAATTGTTGAAGGGTTTCTCCTTGGGTTGGCAGGTTGGGGCATTGGGAGGACTGTGTAGGATGTTTTGGAGAGGGAAACCAGCACGTTGGCTGGTGCACAGCCCCAGAGCTGCAGCCAGACCTTCTGGTTGGCTGAGTTGAGCCTGAGCTTTCCCTGTGTGTGTATGGACAGTGTCACCAGGACAGGGTCATCCTTGTGCTCTTGGCTTTGGTCAATCATTGGAAAATGATTATTTGGCCACTTTCTGCACCAGAGAGCAACATGCATTGCCCTGGGCACGTGCTGCTGCCTAGGGACCCTGGTGTGTAGGGTCAGGGATTACTTGAAACAAGCATCAACTTCACGGAGCCTTAAGAGAATATGAAAAAAATAGGGGGGTTTGGTTGGTTGGTTTTGTGTTTTGTTGGGTTATTTTGGTTTTGGTTTTTTTTTTTTACTTTCCACTCTGATTTTTTTCATTTAAATTCTCCACTTTTTTCCCCTGAGGGACTCAGCCTTACAGTTGTGAAATCTGTAGAAGTCTTTGAGGTGCTTCAAATCTTCCCAAAGCAGGTTGATGTCCCAGCACAAGAACGTTACCCTGAAATATTCAGAAGGTGTAAAATGCTGCTGAGGGACCCTCTGTCTCTGCCATCATCCTCAGCTTCACCTTTTTATTTCCTGGCTTGTTTTGTCCTGAGAACCAAGAAGATTGTTTGAGCCAGCTTGGGGTGGGTTGATGCTTTCCCTTTGGTGTTGCCTGCATCACTTTGCTGATGGGCACTGAGATATTCTGAATTTAGCCAGAATTGATTGAACCTTGAACCAGCACCCTGGGAAAAGGCAGCCCAGGGCCCGGGGTCAGTGCAGGCTTGTGAGACCTTCACTGGGTAAGGCAGGAAGGGTCTATAGGGGCTTTCTTGAAAAAATTAAATAGTAATAATAATAATAATCTGATAATAATGAGCCCAAAGTGGTGGATTTAAAAGCTCCTGCTTTCCTGGCACTTGGCCTTTGGGGTGGGGAACAATGGAAGGGTCTTTGTTTTTAAATGCCTTATGATAACACTGAGCACCCCTGGCATCCTGCTGTTCAACACTTGGTGGGTGAAAGGAGGAACGTGCCAGGGTGGGTGGGATGCCCTTCAGCTGGGTGTCTGCATTGCTGAGAGCCCAGGTTGCCCCCTCTGCCCTGAGCATCCCTGCTGGGCTGGCTGGAGAGGTTCCTCCTGGCCCTGGTTGCTGCTCATCAGGGCTCACCCTAACGCTGCAGGACCCTCCCCAGCCCTCTGGGTTCCTCTTGTTGCACAAAAATGCACCCAACAGCAAAATGCAGAAAAGCATTTCCAGCCCTGCAAGGAGGGGTGGGCAGGGAAGGAGGGCACAGCCTCCCACGCCCTCCTTGGTTCTCTGAGGCCTTTGTTTTCTTAGGAATTCCAACCTTTCTCCTGTTGTGTGTGTTACTGTGTAGGTTTTGTCTTTTTCCCCCCACCTCAATTAGATCTTGGCTGCAAATTCCTTTCTACTGTGCAAGTGTGTGTGTGTGTTGATAGGATTGTAGTGTTTACATAGAAGTACTGAGTCTGTCTGTTGTACACACCTAGAAATACCTGTGGTTTATGTTTCTGTGGCTCTATCCTGTACATAGCATATATACTTGAGCAATAGAGGTGAGTATGTACTGTGTGACTACATGTGTGTATACCTGAGCACACACCCTGGGTGTAGATGTGTAGGAAGTGCTCTATACACACATTTATTCACCATGTATTTTTAATTCAAGTGTACAGGCAATAGCAAAGCTGGGGCTCCTCTGAGACCCACGGCCATTCGCAGCACCGGGTTGTCCTGCTCCAGAAACACCCTGTTCCTCTTCACTTTGGTGCCTCAAGCACAAAGGCTGTAGGAAAATTGCTCCTTTGTCTTTATATATATATATTAGTTACTGCCCTGAATTGCTTCAGCACACAAGTAGTGAGGGTTTGGTAGTGAAGTGCCCACCCAGACCCTGGCTGGGGAGTTTGTGATGGGGCTTCCAGCTGGGGCAGGCACTGAGCCAGTGGGTTTGGCACCCACCTTCTCCTGGCCCAGGCAGCATCTGCCCAACCCATGAGGTCTTCAGGGTAGCCTGGGCCTGTCACCACATCTTCTCTGGAGCCAGTTTGTGGTGGCCTTCCCCAGTGTCCTCTCTGTGGGTGCAAGATTTCCTGGCTGCCACACGCCCGTGCAGGGCTCAGGTCTTCCAGAGATGGGTTCTTTAGGTGGATGTGGCTGCTGGTGGCTTGGTGGCCAGATGGCAACCCATGGCTAACACAGAGCTTTGGTATTTATGGGGAAACTCACATTTGTTGGTCTTTGAGGAGCTTAAATCAGGGAAAGGAGGTGGACTTGATGATCCTGGTTGGTCCCTTCCAACACAGCATATTCTATGATTCTATGAAATGTTGGAGGATCTTTTCCTGCTAAAAGTAGGAGAGGCTGTTTGAGCTCCACCATGGAAGTGTGTGGTCTTTGCATCTCATCATCAGATCTTCCTGCTGACCAGGAGTGCTGTTTGTTAGGGTCCAGGTGGGAAAAATTTCTTACCCAAAACATCCCCTAGCTTGATATCTCAGTTATGGTTCACCAAACATGGTGGGAGTGCTGCCTGGCTCCTGACCTTTGGGTGCTTTCAGGTTTTCTGTCTGCCCCACAAATGCATCCTGGCGTGGGTGTGTGCAGCCTCCTGCTGCTTGGGGTGTAGTGGATAGTTCCTGAAATCATGTGCTTTAGGTGATGTGTATCAATCTCTCTTGCATGGGAAGGCCTTGATGGAAGGATTTGGGTTTGACTGGATCATGGCACCTGCAGCAGGTGACATTAGTATTAACACTTGGAAAGAGCATTTGTCATATGAACATCAAGCTGCTGTGCCCACGTGGAGTTTTAACTCCAGGCTCAGTGTTCCCATTCCCAGGGGGAATGCTGCTGGCCACAGATGAATCAACCCAAAAGCTTGGTGGTGTCAGACCTGCTCATGCAGCTGCAGAGGGTACCGGGTAGTGGTTTAGTCTTTAGACACCTGGTTGTTTCCTGATGCTCTGGGTGCTCTCAGCAGATCCCCAGGAGAGCGAGAAAGCAGCTCTGCTCAGAGACTGAGCTGGCACCTGCCATGTTTGCAGGGGCTGGATTTGCTGTCCCCAAGCATGAGCTCCTGGCCTGTTCCACCAGCTGCCCTATACAGGGACCTGGTGTCTCATGGTGTGTCCCTGGGGGACGTTTAAATAGCAGGACTAATATATTGTGGATAATTCTTCACGCAGCCCAGGCCTGAGCATTGGCTGCTACCTCCCACAGGAGGGTGTCCCACAGCACCATTCAGCAATGGACAAGAAATCATTTTCTGATGAGGATTCCTTTTCTCTCTGTTACTATGGCTATTGTGGAAATCTCCAGTAAGCAGCTTAAGGCATCTCACTTACCTGTTCCAGTCCTGCCTGCAAATATTGGGTTGGATTAAACTTTTATTACCTGCTAGGGAGTAAATCCCAATAATCCCTCGCCAAATAGTATTTATATTTTATAGCATGTGCTGGGGTGTGTTTACATTGGCCAAGATGTGCAGATCTGCCTCCAGATTTAGATACCTTCTCCCCACGAGAAGGTCTGGCTGGCTGTCCATGCCCTGCACGGGCCATGTGTGTCAGGGCCAGGAGTGTCCCTGGCAGCACCGAGCTGGTGCAGAAACTCTCTGCACATCCTCAGCGAGGGCTGTGGGGCCCTCGACTGTGAATCTTGAGTTATTCTGCTGTATTCAGCCTCCTCATCCTCCCTGTTTTCCATCCCTCAGTCTTTCTTTAATCTCCATGAAGCACAGCTCGGGTGAAATACCAGCTCTGGTTAGAACTGGGTTCTGCAACACGGGAGGTGCTCTGGGGGCTGCTCTGCCAACCCCTCCTGGAGCAGCTCTGGTGAGCGTGGAGCAAAGCACAGACCCTGTCTGAAGCAGGGGAAATAAATGAAGTATGTGTCAGAGTATATTCTAATTTTGGAGTGTGAATGTTGCAGAGAAACATACCTCTTTGGAACATGCATAGCCAAGATGGCCCTTTCCTGGTCTCTCTCTCTAGCCAGCACCAGCCGTTTCTCCTTAGGCTGGGGAGATGACTCATTCCCCACAGCCTAGGAGCGAATGTTTCAGTGTCATTGCAGATGACACAAAGTGGCTTTTCCCTCTCGGAAGTTACCTGTGCCACTGCCCACCCTGGCTTTGGCAAGGGCCTGGCCAAGGAGCTCACCTGATCCCAGCTGCAAGCCCCTGGCCCTGCCTGTCCCCCCAGCCTGGCACAGCCCAGCACCCCGCAAACCAGCTGCTGCGTTCCTGGGGCTCCTCTGCCTTGCTGGGGCTTCATCCTTTTCTAGCTTTCTGCAGAATGTTTCTAAACAAAGTGTGGGTAGATTTTGGATTGGAGAGGGATGGAGTTGCCCAGCAGGAATCTGGCAGGATGGAAATTTGGAAGGATCTGGGCAGGCGGGGCAGGAGCATGGAGCTGCCCTGCCTGGGGATGACCAGCTGCTGAGTGTCCCTCCCCAGGCAGACCCAGCAGTGTTGCTGGTGTCCTCCCACCCCTGGAACATGCCAAAAAAAAGGGCTCCTTCCATCCCTCATTCTGGGGGGGGGGGCTGCTTGTTATTTTCCTCCCCTCCTGGCTGTGGCAGAGGCAGCATCTCTTGCACGGAGCATTTGGGAAGATGCCATTGGAGGCCGGTTGCAGTTTGGGGTCCCCCTGCACCCCTTGCTTTCTGCTGCTGTCTCAGCTTCTTGAGGATTCAAAACCAGCTTTCTGCAATCGCAGTGAAAAGCGTTTTCTTTTTCCCAAAGGATTCCTGTCAGCTCTTTTGTAACTTGAAACGCTTACGTACTGGATTCCTAGGCCCTTTTGGGAATGCTGCTGGAAGCACCCTGCTTTCTGGCATAGCTGCTGTGGGCATTAATGCTCCTTCAGACCCCAAAAAATCTTCTCAGCCCCGTTTGCCTGCCAAGACACACTGAAGGACCCCTGGGCCCAGGTTGGCAAGAGGCAACTCTGAGGACAGGTCGCATGGGAGATCCTGGCAGATGGGATCCCACCTCACCATCCACGTCCCTGCTGCCTGCACGGAGCCATTCCCATTGGCTGGAAGGGGATATGGAAGGAGTTCCCCTGTGCTGAAGAAAACCAGCCATCTGTGTGGGTCTGTGGTATGTGAGAAGAGTGGAAGAGCATTTGCCATGGAGGAAGCTGGAGGAGGAGGGGAGGGGTGTGTGTGTGTGTAGGGCAAAGGAGATGAAGCCCACAGCCTTTCCTTGTAGTTCTTTCTTGTAAATATTTTTAAGACCAGCTTTGGGAATTTTTTAGAATTTTTGAGGTCACTGAACTTACCTGAAGAGCGCTGCTGCTCCCCTGTGTGTGGGCTGGGATTTGGGTTCATGAGCCACCAAGTTGTGGAGTGATCCAGTTTTTTAGCACCACAGCAGCCGTGGTTCCTCCCACTGCATCCTCCTCCTTCACGCTGCTTGTGCAGTGTCCTGGGGATGGCAGTGCCAGGGAGGGGACACATCCTGCTGCCCCCAGTGGCTGGATGGCTGTGGGGACGGGCAGGGGATAAGGAGACCCTTGGGCAGTGACTCACGGCAGCATCCAGCTTTGGATGCTCTGACTCAGTCTTTGGAAGAGCCCGGCTCCCTCCCTCTCTCCATTAACTCCCCAGGGAGCCCCTTTACCCCTCGTTGTCACTACAATTAGCGACTGTAATGAGTGAACATGCTCCCACCATTGAGCAGTGCCAGCAGCTCCTGGTGCTGCTCAGTTGTTGGGGAGCTCCTTGGTGCCAGGGAACACGTTCTAGATCTTCAGCCCACCCAGACGTCCAGCTGTGGCCCTGCAGCCTGCTCCTTGAGCTCCAGGTGCCCAGGAGGGTTTATTTGGAGAGAGCCTCATTGCCTCACCGGTGCTTAGGGACAGGTGTTTGGTTTGGTGGCTCTGGGCTAACAGCTCTGGCTCCCTGCAGGGCCACGGTGCAGGTTGACCCAGTAGCTCCACCACGTTGGGCACCGTGATCTGGGTCAGGGCTGTTCCTGCTGCATCACTTTGTCTCAACTGGCTTGAACAAGACCAAGCATTTCTGTCTTTCTCCCTTCTTTGGGACTTCAGAAGCAGCCCAGATTTTTCCCCTGGTGCTCAGGGTGGCCGTAGCATCAACCCAAATTTCTAACCACAGCCAGGAGAGCAGAGGGGCTGCAGCTCCAACCAGGGTCTGTCCTGCTGCTTCAACCCGCCGTGCTGGGCAGCCCAGGGAGGAAGCACAAATATTCAGGACCTTCTTAAAAATTTGATGTATCATTTTCTCTGTACATTAAACACCACTTCTGGCCTCAGTCACCCACCAAACTGGCTGAAGTTGGGCTGAGGAACATGAGCAGCCCTGGGCACCCTGACCTCCTGCAGCCCCTCCTCCCTGCTCAGCAGAAACACCACTGGAGCCTTTCCTTTGGGTGGGCAAAAAATGCAGGTTATTTCTTCCCCCCCTTTAATTACCTGACTAATACAAACCAACTGGGGGGGGGGAGGGGGGAGTTGTCCACTGGGCTACAGCCCTGGGAAGGCTGCTGGCACCAAAGCATTGGTGGCATTTGGGATGGCAGCTGTGAGGGGGAATGTCAGCCCGTGGGGCAGCTGGGGATCAAGGTCTGGGCAGAGTGTGGAGCTGAGAAGTGGCTGCTTTGCTTTCCCAGCTTCCTGCCTTTGCTGGTCTCCTGCTGCAAAGCTGAGGTTTATGTACTGTAGGGAGGGGTGGGGGGGAAGAAAAAAAAAAAAAAAAGAAAAAAAACCCAACACCCTAATGTTCCAAAATAAATGACCGTATATTTTGTACTTTGTAAAGTGTTAATTAAAATGAAAAAGGAATAAAAAAGTGAAAAAAGAGCTCTCTGCTTTTGTACTGATCAGCCTGATGAAAATAAAGCAGAGCTTGGGCACTGGCTGCAAGATGGAGCTCTGCTTGTTTACTCCTGCAGCCAGACTGGGGTTCAGTCAGTCCCATCAGTGCCCTTTGCCTCTGAACACCCACTTGGGAAGCTCAGCAGTTGTTCCTTAAAATAACAAGGCTGCCTTTGCCAAACTTCCTTTTTCGTGGCTCCCAGAAGGACACAACATCCCCAGGAGCCTGGAGGGCCCAGCTGGGGCACCACCCTGGCCCTGCAGCCCCAGAGGGGTCAGGGAGAATTGTCCCTTCACAGCCCATTTCAGTGCCACTGCCACACACTTCTGGGCAGAACCTGGCTGAGGAGTGCAAGAAAAACGACTGCAATGATACGTATTATCACCCCCTCACAGTTAAAACAATTTATCATGGCTGTTTAAAGGCACCTGCATAAACTGTGGTCAAGAAAAGTATCTTTTTAGGCAGCGTGTGACCCATTTCTTACTTCTCTGGTCCAGTGTAAGGGCATTCACCTAAGAATTGAGGGTGGGACTGCTAATCTGGAAAGCAGCATCCATGCAGTGGTGCCCCAAGGGGTCAAGCCAGTTAAAAAAAATTAATTCTACATCTACTGCAACCCTGCAGTGGCTGCAGCTCCCTGCAAAGCACCGGGGGCTGAAGTAAATGCTCAGAATTGAGGCTTTTAAACTGGCTCTTAGACCCCTGGGACCCTGCACAAAACTGGGAGGTTTGAGGGTTTTATTATTAGTGGGAGTAATTGTCTTACTTTAGCTGCCCAGGCCTGTGCAGGAGGGGCTGGGAGGGGCTCCAGCCCCTCACCAAAAAAATCAAAAGTGCAAAAAAAAAATAGATTCTGAAGTCATGAGGAAGCAGTAATAGTTCAGGAGTATCTGAAATGCTTCAGGCTGATTATTAGTTCTCTGACTCATTTGTTTTTTGAAGGATCCTGTAGCTAAAAGATTTTGCTGTAATGGAGCAGATGCCCAAAATAACCTTGGCTTTGAAGGGGCTTCCAGGTGTTTTAATCCCAGCCTCCCCATGCCTGGGGGGAGCTGAGGGGCCTCACCAGGGCTGCCTTTCCTGCAGGGAATTGCTGGAAGCCCCTTGGCATGGCAGGAATGGGCAGGGAATGTGGGCACGGAACCCCTCCACACACACACACACACATCCCCTGGCTGCTGAGCTGAGTCCTGCTCTGAGGTGCTTGGAGCTCTGCCTGTACCCAGCTCAGCACAAGTGGCTTCTCCTGAAGCACTTTCAGGCTATTTTAAGCCAAACCTGACAGCTTGGTGGTGTTTGGAGGGCAATTAAGTCTTGCTAATCAATGCCAAATCAAGTAGGTTATTTTAGTTCTAATTTGAGCATTTGCATCCCCGGCCTGTACACCCACACCCTTCCCCCCCCCCACCCCCCGCAGGTATAATTAGGGATGCAGGTAAATTTGGGGCTGGATAATTTGCTGCTTTGAAGGACAAAAAAATGATGCAACGTTGCCCTCCAGCACAGCCCTGCAATGAGCTGGGTCATCTCACCCCAGCAGGGATCCTGCTCAGCCCTGGCCCATCCATCATGGGGAGGCAGAGAAAACCTCTCAGGTTGTGGCTCCTGGAACAGGTGGCAGAAGGGGAAGGTTTATATTGTTCTATTTCTGATCCTTTTGTTTTTAAATAAAACCTGTCTTATTACCCAGATACAGAGAAGTCCAGGGAAGGGCAGTAACACAAGGCCAGGCCTGGATGTGTTTATCCAGTCTTTTTTTCTGATCTACAAACCACCTCCCCACCAATCTCCAGACACCTGGCCCAGCTCCTCCCCTGCCTCTGTGTTCCCCAATTTGCACCCCGTGGTTGGTGACCATCTGGATCCAGGATGGCCCCACAGGGTCTGCACTGAGGGGTTTGGGGGGGGGTGTGGGGATTTCCTTGGCCACAAGGGGATAAAATACACTGAGCTGCTCCCTTCACACAAACTGCAGCCCCCAGGGAGAGCTGACAGGGCCGAGAGACCCAGGATGGGAAAGGGCTGTTAAAAATAAACTCTGACCTTTTTTCTTTCCATGTGTTCTTTTCCTGGTGGTCTGCATGGTCACGTGGACCAGGCCTTTGGTTGAAGGCACATCTGGCTCCTCTTCAGCTCTTAGGACCATGAATCAATTTTGTAGTGTAAGCCTTTAGGGGTGGCAGGAGCCTTCCTCTTGGTGCCAGGTCACCAGTGTCCATTCTTCACCATCTCCAGTGGTTGTGCTCACCTGGAGGACACTGAGGCTCTGTAGGGGCCTCCTCAGCTGCTGCATCACAGAGATCTCCTCTCTTTCTCCTGTTCACTGTCTGATGCTGCAGTCTGCACACAACTCCTCAATCACAGCAGCTGGGAGAAGTGCCTGAAGAGTAATCACATGTAGCCACAAAGGTCCCCTTCTTTAGCAAGAGAGGGTGTTGGAGCACCCTGCTCTAGTTGAAGATGTTTAAGAGCAGCCCCAGCCACTGCAATCAGCCCCAGGTTAGGGCTGAAGACCTTGCTGGCATCTAATGCACACAGACACCTTGCACTGTATTGCCCAGCCAGACTGCAGCACCAGCAGGCAGGACACAGCACTCATGCCCAGCCAGCCCCACGGGGCACCAGGCAGCACTTGTGAACAAGAGCAGCCAGAGCCCCAGGACTGCCTGGAGCACCTTCCTCCCCACAGCTTTTCTCTCTGCAGTGCCTTCCTGCACGTGTTCAGGTTAGAAGGGCACAGCTACTCCCACGAGGCCAACAAGACATGTTTGGGCAGCTCACGCTGCCCAAGTCACATGCAGAAGGTTGTACAAATTAAAAGATAATTAAAGTGGATTCTGCCACAACTTAATGGGAGCTTTCTGCTTGTTCTGCCCCAGCCCACCACCACCACCACCAGTAACAACTCAAATACCTGATTTCTGTGAACTTTGTTTCAGCTTTCCTATATTTTATGCAAAACCCTTCAAGACTTGACTTCATGGCTGTAGAGTTTTAACACCCAAGTTTCAGTAATTACA
The DNA here is from genome assembly GCF_020740795.1 of Apus apus. NCBI lineage: Eukaryota > Metazoa > Chordata > Aves > Apodiformes > Apodidae > Apus > Apus apus. The sequence continues at coordinate 8,700,332 of NC_067299.1, read as the reverse complement.
CAAGAGATTTGATCTGTGGAGCCAAGCAGTGCCTGCCCACAGCCCTGCCAGTCCTGCAGGCAGAGGTGGCTCAGCTGACAGAAGAGGGTTCCTGGCACATCCCTGGGAACCAACATGCTTCCCTCTAAAAGCAGAGTGCAAGGCAGAGGAGCTCATGTGTGAAGTCAAGCTCAAGAATATTCCCATTACTACTGATAAAGACTTCTATAAACACTTTATTAAAACCATATGAGCTTGGATTTTGCCAAAATGATTTACACAGCAGAAGTATTCCCACATGGAGAGAGAGGATACAAGCCTGCCTGATGTCTGGAGTATTTCCCAGGAGACAGTTTCCCAGAGGGAGATGTGGTGAGTGCCTGCTACAGGTACAGCTGTTACATCCTATCTCCAGCAGGTTCCTAGATCCTAAATGCAGTCACCACAGCTTTTCTGCTAGGAAGGTACCAAGGAGAAGGCTCTGCTGCTTGCCTGTTAAGAATCCATCCCCTGCTAGGCAAGGCCAGAGAGCCTGGCTGATTGATGAGGGAGCAGAGCTACAGGCAGAAAGGGTGCAGAGACACCCCAAAAAATTAAAGGCAGTGGTTTGTGGTCAACACGTGAAGACAACTCCTTGAGGAGCAGTGAGTGCTGCCTGGGCACCCACCCTGCAGGTATCAAGGAGGAAGCTGTGTTTCCAGCCTGCTTCCATGGACAGGCTGGACTGGCTGTGGTCACTGTCCATCTGTCCTTCCACAGCACGATGGTTCATCTTTCCATGCTGTCCTCAAGTTATCAGTAATACTGCCCCCTGCAAACAAGTTCTCACTCTTCCAGTTTAACAAATGTGTTCCTGGGGTGTTCAGTCTCCCAGTCCATGTGGAAAATCTGCCCCCACCTGGGATAAGAGCACCCCATTGCCTCCAGACCACTGGCTGTGCATCCAGCTTCTGCAGGGAACAGCAGCCTGGGCTGGTGGTGGAGGCCAAGGCAGCTGTGCTGGACTCCAACAGCCAGCAGGACTTCTCTTCCACATAAAAAAGTTATCTTAAACCAAAAAATCTTTCCCTTGAGAAACAGTTTGGCTTAGGCCAACAGACATCCCAGAGCTGGTGACAGGAAAGTGTCCATAAATCTGTGCTCTGCTACAGACTTCATCTCGTGCCAGCCTTCCCTGAGGGAGATGCTCTTCATCCTTACACACACAGGGACTCACCAGCTGTGGGCTGGGCCTCAGACTCTTTGGAAGCTCGTTCTGAAGCAGCCAGAGCACTTCCTGCATTCCCACTCCTCAGGGAACACAATCCTTCCTGCAGCCAGGCAGGATCAGAGATGACAACACGCCCCAGCACTGCTATAGCTGTCCCTGCTCAGTCACTTCTTGCTTGGCTTCATGGATTGAGTCTTCCTTTCCAAGCAGCTTGTCACCAAGTTACCCCACCAAGTCTCCTTAGCAGAGTGCTGAGGCCCAGCAGGATCACTAGGTGAAGGACTTCACCATGCTCACCATGTGGTCAACTCCACACGCAACATCCACCACCTCCCCGGGCACAGTCACCTGGCTCAGACACACAACAGGTTAGTTCTCAGGCTGGTACTTTGCACCCAGTGTTTCCTATTTCTCATCCTCCTCCTGTCCAGCAAGGCAGCTGGTTGCACAGGAACTCGTACTGAGGAAAGTGCCATCTTGAAAACCCAGAAAGCAAGATCCAGCAGCAGACACACTTGTGCACTGAGCTGTGAAATGTTCCTGTCCTGCCTGCCTGGAAGCATGAAAACCTTTGAAAGGACAGAGGGGTCTCACCAGTGAGGACACTGCAGCCTCAGCCCCTCTGCTCAGCAGCAGAAGCAGCCTGACCAAACAGAGAAACCCAGACAGCAGGAGGATCTGCCCAGGCACAAGGATTTGCCTCTTCTCTCACCAGTCAGGACTGGACTGAGGCAAAGCTCAACCCACCTCAGGCAGTTCTGGCTCTGATGCTCAGCAGAGCTGCTCACTCACCAGCCTGGTGGTCACAGCTCCCCCCTCACTCAAACTCCAGGATAGCTGAGCCTGAAAAACCCAGGGTTCTTCCTTAGAGCGAAGGGAAATGGCTAGTTCTGGGACAGGAGGTTACAGGCAAGTACCCTGGTAACTGCCCTTGTTTTGGTACATTGCTGTAGGACTGTCAGGAGTTGGCTGTTTGAGGGAGCTTAACTCTGTGACCACACTTGGGGAAACCTGGACATGCCACACTTGGGGAATTCAGAGACTCCTCCCAGCCACAGCAGTGTGATTTTAGGCAAACGCTCCTGAGTTGGTCTTTGTTTTTGTTCATTTTTAAAAGGAGAGAGAATGCTAAAGAAACACATCCACTGCAAGTTCAGACAGAAAGGGACTCTGGGGTGGTCCAACTGATTGCCTTCCTCCTCTCCTACTTGGCCTTTATGGAGACTGGGAACATCTGTGAGGCTGAGAACTGAACTCCAGAGCCAAAGACTCTTGTACACCCACAGAGTTTGGCTCTCAGAGCCATCAGAGAAGGGAGTGGAACTCGAAGTGTTGCAAAACAGCTATGAAAACAGTGCAGGGGCTCAGGATCTCCTCCTGCAACCACCACCACAGCTGCTTGACCTGGGAGAGGAGCAGAAGGCAGCCCACTGCCTAAGGACCTGCTGCCATGACAGCCTGACCACCACAACCAAAACCTTCACCTCATTTAGATGTGTAATGCCAATATTTTGAGTCACAGATGACCAATACTAGTGGTTTTCTTTACATAAGGGAAGCAGCAGGTGAGAAGGGGAGGGAAGAGGCAGGAAGGGGGTAGCAGGTTTCAGAAGACTGGGGACAGAAGGAAGGGAAAAACTGTTGAGAAGTGATGGCACAGTACCAGATCTTGCTTTGGGATCTGAAATCTCTACTGAAATAGCAGAACCAGAAGACTCCCAAAATTTACTGAGCTCCTTCAACCCTAAGCAGACTAGGCAAGGATCTCTGGCAAACAAAGCAGTTCTACAGCCAGCTAAGGCTTCCACATCTTTCAAAATTACTCAGCAAAACTATGCAGCATATGATGTTTCTTGCCCTCAGGATAACAAAGACTAGCTAAAGAATATACTCTTGGTAATACTTCCATCCTTACCCTCCATGGGAAATACTGGTCTTCCTTTCTTCCAGTTCCTAGGCACCCTCTTAGGTTCTTGCCCCATACAAACAGCTCTCCTCTGTCTATACAGTTAAAAAAAAAAAAGAATAAAAAGAATTAAAAACCAGGGCAGAGTCATTAAAAAGGAAGAATTCTATGTGTGATGCTGACAAGTGTGGCTTACAGTGCTTCTGGGAGTGTAAAGGGTTATAGACACAGCACAAAAGCTATCCAGTTCAGCTCCAAGTGCAATAACTGTACTGGTGCTTGGGGAAAATGATGCCTAATGAGCAGGACAAGCAGCAAGTTCTGGGCACAAATCTTTGCTTCCCCCTCTTACAGCTCTTGCTTTGGAATTTTATTTGAAGAAAGAGTAGAGCAGAAATCATTCCAAGGAATCGTTTGTGGTGAAGTGAATCATTTGTGCTGGAAGTTAAGACAACTACAGCTGACCCATGTCAGCTACCAGCACAGCACATGGCAGGGAAATCCATCCCAAGCCATCACCTGGGGACTGGTTATTCAGCTGCCTGACAGAAGTGACCTTCTCATGGCAACTGGGGAAAAGAAACAATGTGTGCTCAGCAGAGTTGCAGCCAAACATGGACATCTCAGAAGTGTTAAGATTAGCCCCCCAGAAGAGACAACCAAAACGATCCACACCATCAGCACTTTAATGGGAGGGCAGTTTCTACTTCCTGATTGCCAGGGGGAGACCAGTGAGGAGCACCCTGTGACCTGAGTGACCACATGTGCCACTTCCCCCAGAAGGACCAAGCACATTGGCAGCTGGCTCTGCTCAGGAGTGCACTCACTGCCACTACCCAGCCCATGGGTGTTCTGCACTGCTGCCCCCTTTCCAGTGACCTTCACATGCAGAGCTTCCTTTACAGGCTGGACTCGAGTCCATGGTGCTCATACCCTGTGCACATTAAAGGTGCAGGTTTGATTGCTAACTGAGCAGGTCAGAAGAGCCAAGGAACCCCTGACATCCACCTCTGACTTCGACTCTCAGTGCTGGTTTGTCCATTTACAAACACAAATTCCTGCTGCTTCCAAAGTGCAACTAACTTATTCTGTACAAGGAAATGAAAAAGCCTTCCTGGGTTTCCTGTTTCAGAGAAAATTTTTGTTTGCTTTAGAATAACAATTTCTTAATTAAACTATAAGCTAGTTCTAAAACTGACAGGTATGTAATAGCCACATTTTCACATTGTAACAAGCCTCATCACAGCAATTCCTGACACCTGGAGATGTGCTGCTGGCCCCTCCTGCTGCATCCCAGGGTGGTTTAAAAGTTTAAAGATGGCAGCTGTTTTTTTGGTTTGCTTTCTTTCAGCTGCCACTAACACAGCAGGAACATTTCACAGCTTCTCCAGGACAGTGGGACTAGAAACTTACTTGTAAGTGCTGCAAAATGGCTGAGTCCTGAGCGAACACGAGCAACGCGGACGGACGGGTTGAAGTCTGACCAGCCAAAAAGACTGGGTGGGATCATCTCTGGCACTGCTGTCTCTATTAGGTTTGGTCCTTTCCCAAGAATTCCATATCCCCAGACAAAAACATTTCCTTCTTCTGCATTAAAAGAAGAACACATTCTGTAAGAAAGCCTGTGCTTGTGAAGTTCATGCCACGACCGAGAGTTAATCAGAGCCAAAGGGATGTCTGCCTTCCTCCCAGAGCAGTCTAGCACCTTCTGATTACTTAAAATTAGCAAAAAAATCCATCCCCATCCAAATGCTTTCATTTTTTTCCAAAGCTCTGGAAGCTAAGCAAGCTTCAGAGGCAAAACTTTCATGGGGAAATAATGCCAATGTGACATGGGCTGGATCAAATACTTCATCCTACTGACTGATGGGACAGGGGTTGAGTGTTTTGTTATCAGTGCCCTTCCTCTGAGGCACAGCCAGGGGGCTGGGGGCTCTGCCTGGCATCCCCTGAAGCTGGGTACCTGGGAAGGGCAGCACTGGGACAGGATAAAACAGGGCAAAGTTGCTTGTCTGTTAGCTCTGCTCCTTTCATGCTAGGAGCTTAAATGTCTTGTCCTCAAAACAACCACATCCATACATATGAATGTCTTCCTTGGGATGATCCTTCATAGCAGCAGCACAATCCTCTCCCCCACTCCTGACCCTGAAGTTGTGCTCCCCTGGCCACTGGCAACCCAACCCAACCCAGCCCTGCTGAGAAGGCAGCTGCAGAGCTTCCCTGCTCTCAGAATGCACTGCTGCCCAGGGCAACTGTAGAGTGCTCTATCTGGGGAAGAACAACCCCATGCACTGGTACAAGTTAGGAGGTGACCTGCTGGAAAGCAGCTCTGGGGAAATAAAGAGCTGGGAGTCCTGGTGGACAACAGGCTGACCATGAGCCAGCCATGTGCCCTCACAGCCAAGAGGCCAGTCCCATCCTGGGGGGCACCAAGAGGAGTGTGACCAGCACGTCAGGGAGGTTCTCCTGCCCCTCTACTCTGCCCTGGGGAGGCCTCACCTGGAGCCCTGTGTGCAGTTCTGGGCTCCCCAGCTCAAGAAGGACAAGGAGCTACTGGAGAGTGTCCAACACAGGGCACTGAGATGATGAGGGGCTGGAGCATCTGCCTGTGAGGAAAGGCTGGGAGAGAGGGGGCTGTTCAGCTGGAGACAAGGAGGCTGAGGGGGGATCTGATCAGTACTGATCAGTATCTCCAGGGGGTGTCAGGAGGATGGGGCCAGACTCTGCTCAGGGGTGTCCAGTGACAGGACAAGGGGCAATGGGCACAAACTGGAGCACAGGAGGTTTGACCTGAATATGAGTAAATACTTCTTTACTCTGAGGTAACAGGGCGCTGAGGCTGCCCAGGGGAGTTGAGTGTCCATCCCTGGAGACATTCCAAACCCAGCTGGACATGTTCCTGTGGGATCTGCTCTAGGCCATCCTAGAGGCTTGCTCCAGGGTGTCACACACATGGCTCTGCACTGAAGAGGAGGATTGGAACAGTGAACTCACCTGTTAGCACAACATTGCCAGTCCCTCCACAGGCAGCCTCCTTTATCTTCCCAATCTTGAATGGCAAATGTCTGGGAACATTCACCTGTAGGAGGTTGCAAGACAGTCATTAGATACCAGGTAATAAAATGCTAATTAGACATACAGCTTCAACTTCTTCTCTGGTTCTGGTCAGAGCTTACACACACTGAACTTGATACAGACAACCTTTACTGCCTGAATAACAATGAATGCAAGTCCCAAGACTAAAAATTCATTAAGGCTGAGTGCAGAGTGGAAAAATGCACACACTGGAAAGCTTACAGGCATGGCAACCAAACTGGGAATGCTTGAGGTCTGCTTATATTCCTGACTCTGTAAGTCAGACAATGGGAAAGTCAACAGGTGAGCATATTTGCACATTTTCACCAGATCACCCCCACTTGGTCTGCTGTGGCATTTTTGAACATACATGGGAAAAAATAAAAAACCTAAGAAAATCACTCTAATTTGGTACAGTTCAATCCAGCAGAAACCTACCTGGCTACATGTCAGCAGCGACCTTGGGTTCCACAGACAATCTAGCTCTGCTATTCCACCCTGGGGACTTTATCTATTGTGTCTAAAACTCCTGCTTTGGTGAATGTACCATTTAGCCATTTCAGACCCCTCCGACCTCCACTGAGCACCCAGCTAGGAAACTACTGCCCTGCTGCACCTGGTCCCTGTCCTCAGGTCTGCTGGCTCTGTCACTAGCCCAACATTCAGGAGACCTCAGGAGAGGCATGGAAAACAAAAGCACATTTCACTAAAGCCACACTACTGCAATTGTTTGCTCTTAGCATTCTGCCAAGAACAGCCTGAGTATTAATTAACTGCCTGACTCCATTTCTTACACTAATTGTGAGAGAAGACCATCTAATTACCTCAGTGCTACAATGCTTGGTGTCCAGTCAGGACTATATTTTTGCCCCACATAGGTTTGCTCCAAAAATCTTCTCTGTCAGACACTGGGATTTGTTTGGGACTCATCTATAAACCCAGTAAGGTTGTTTGTGAAAAGTTCACCAACATACAGGTTGATTGGAAGGGACTTCCAAGGGTCACCTGGACCAACCCCATGCTCAAAGCAGCAGCACTTGAAACTCTGTATAATCACAGAATCACAGACTGGTTTGGGTTGGAAGGGACCTTAAAGATCATCCAGTTCCAACCCCCTGCATGGGCAGGGACACCTCCCACCAGCCCAGGCTGCTCCAAGCCCCATCCAACCTGCCCTTCAACACTGCCAGGGATGGGGCAGCCACAGCTTCCCTGGGCAACCTGGGCCAGGGTCTCACCACCCTCACACTAAAGAATTTCCTCCTCGTGTCTAAATTAAAATCTCCCCTCTTCCAGTTTTAATCCATAACCCCTCATCCCATCCCTCCCTGCCCTTGTCCCACGTCCCTCCCCAGCTTTCCTGGAGCCCCTTCAGGCACTGGAAGGTGCTCTAAGGTCTCCCTGGAGCCTTCTCTTCTCCAGGCTGAACACCCCAACTCTCCCAGCCTGTCTCCAGAGCAGAGCTGCTCCAGCACTTGGATCATCTCTGTGGCCTCCTCTGGGCTCTCTCAACCAAAAGACTAATTCCTGTCTTGAAACCAGCACAAGCACTGGAGCTCAGGTTGGTAGGAGGGCCATGGGATGTGGAAGGAGAGCACGGGGTGAACTCTTCCTTTATAACAGGCTCACAAAGTGGGGTGAGGTAACACAAGCCTTTGCCTATCAACAGCTGGGAAACATGCTGCCCTGGAGCTGTACAAACACTTCACCCAGGTGGGTTTGGTCAGCACAGGTAAACCCATCCTGCTGGTGGTGCTAGCTGAAATCAATTTCCACTCCTGTCACATGCCCCCTGAGCAGAGAGAGGTGTCATCTCTACAGCTGCTAAGCACAGCAGCTGAACTGAAACATGTAACAACAGGCCCCCAGGCCAGCTGACCTGGGTGGTTTCTGTGACAGATGCCAACTGCAAGTATTCCGAATTTCCCCAGCCAAAGACATCTCCTTCATCTGAAACAGCCAGACAGCAGTCCCCATAGGAAGAGACCTGGATGATGTTTACTCCAGCAATGTCACCACCCAGCTTAGTAGGAACACTGGTGATGTTGTAGTGTCCAAGCCCTGAAAGGAAAAAAAATAGAGAGATGATGAATTCTTGTCCAGACATATTTTTAACACCTACAGAGCACCATTTTGTCATTTTATAACCCTCCCTCCAAAAGAGATCTTTCTGTCCTTATCTCTTACCCACCAGCTGCAATGGACAAGCAGACACAAACACCAGTTCTACCAGCCAAAGTCACCTCTCCTGAGTACAAAATGACTTCATACAGTCACACCTGGAGAACAGTCTAGGGCTTCAACTCTCTTGTCTGCATGGACCAAAGTGACCAAGCTAGGCAGGTATCCTGGCAGAGGTGAAGCTTCAGAAAGTGGCTGTACCCTGTCTTCTGCAAGGAGAGCAGAGCAACAAGGAGTGACAGCACCACACTGCAACCAGCTTAAGACAACAGCAGGTGAAGTGGCAGAAGAGGCTGGGAAGCAAACACTTCACATGACAAACAGGTGCCAGGACAAGAGGCCAGGGTGTAGATGACAAACAAGATGGGCTATGGAATGCCTAAGAGCCCAGCTCCAGGAGCAGCAGGACTACACAGCAGGAAGGGACTGGAAGTCCTCTGGCAGCAGGGGTGACCAGAAAAAGGTCCCGGCCAAAGATCCTATGCTAAGACTGCAGTGGCTGCTGAAGGTCTCTGTCAGTTCCAAAGGAGCAAGAAGCAGAGCAGACACTGCAACCAAAACTGGGAAGGCAAAGCCTGCCCAGAGCCAAGGAGCTCCCCTGCCCATGCCACTTCCACAGCCCTTCACAGAGCACATTCTTCTCCGACTGCTTGGACTGCCAGCGTGGCATCCTCAAGCTCCTCCAAAAAGAAACTGGTTTGTCTCAGTTTGGTTACACAAGAGTATTGAGAACATCTGCACACAGCTGGAAGCAGACCAGCCCCTTTCTGCCCACACATGCATGACAAATACACTCCTGAATGAGGAGAGCTGGCTACATTCATCAATCCACTGGAGTAACAGCTGAGCTGAGCTCCTACCTGTTTGTCCATCAGCTCCCCATCCACATGCATAGACTGCACCTTTCTTGGTTCTAAAGAGACTGTGGTCCTGCCCACACACAACCTGCACACAAACAAAGAGCCAGAGCTGGTCAGGAAAGGCCACATGTTCAGAACTGATTAATGAAGCATCACTGGCAGAAAAATTGAGCGGTGATCCTCTGCGATGCCCATCAGCTCAGATTCTGCCCTTTCTCTCCAGATGCAATGGCCCTACAGAAAGGGAAGGCTAAGAACAGCCAAGAAAACAGAACTGTCTTTGTGGGAAGCCATGGGGCAGCTGATCTGTTCTGAAATCCAAAACAGGGCCTGGTTAACAGAAAGCTGAATTTAACAGTGCAGCACAACACAACAGCCAAGAGTAAATAGGAGATCTCCCTTCCCAGAGAGCTACCACATGGCTCTCACTGCCAGCTACAAACTGCTATTGATTCCTTGCCATGCTCAAGGAACACATCTGTTCTCAAATTGACATTTATGTTCAACTAGCAATCATGTCTGCCACAGCCTTGGCATGAATTACAGCCAAGACCTTCAAAAAGCAGACACTAAAAATTAGGCAAAGATTAAAGGGATCCAGAAGTTAGGACTGACTACCAAGAATATTAAGCACAATTAGTCACTTCTGTCAAAGCACAAACAGATTCCAACTACTCAATCCCCTTGAAAAAATAATGAAAAATCCCAACAGAAGTTTACAAGCCTCATTCAAAACATCACACCTAAGAAACTGAACCCTGCTTTCTGGGGTGCTGTATGGAGCAGGAGCAACATTTGCCCACAGAATACTGCTACAGTGGTGCAGACACTAGTGAACTGCTCCTATGCCTAGAAATGTGCAGCCATGTGCAGATTGTGGCATTTATGCTGCTCTGCAGGCCCCTGCTCTCCTGATGCCTGCCCCAGGGAACTGCTGGCTAGCCTAATTGGACAGTCTCACAGCTCACTTTTGAAACAGGGAAACAAAATTCAAAATAAAACAGCTCAAGTGATTTAAGTTCCAAAGGGTAACAAGAGCAAGAAAACAGGAGGAGATGAGGCATCAGAAAGACCTCCCTGCTTGCAGGTGTTACCTAGAATCAAGCAAACACTGCACTGACATTCCCAGCAAAGGCTTCAGGAAGTTCAGACCCTGCACTGTCAGTTCCAACTGCTCTGCAGAGACAGGGAGCAAGATGCCACCTTGCATTTTGTAAGCACAAATATAGCAGACTGCCTCATCAGTTCAAAAAGCTTCAATTAATTATTTGCATACTGGGGTTTTTTTCCCCATTACAGAATCACAGACTGGTTGAGGTTGGAAGGGACCTCTGGAAATCATCTGGTCCAACCCCCCTGGCTCAAGCAGGGTCACCTACAGTATGTTGTCCAGGACCATGTCCAGACAGCTTTTGACTCCTCCAAGGAGGGAAACCCCACACCCTCACTGAGCAACCTGTGCCAGTGCTCAGTCACAGCAAAGAAGTGTTTCCTGATGTTCAAAGGGATCATCCTGTGCTCCAGTTTGTGCCCACTGCCTCTTGTCCTTATACTGGGCACCATCTTCTTTGCACCCTCCCATCAGGTATTTATGTTCATTGCCAAGATACTCCCCCCAGCCTTCCCTTTTCCAGGCTAAACAGTCCCAGCACTCTCAGCATTTCCTTACAGGAGAGATGCTCCAGTTCCTTCATCACCTTAACTGCTCCTCCTTGGACTCTCTCCAGTATGTTCCTACCTCTCTTGTACCAGGGAGTCCAAAAAGGACATAACGTTCCAAGTGCAGCCTCATTAGTGCTGAGTCAAAGAGAAGGTCCACCTCCCTTGACCTGCTGGCAAGGGTCCTCTCCCTACTGCAGCCCAGGATACCATTTGCCTTCCCTACAGCAAGAGCATGCTGCTGGTTCATGGTCCACCTGGTATCCACCAGGACCCCCAGGGCCTTTTCTGCAGAGCTGCTTCCCAGCTGGGTGGCCCCAGCAGACAGTGGTGTCTGGGGCTGGTCCTCCCCCAGTACAGGACTTTGTCCTTCCCCTTGTTGAACTTCAGGAGGTTCCTGCCAGCCCATTCCTCCAGACTCTGGCCAGCAGCACCACCCTCTGGTACCAGCCACTCCTCCCAGCTTTATGTCATCTGCAAACTTGCTGAGAGCACAGTCTGCCCCATCATCCAGATCATTAGTGGAGATGTCTTTATGCTGCTGATTACCTCCCTCTGGACTCAGCTGCTCAGCCAGTTTTCAATCCACCTTCAGAAAGAGATTCAGGTCCTCTTACCTGGACAACTCTGCTGTCAAACTCCTTCAGCTGATGAATCAGGTGGCTTTCACTGGACACCATCAAACATCACCAAGAAGAGAAAAGGCAACACAGAGGATTTCAGAGAACTGCAACTAGGAAAGGTGAAGGTCAACCTGCCTTACTGAAAGCCACTTTGCTCTTACAAGAAGAGAGATTCTTTCATGTGATATCTTACATGTTTCAAGAGCACAGTTCTGCTGTAAAACTACTGCACAGAGAGGAAAAGCAGTTTTGCATTCTCTTATTTAAGAAGTCAAGAACTGTCACTTTTTAAATGTAAGCTCCCAAAGGAATTGGGGGTGTGAGCAGTCCTCAGAGAGGTTCCCTAGTCTAGAATGAGCACAGACTCTAGATAATACTGCAGCACCTACACAAACAATGCACTTAACTAGAGATGAACCAGATTTAAATCCCAGAGCACCAACAGTGTGATGTTAGCACCCATTCCACTCATTCACAGGAATCAAGAACAATCCAATGACAAACTTCCAGTATTAAGGTGAAAAAAAACGCTAGCTAAATGACAGCTATTGTTTTAAACTCCACAGGCTAAGTCTTGTGGATCACACAGAGCAATCAGCAAGATCTCTTCTAGGCTCTGTCAGAGAGTTAGGGACTTTCAACATATTCCCCCACCACCCACTGAGATCATAATAGAGCATTTTGAAAATATGCTGTGGTGTGGCCCACGAAATCCCTGTAAACTAAAAGCACTACAGATTCAAAGGCAGGTAAGCTGAGAGATTCAACAAGAGGACAGCTTGTTCATCACTAAAGGCATTTCTAACACCCTTGAAACAGCACTTGCACTCTGAGAGGCTGAAGGGAGAAAGAGCAATTACTAACACTAATCATCTCAGGCTGGGTTTTCTCACCATACCCTGTGAAAACTGTCACCTGCTGACACCTCCCTGTCTTTTGTGACTGTGGTCAGAAGAGTGCTCCTGCCCAGCCTGCGTTTAGAGCCAGGCTGTTTATATGATGCCTGCAGCATAAAAACCTGTTCTCAGACTCCTTCATCTCAAACAGCACCCTTTTACTCCCAGATTTTTCCCACCTCCAGGCTTTTCTGTAGGGTTGTTCTCCTGCAATTAAGTTTTTAACATTGAGGAAGTTCAGGATCTTTGGATTCTCACCTGTACATTTCATCGTCAACAACCTTCCGGCCACACTGTCCATAAGAATTGTTTCCCATGGTGAAAACTGAAAAACAATGACAAAATGCACTAGTTTTATTGCTGCCCAATCCCCTGAAAGCCTCTTTTCAGGTACAAAAAACATTTTCATGCAGTCCTCAGTATGCAAGGTGGAACACAGTACTGTAAAAATTGGCATGTCCTTTCCTCAGACCAAGTTCACCTAAATGCAAGTGACAAAATCCATTTATGTGAACAATATCCTGGTGATTCTCTTGCAGTACCTGGAGCCCACTGGCTGTTTTTCATTAATTGCCTAGTTCATCCTGCTGTTGCCAAGGAGACTTAGAGATAGATCCGTGCTCCCACAGGAGTGTTAAATCCACCAACCAACCAGCTCACCCACTGATAAGCAGCACTGGATGGCTCAGCACAGCACTGACACCACTGCACCAGAGAATTCCAAGTGGAGAGCCAATTCACACACAGGATTTGCTGTGCAGAGGCTTGTTAATTAATCACTCTGATAAACTTAGCACTCTAGGGCTTCAAGGGGAAAGTAACACAGGAGTGCTGGCACAGCCAGCAAAACTGAACTCAAAAACATGTCTGGCTGAACGAGACAAAGAGGCTGCACTTCAGCAAGGCCTGGGGCTTGAGAAGCAAATGGTTTTGCAATGCTTGCAGTGCAAGAGCTCCCAACACAGCTCCCTGGAGCCCAGCAGAGCTCCAGGCACAGCCCACAGCCCAGGGCTCTCCCTCCAGACAGCAGGCCCACCAGGAAAACAACTGCCCACACCACACCTGCAGAGCAGACAGCCCTCCAAAGGACAGGAGACAATCTCCTCCAGAGCTTTCAGTGCCAGTGCAGCAGGGTGTCCCCTGTCACCCGCAGGGGTCACACTGTACCTCCTTCACTGTCTGTCAGGATCAGGGAATGGGCTCTCCCACAGGACACCTGCAAGACTCGAGTCTGCTGAGGCTTCTCCAGAGGTAATGGAATTGGAGATGGTTCCAAGACATATTCATAGCCCTTAGCTTAAGGAAGAGAGAGAAATTAAAAAGTCAGTAGCTTCCACAGAGCAAACTCATCATATATTTGCTGATTTTGTTGTACACACACTCGCTTCTGTTTTGCTACAAAAGCAGATCTATTTTAGAAAGCTCAGATATTAATGGAAAAAGGTGACTGAAATCTCGTCCTCGTGGGCAGGAGGAAGTTAAAAGCCAAAGGGATGGCTGGAGGCAATAATCACTGCCTAATCAAACCCACCACACCCAGAAGCTCAATGTTCTTACAGCTTCAGGTGGCCAGAACTGGGAAACGAGGCCTTCATCCAGGTGTCCAGCCACCCTGGATGACTAGAGAGCTTCACACCAAGCACAAACTAAGTGCTCTGTGCAACTTGGGGGTCTCGCAAACAAGGTGCAACAGCAGCAATCACAAGCAGATAGCACAAGAGGTGAAGAAAAACATCTCAGGGCTTCGTATTTTAAACAGAAGATTAAAGGCCCTTTCAGAAAAAAGGAAATCAAGAAGCATTAGCTTGCCTGGCCCCATGGGGATGAGAGATCTGATGTTTACCAAAGGAAATGACAGGCTGTACTAGAAAAGGTAGATTTAGTAACTTGAAGAACTCCACGTCATCCCTGGCAATGCCTCAAGGATTTCCAAGGAAACAGACAATGAGGTGGCTAATGCAGGCAGGTGAGAGTTAATTATTAGTAGCTTAGAAACAGCTGAGGTTAGAGCATGAAACACAAGCATCTAAAACTCAGCAGGTTGCAAATTCCCCTGGAAATGAAGCATCTACAGGGACACAGTTTTAGAACCACCAGCTACCAAAGTAAGTTTGCAAAGTAAGTTTGAGTATTGAGCAGCACATCCAACAGGAAGCTTGTCTGTGGGAAGTTAAAGGTGGAGCAGCAGCAATCCCACCTTCCAACAGATCCTACCAAACACTGAATGCTCCCTTACTTAGAAAGGCTTGAACTGCCAAATAATTTCACCTGTTTCTGGATCCTCCAGCAAAAACAGAATCACAGAATGGTTAAGTTTGGAAGGGACCTTAAAGATCATCCTGTTCCAACCTCCCTGCTATGAGCAGGGACACCTCCCACCAGACCAGGCTGCACAAGCCTCATCCAACCTGGCCTTGGACACCTCCAGGGAGGGGCAGCCACAACCTCCCTGGGCAACCTATTCCAGTGCCTGTCCTCATAGTGAAGAATTTCTTCCTGATGTCTAACCTAAATCTCCCCTCTTCCAGTTTAAAACCATCACCCCCTGGAAAACAAGACACTCCCAAGACATCAGCAGGTACAGAACTAAGAGAATGAGCAGAAACCATGAGGAGGCTCCTTCTGTGGTCCCTTCATGTGGCAGCTGCTGCTCAAGCACACACACTTGCTGGGTGCACACACACACACTTGGAAGTCTCTCCAGTTCACCAGCAGCACTGCACGACAGCAGCACCACTGAAAACATAAGCATCCTGCACAGGAGGTGCAATTTGCTTCTGTTCCTCCACAAAGTTCAATCTTTGTCCCATGTCAGATGCACCACACCTTGGTGGATTACACCATGACACACTGCAAAGAAGAAAAATGCTTTTAATGTGGCCTTCCCCCACTGTTTATGGAGGAATTATTTCAGTCAGAGCCAGTCATTCTACAAGGGAAGTAAGTTTGGCTTTTTCCTATGTTTTAAGTGGAAGGTGGCAATATCCTGCACAGAAATCATCATCTTCAATGTGTCTGAGAGCCTGGTGAAAGACACAATGACTGCATAACATGTTTGTCCTTCAAGATGCAATCTGGTATTAAGATAACTTCCCCCCTGCCAGCTTCACACAAAATTCCACTGACTGTATAAAAACATCACTATGGGAAAGGAAATTACTTTATAGATGCAAAGGCAAGAGAAGTGAGCAAGCCACTTTGCCAAGATCGTTTTATTTAGTATCAAACCACAGAGTCACCTCAACCAAAACACACAGACACACACACTTCTGCAGAGTAAACAGTTGCCACGTTACATCCAGGCAAGGAGGGATCACACCCTGCCCAGTTCCAGTACAAAGCACACAAAAGCACTGCTAAGTTAAAAAACCAGTAACATCTCTTTAAAAAAACAAGCACAACCCTGCACAAAGCCTCCTGGCTCAAAAGGTTCCCACACCACATGTACCCTGTCCACCCTCACCCCCCCTCAATCCTTACTTCGATCTCTTCTGCTTCTCTGGAAGCCCAGCTGGGAATCCTTGTTCAGCCCCATGCCCCACACTTTGGTGATGTCTGTGGTGTGGGAGGACAGCAACGTGAACCCATAACCACAGGCAGCAGAAGATATCTTGGGAGACAGAAAGAAAACACAAGCAACCCACACCGCTCCGTTATAAACCATGGCTTAGAAACACAGGTTTCACCCCAGCCTATTTGTCCTGCATTTCCAAGCTCTACAGCCCAAATTCATGGCCCAGGCAGTCTCTGCAAAAATTAGCAGAAACACTCTTCAGTGATAAGGACAATGGTGTAAACTCAGGCCTGACATTACTGCCCTGAAGTTCTCCTTGTGTGCATACGTGGTTTTTTACATTACTGTATTGTATTACTTCTCTATTTTCAAACACAAGTAGACTTATTTGCTGACCAGTAGATAAAAACAAACAGCCCCCAAAGCTCAGCAGAACAGCTCTGACCTTCTCTGGATGGCAGGACGTTATGTCTGAAACAGGCAAACAAGACAACAACATGGTTTTCAACACCAGAATCACAGAATCTCAGAATCCCAGGGGTTGGAAGGGACCTGGAAAGATCATCCAGTCCAACCCCCCTGCCAGAGCAGGGGCACCCAGAGCACATCACACAGGAACGTGTCCAGGGGGGTTTGAATGTCTCCAGTCAAGGAGACTCCACAGCCTCTCTGGGCAGCCTGTCCCAGGGCTCTGTCACTCTCACAGCAAAAAAATTTTTCCTGATATTCACATGGAACCTCCTGTGCTCCAGTTTGCACCCACTGCCCCTTGTCCTGTCACTGGACATCACTGAACAAAGCCTGGCTCCATCCTCCTGACACTCACACTTAACATATTTATAAACACTGATGAGGTCACCCCTCAGTCTCCTCCAAGCTCAAGAGACCCAGCTCCCTCAGCCTTCCCTCATCAGGGAGATGTTCCACTCCCTTCATCATCTTTGTGGCTCTGCCCTGGACTCTTTCCAGCAGTTCCCTGTCCTTCTGGAACTGAGGGGCCCAGAACTGGACACAATACTCCAGATGTGGCCTCACCAGGGCAGAACAGAGGGGGAGGAGAACCTCCCTTGACCTACTAACCACCCCCTTTCTAATGCACCCCAGGATCCATTGGCCTTCTTGGCCACAAGGGCACATTGCTGGCTCATGGTCATCCTCCTGTCCACCAGGACCCCCAGGTCCCTTTCTCCTACCCTGCTCTCCAGCAGCTCAGCCCCCAACCTGTGCTGGTCCATGGGCTTGTTCTTCCCCAGACGCAAAACTCTACACTTGCCCTCGCTGAACTTCCTCAGGTTTCTCCCCGCCCAACTCTCCAGCCTGTCCAGGCCAATTCAGGTTCCAATTCAGCCAGACCCACCACGAAAGCCTGTGAAAACGGGGCCCTATTTCTGCGGCAAACGCCCACACCCCTCCTGAGCTCTGACACCGCAAAGTGTAGACACATCTGCGCGCATCCCGAACCGCCTGCTCCTGTGGATCCCAAAGACCACCGCGACACGTACCGCTGTCCTAAGGAAAAGAGATCAGCGGGGTTAAGGCAGGGGGCTGCCAGGAGCCGGCGCCGGGAGGGAGCCCGCCCGGACCCACCTTCTCCGCCGTCTCCAGCCGGTAGGGCGTGGGTTGGATCCGCCGCGGCTTCTTCCAGCCCACGTCCGGCTTCACGAAGCTGGGGACGCCCAAAGCTCCCGAGTAGCAGAAACCCCAGACGAAGACGCGGTCCTTCCGCTTGGCCGCCTTCCCCGCGTACTGGAAAACCGGGGCGGCCTCCTCGGCCTCCCTCAGCTGCCGGGCGCTGCGCGGGCCGGCGGGCCGGGCCAGGCCCCTGCAGCGGGGCGGGGCGGCCCGGGGGGCGGCTCGGGGGGGCTGCCCAGGGGGGTGCCCGCCGGGCCGGGCTCAGCGCGGGGCTCAGCGCGGCCCCCATGGCGGCCGCTCCCTCCGCGCCCCTCACGCCGCCGCCGCCATCTTCCCTTCTCCTTCCCGCCCGCCCCCGCCGCGCACGCGCAGCAGCCGCCGCCGCGCCGGGAGGGGCGCGCCACGCCGCGGCCTTAAAGGGGCAACGGCGGGAGGAGCGCGGGGGGGGGGGGGGCGGGCCGGACACCGACCCAGACCCAAACCCAAACCCAAACCTAGAACTAAATCCAAACCTAGACCCAGACCCAAATCCAAACCCAAATCCAAACCTAAACGTAGACCCAAATCCAAACCCAGACCCAAACCTAAACCCAGACCTAGACCCAAACCTAGAACTAAATCCAAACCTAAACTCAGGCCCAAATCCAAACCCAAACCCAGACCCAAATCCAAACCTAGACCCAGACCCAAACCCAAACCCAGACCCAAATCCAAACCCAGACCTAGACCCAAATCCAAACCCAGACCCAAATCCAAACCTAGACCCAAACCTAAACCCAGACCTAAATCCAAACCTAGACCCAAACCTAGAACCAAATTCAAACCTAAACTCAGGCCCAAATCCAAACCCAGACCCAAATCCAAACCTAAACCCAAATCTAAACCTAGACCTCGACCCAAATCCAAACCTAGACCCAGACTTAAATCCAAACCCAGACCCAGACCTAAACCTAGACCCAAATCCAAACCTAGTCCTAGACCCAAACCTAAACGAGACCCAAACCTAAACCCAGACCGAAATCTAAACCCAGACCCAAAGCTAAACCTAGACCCAAATCCAAACCTAGACCTAAATCCAAACCCAGACCCAAATCCAAACCTACACCCAAACCCAAACCTAGACCCAAATCCAAACCCAGACCCAAACCCAAACCTAGACCCAAACCTAAACCTAGACCCAAACCTAAACCTAGACCCAAATCCAAACCTAGACCTAAATCCAAACCCAGACCCAAACCCTAATCCTAACCCCAACCTAGTCTCTGACCCAAATTTAAACCCAGACTGTTAGAAATGAAACGTAGTGTTGTTTTCACATCCTAGTGCCAGAAGCACATTGTTGGGGTTTTTTTTATATATCCTAGTGTTAGGAATATAATAGTTTGTTTAAGAGAGAAGTGAGATACCTGCACGTTCCAATGACACCTGGGGTGGTTTATGGTCCAAGAAGCTGAGGGACTGAACTGGGCTCCATCTGGGGACCCGAACACGGAGCAGGATTTATGGCCAAGATCAGACCCAACAAAGCCACTTCTGTCTTGCTCCTCGGGGCAGGATGACACCAATGGGTATAGATCATGTTGGTGATTGGGAAGGCAGCCAAGGGGGCAAGAAAGGTCAGAATTATGCCTTAAAAGGTAAAAAGTACCTGCTAGAATGGAATGTGTGAACAGGGGCGGGAAACTTATGGGATCATTAGAAGTGTGGGATGGGCTGTAAACCCTGGAGTGCCCAGCCAGGGGGGAAACAGGGGAGGGAACTTTGCTTTGGGAATAGGGAATACAAACCCTTATTCACCTCCCTATGGGTGTGCCTGCTTGTTTAGGTCACCCATTCTTGCCAGAGTGTAAATAACCTGTGCTGTGCTGAAGGATCCATTTGGGCCTGTTCATTGGTGCCACAAACGTTTCTCACAGACCAAAACCCAAACCCAGACCCAAACCTACACCTAGACCCTAACCCAGACCCCATCCCAAACACAAAACCAGACCTAGACATAAACCAAGACCCAAACCCAGACCCCATTCCAAATCCAAACCCAGACAATGAACTTGAACCTAGAACCAGACCCAACCCCAGACCCAAACCTGCATCTAGAACCCAACCCAGACCCAAACCTACATCTAGACCCAAACCTACATCTAGAGACCCAGACCCAGACCCAAACCAGCCTGTGTGGTGGTAGCAGGGCTGGCTCTGGTGACACCCCAAGACAGCCCTCACCCCCTGCTGCCACTCAGGGCATCCTCCTACCCCACCCCAGCCAACACCCTATCCCCACAGCCCAGCCCTAGGTTTCCACTAAAGGAAGCGAAGCCAGTTCCAGGAGGAAGCTGCAATCCTCTTGTCCCCCCAGCCAAATTTCCTCCCCACTGGGATATTTCACAAGAGACTCTTGCCCAATCTCCCCAGGAGAAACATCTTTCCTGCCACCTTGTCACTGCCCGGTGACTGCACTGACCAGCCCTCCAGGCAGACACTGAAATTATAAAGTGTCTCTGCTTTATTGGTGAAAAACTCAGAATCACTCAAAATACAAATAGGGGATAGAAGGGGGACCTAGTGCCAAGGGGTCCCCAGTGGCCGTGGAGGCCAGAGGAGCAGGGCTGTGTCCCTCCTCAGGGTGCCATGGGGACACCTTGGGCTCACCAAGTGTGCTGGGCTGCACCCATCTGGCCAGCAGCCCCCAGGGCCTGCAGCAACTGCCAGAGTTCGCCCCGAGATCTCCCCATCTGGCCCTGAGCCCTGGCCACGCAGGAGCTGGTGGAGATAAAGCACAGGGGTGGCTGGTGCAGGGGGTGAGGGCTCACAAGATCTTCCTCCGGGTGCTCTCGGTGCAGCGGTTCAGGATGAGGTCTTTGCTGGGGCGGGGAGGAACAGCAGGCTGAGCCTTGGGCTTGCTCTCCTCCTCCTCGTTTTTCTCAACTGCAGGTAAAGCAAGACATACAGGTGAGTCTCCACCACCCAACACCTTCATGTGAGTGTTCAAAAGCTTCCTATCCAATGGACACCAAACCTCCTGCCTCTTTCTCCTGCCTTACTGGAGGTGGAGGTGGTAGTTTGAGCTCACCCTTCCCAGCTGGGGGCTCTGCTCAGGTGGGAGACCAGCTCTAGGTCCATGCAAGGAGCTGCTCTTCCTTGGGAAGATCATTGATCCCATGGGGATTACAAGATCTAAAGCATCTACCTCAATAATAACCTCCCTTCTTCATTCACCACCTCCCCCCAGGCACTTTGCTGACAGGTAAAGTACCTGATGATGGTAACAAGCAGCATGGGTGAGGTTAGGTGCATGGAGGACAGCACAGGTCCTAAATGTGGGCTGACCTCCCACCAAGGCCATATTCTACTCCTTCTCTGACAGAACTATAGCCAGAGGGAATAAACCTCATTGGAAAGAAACATCTCCCTGCAAATACTTTCCCCACAGGAGAAGGGTGGACAGGCAAGGTGTGACCTACTCCAGCAACCACCACTGGAGGGCACGGGCTGTGCCTGCAGAACTTCAGCCCATGTTGAGACTTACTGATGGCATTGGCCTTGTTCTGGATGTTTCCCCTCAGGTTCCTCCGGCTCTGGATGTACTTCCTGCTGTTCCTCCTGTAGGTCTCCTGGCTGATCTGCCTCCGGCCCTGCTTGTGGATGCTCTTTGAGTTTCGGATGGTGGATCTGCAGTGGGGCAGAAACAAAGCTTCCAGCTCCTGCCCTCTCACTGAGGATTTCCCCCCATGCTTCCTCCTCTGCCTCCCCCCAGCCCCAACATCTGCTTTGTGGTTTTGCCTGGTAGAAGGCCCCATGTGGACACCAGCCCTGGCGGGCAGCTGTAGGTGAGATGAGATGTCCAGCATGTCAGGAGGCAGCTGGGGCTGTGCTGTGGAAGCAAATACTGATGGGTGAAGCCTCAGCACAAGCCTGGAAAGCAATGATGGGGATAGCAAGGTAGTAAGGCTGGAAGGATGAGATGGGCATGAGGTTTAACCAGGAAAGCCCTGGAAGTGATCTCTTGCCCTTTGATGGATGGACACAGGGCATCTCTACTGGCTGCAACACTAGTGTGGTGTTCAGGATGGCTCCCCAGGGAGCAGGGGAACAGCAAGTGCTGACCCCACAGCAGAGAAACTCCTGAGAGAAGTGACAGGCTGAGCAGCCCAGGCTGCATGCTGGCCACTGCCACAGGGGAACCCCCAGCCTTGGGGACAGGCAGGCAGATGGAGGCTACTGCTTCATCTTCACTACAGGGGCATGAGCAAGGTGGCTGCTGACATCTCTCCCATGGCCTCATCCTCCTGCCCTGCTCCAGGCACTGTGCCCACCTGCCTTCAGCCCTCTCTGCTCTGAGCACAAACCCCATTGAGGAGCAAAGCTCTTGCCCACAGCAGCAGGTCACCACCTGGACAACAGGGACAACATTTGACATGGGGGGCAAGTCACTGTCCCCAAGAGACCACCTCCCCTCCCCAAGGGTATCAGCAGGCACCACCACGCTCAAATAGGTGGATTTTGGTCATTTTGCACCATCTCACACTCAGTTTGTGCTTCAGCAGAGCTGGATTATGGGACATTTTATAGCAAAGCTGCCGTGTTTTCTTGTAGGGATAAAAAGATAGTGGCAAACTCTGCCCTTCCTAGCAGTGTTCTTTGTATTGGAATTAATGAGTTATTATTGCTTTTTATCTTTTTAATCAAAATAAAATCCCTTCCATTAGCTCAAATCCTCCCATCAGATTAGGCCATTTGGCAGCTCTGATTAGTCAAATCTCTCCTCGCTTCTCCAAGATTCAGGGGATGAACTTAAGGCAAGAAGAAAAAGGCCAATTAGAAAATGAAACGAGATTAGCCCAGGAAAGCAGCTTTGCAGAAGGACAAGGAGGAATGTGCTTGGCTGGAGGACCAGCTGAAGCAAGGACTGTGCAGCCATGTCAGGAATGCTGGGATGCCCCTTCCACCTGTGGAAGGCAGGGAGCACAGAGCTCATTCTGCTGGATCCCTGCAGGTTCTGCCTCCTGGTCTGTCTTTGCCCTGCTCACATCTCGGCTGGGCAATTCCTCATCACCAAGATGAGTGAGGGACACTACAAACCACTGCCTGGTTTAATTTCATCCCCTGGAAGAAGAGCTTTAAGTCCTACTCCCCCCAGCTGGGGCTTCTCCTACCTCCGTGGTGGAGCGCTCCGGTTCCTCAGCTCGCTCTTCACAGAGGTGTTCACCTCCCCAGCTTTCTGCAGGTACATGGAGGGGTAATAACCTGTGGTTTCATCCTTCCTGCAGTGCAAAACAAAGCAACATGGCTAGAAGCCTTGGCTCTGCCACCATCACCTCCTCACCCGTCCCCAGTGGGCTAGTTCATATAATCACAGCATCGTTTTGGTTGGAAAAGACCTTTCAGATCATCCAGTCCAACTGTAACCCCACAACTGCCAAGGCCACCACTGACCCATGTCCCCCAGCACCACATCTACCCAGCTTT
Source organism: Apus apus (assembly GCF_020740795.1). NCBI lineage: Eukaryota > Metazoa > Chordata > Aves > Apodiformes > Apodidae > Apus > Apus apus. Next base: position 8,677,331 of record NC_067299.1, on the reverse strand, counting down.
TAAAACTCTCCAGAGATGGCAACTCCACCACTGCCCTGGGCAGCCTGTGCCAGGACCTGACAACCCTTTCAATGAAAGATTTTTTCCTAATCTCCAATTTCTTCTCATGTTGCTTGCAAGGATGGAGGCTTTAACTGTCCTTCTACCTCTGTGCCCCTGGCTCTCCTTAAAATTGTCTCTTGAGTCCCAAAAGCAAGCAGGTAGCACATGGCTCACAGCTTCCAGGGTCTCACCAGGTCATATTGTATCTCCTGGGGTTTTGCTGGGCACAGGAAGCATTGCTGGCCTCCTGCCAGACACTCCACCACATGCTCAACAAACACCCCTCAGTCCATCTCTCTCCAGCCCAGTATGCCTGAAAACACCTGGAGATCCTCCTGGACCACCCACCTGGGCAGGGTTTGCAGCCATGTCATGTCCTGCTGCAAACACACAATCTGTGACTTCCCAGAGCACAAAGCAGCTGAGGTTCCCCTTGGGAAAGACCAACTTTACAGGGCAGGCCAGGCCTGGGATGAAACCCAAGGTTTTGCAAAGCAAAACGTGCCAGAAAACGTGGAGGCAAAAATAACAGAAATTACAGGAAATCTTATTTCCCATCTGCTTCCTTCTTAGATATCACTGAAACCCCCAGCAGAGGAAGCCACAGCTGCAATGTCTAACATATGGCAAAGCCACAGGCTACCAGAGGCAGCCCTGCAAAAGGCAGTGCTGGGCAGTGGCACCAAACAGCCCATGGTTGTCATGACCCAGAAGAGGAGAACCTCTGGTTCTCCCCTTCCCCCTGCCTGAATCCCACTTGCCTCATTTGTTTGTGGCATCTCTCACCTGATCACCCACCAGCCATCGAGCAGCTTGTGGATGACTTCGATGGTATCTCCCTCCTTGAGGGTCAGCTCATCCTCCTCCACTGCTGTGTAGCTTTTCTGGACAACGTAGGGCTCACCTGCACACAAAATGGGGACAAGCAGGTTGGGTGTGACCACCCCAGGGATAGGGCTCAGCCTCTCCAGCTGCTGAGAGGAGCATCTACCCTAGGTTTCATTCAAGACCCAGGGTGCTTCAGGTCTTCCAAGTTTGGATTCAGACTTCCCCCAGCCTTGTTGGGGCCTGTGGCTCCAGCACCTTCCCAGGAGACAGCTGGGGAATGCCAGCAGTGGAAGCACCCCTGGCTCTGCTGAAAAGCATGTTTATAACTTGGGTGAATAAATGAGGAAGGAAGAGGTGTTGTGCTGATAAGCAGCTGTTGCAGAGTTGTCTAAACCAGAAAGATGAAGCCCAAAGAGCAGTCAGCATGAGCCTGCAGGATTCCCCCCTCTGCCCCGTGGGACAGGGCAGCACTGGGCAACATCTGCACCTCACTTTGGACATTGCACCATGCTCCTCTGCCATCCCAACACCTCAGCAGGCCCCAGCTAGCTCAGGGGCCACTGGATGAAGATGTGTATCTGTGACCAGCCAAAACAAGCACCCGATGCTGAGCCACAGGTCACGGGAAGCTGCCGAGGCTGAAGGTGAGACACTGACCCATGAGATTCATCCTTCTTGGCAGCTCCCTCAGCAACATCTCCCTGCCCAACAGTCCTGCTCAGCATGGAGTGCCCAGCAGGGCCTTGCAATGATACACCCCAACAGGGAGCAGTGCCAGGCTGTCCTCTGGTGCACACCCTAGTTATCCCCACATTTCACCTGCATAGTTGGGCTCCTGCTCTTCAGACTCATCAGGACCATCCAGTGGCTCCAGATAGGCAGCTGGCACCCAGCCTCGTTTATTCTTCAACTGGCAAAACCACCAACCTGCAATGAAAGCGGCTGTGGGCAAGAGCTGGGGGTGTTGTGGGGGCAACAGCACCAGGGCTGTCCCTGGTCAGGCATCCACATGACCTGAACAGAAGTGATGGTGCCAGGGATGGCCTCTGTTTATACGGTGCAACCGGGGTGGTTGGGCAGTTCCTCCAGGGCAGGAAACCTCACAGGCTGAGGCATGCAAGGAGGCTGCAGGGTTCTCTAGGATTGCCCCACACCCTCTCCAACTGTCATGTGGCTCCATGTGAATGTGAACCACATCCCAAGGGGTGGGGGGAAGCACCAGGAGATTTGGTGCAACCATTGGAGCTCACTCTACACTTCTCCTCTCCATCAGAAGACTCTCACGCAACCACCTTGACCCACGCACTGGTGTACCCAGCTCCCAGGGCACTGCTGCATGTGGGCAGCCCCTCTCCCTGCTCAAATGGCAGCCAGGAGGGAGCCAGCCCTCAGGGGCTCTGTGGAGGGGTGGACACATACCACTCTCGCCCTTCTCCACGACGTCCACCATGTCCCCAGCCTTCAGAGACATCTCAGACGTGGAGCTCTTCTCGTAGTCGGCGATGGCTCGGTACGTCTGCAGGACCATGGGGCCCGTGATGTCTGTGGGGAGAAGTGAGAGACATTCCCTCTCCTGGCACAGAAATACCCTGTCTCAACAGCAGCCCAGGACAGCCCAGAGTGCTCTCCCAGCATTTCTAGGCTAGAACCAGCTGGGTCCCAGGACATGGACTCGTTCCCCTGAGGCTGTGGCTTCCCACAGTTCTGGCACCAGCAGGGCTGGTGTCGTGTCCCCTGTGCTCTCAGCCAGGACTTCTGTCAAGGGGCAGCTCATCCCTGCCCTGTCCTCCGTGGAGCTGCCCCTTCCCCAGCCAGGCTATGCTGCCACCAAAGCAGCCATTTGTACCCCTCTGAGGCATCTTACCCGTGGAGTTCTTCTTGGCATCCTTTGGCAGGAGGAAGACCTCAGGCTTCCTGATCCTAGACGGGTCACAGCAAAGGCAGCTCAATGCCAACCAGCCCCGGCGCCCTCCCTGGGGGCTGCTGCCAGCACCTGGGGATGGGGCTGTGGGATTTGCCCCAAAGCTGGACTCACTGGCTGTCTGTGACGGGGTTCATGTCATCGGGACGGACCTTGAAGAAGCTGACCACGTGTGAGCACCGGGAGATCTTGTGGGGCAGGTTGACCAGGGTGTAGCAGTACTCGGAGAGCGTGCCCTGCCGGTTCTGCGTCGAGCGCTGCCCGTCAAACCACTTGGGAGCTTGGGGAGAGGGGAAAAAGCAGACAGACCCCCCCTGCTCACAAGGATTTCCCAAGCATGCTTCCCTGAATCATTCATTTTGACCTGAAAACAAGTGGGTTTGGCCCCCGGGTGCTGCCTGGCTGTATGGTGCCCATCAGGTGATGCCCTGTGGGAGCGTGGCCACGTCCCCTCCCTCGCTGCTCTGGCCCTGGCAGGCACACAAGGGACACACATGGTGCCAAAAAATGCTGGGCAGCAGGTGAGGGTAGAGACAGGGCTGATTTGCAGAAGCACAAAGGTTCCCCATGTGAGCCCCTGCAGAGATTGTGCAAGCCCATTTGACCCCATTTCAGCTATGGGGTAACTCCCACATCCCTGCTCAGATGAAGCCCAGCTGCTGGGCCATAAAAGTAGTGACTGCACTGGGGTACAAGGAGGGGCTCAGGGGAGCAGCCCATGGCCAGGGGTGACATGGACATTCCCCTGTCCCACTGGCCACACTGCATGTCCTGCAGCAACTGCTCTTGACCCCAGGGCTCCACAAAGCTTCTGGCAGTGTTGAACCCCACCTCAGGGTGCAGGTGTGCGGCCGGTGGCACCCCTGCACCAGCTCAATGCCTGCCTTGCCCCCAGTTCTTCCAGTATCCCAAATGGGGTGGGGACACTCCAAACCACCCTGGCAGAGCATGGAAAGGGTCCTGACATGGACCTGGTGTTAGTTCAGCCCCAGAGGAGCCCCCTCAGACATGACACCCTGCAAAGCAAAGGTTTACTCCTCCTCCTCAAGAGGCATCAGCCACAACCTGCAGCTATTTCTCATGCTCCTTCCCACCTCCTTTGAAGCAGGAAATTAAACCAAAGGGGGAATTTTGCTGACCTGCACCTTGCTTGGGGACAAACTGTCAGCTCTTTGTATCAGGAGTTCATTCCTTGGAATTGAACACATCCTTCATCACTTCCTCTTACAAAATATCTATGTTGCCATAAGGACACTAAAACCAACCCTGGTGACAGTGTCACCAAAGGAGGGCTCAGCTCAGGGTCCCCAAAACCAGACCCTTTGCACTGCCACAGGTAGCAGCCAATGCTGCAGGACATGGCCCTGGGGTGCAAAGCCTTGGGAGAGGCAGGACTGGGTCAGCAGGGCTGGTGAGACCTTCTCAAGGTCTTCAGCAAGACCACCACTGCTCAGACCTTCCTGGGGTTTTGATTTCAAGCCTGGTTGGCAAGAACAGAAATCAGACCAAGCACCTGCATGGGAGGCAACCAGCAGAGCTCAGCCCACCAGGGAATTTCCCAACCAGTTGCAATTTCAATTTCATCCCCCAGCCCTGGTACTTGCCCCTCTCACCTGGCAGGTGCGGGATGATCCGGTTCTCCATGTTGATGTCCCCAGATTCAATAGGGAACATCTCCTTCAGTGCTTTCTGTGGAGCAGAACCAGGCATAGTGGTGAGAATGGAGCTGGGGATCCCCTGTGGCACCCACACCCCTGCCCATGGCTCAGCCTCCTTCTTGGCACTGACCCCCCTGGCCCCTGCACCTCAACACCAGGGGAAACCTGCCAGGAGAGTGCAGAGCTGGTGGCTCCAAACTGCCAGGGGTGAAGGAGATTGGAGCACAGTAACCCAGGAGCCTCTGTTGAGCCAGGTTTGGTTTGGGGGTAATTTCAGCTGGAATTCACCCTTCTCTTTTTCCCCACCCCAAGCTCTGGTGTGCTGGGCCAGGGGCTGGTGCCCACTCCAGGACAACTCACATGGAACTCGTAGATCTCGGTAAACCGGCGGTAGACGAGCTTTTCAGAGAGGTCGTTCCACTTCACCAGGAACATGTAGACCTGAGGGGAAAAGCAGAGGTGCTGGACCCCACACCCCACAGCAACCAAAGCCCCCGGGGAGCCCTGCAGATGTTTCCATTTTTAGATAAACTTTGTGTTTTTCTTCCACCACCCCAATGCAAGTAGTTGTGCCCAGGCAGCAAGCAAGCTGGGCAGCAAGCAGGAGAGCTCAGCAGGGACAGAAAGGGGAGAGAAACATGCAGGAGGGTGGGAATCCAAGAGGGAACAGCCCTTTCCAAGCCAGCCAAGTAACCAACAACTTGCAAAGGAGGTGCCCAAAATCTGGTGTTCAGGACTTAGGAGCCTCTGGCTGCCTCCAGCTCATGCCAGCAGTCATGAACCCCCCAAGAAAGGATGCTCCAAACCCCTCGGTCACATCGGTCTAAAGAAACTTGCAGGCCAGGCTTGTTACCCCACCAGTCCTCACTGCTCCTCTCGTGGGAAGCTTGCTGCATACTCACGTAGTGCTGGCTGGGGAAAAACCTCTTCTCGTAGCCCAGCAGCTCGATGTGCCTGATGAAGACGTCCCCCATGGCTGCTCCTGCCTCTGCTCCTGCCTGCCCCAGTGTCTCGGCGTCCTCTCCTCCCCTCGCACAGCTCCGCGGCGCCGTTCAAGCTCCGGGAAAGCAGAAGTGCGGCTGCAATCCTGCCCGGGGCTGTTTACCCGCTGTGGTTTTATATCGAGTCGGTGTTTCCCGTGAGGAGTCTCCAGCCCGGCCCCTCCAGCGGCCCCGGGAGGAGGCGGCCGATGGGGAGATCGCAGGGAGGTACCTCTGAGATCACAGACCGGAGGGGCTGCCCCGATGGCCAAGAGTCCCTTCCAGCCCACAGGGTGACCAGCCACGGGCAGGACAAAGGTGGTGGCAATGGGATGAGGAGCAGAGCTGGAGGGGCAGAATGGAGCATGCAACGAGCTCCCCGAGCTCAGGGCTGGCAGCACCATCCTGCTCCGGGGCAGCCTGCAGGAGGCTCCTGCCCTTGCATCACTTTCCTTTCAGCCACCTGCAGCTTCCCCAGTTTCTGCCACCAAAAATAGCTCCCTTGAGCAGCCCCCCTGAGGACCAGAGCCAGCCCCAGCTCTGCTTGCTGCCGTAGCTGGGTACAGGACTGCTGGGAGCACCAGCCACTGGGAACCCCTGAGCATGGGGAAAGCCCAGGGTGGGCTGGGGATGGATCCCAGCCTCCCCCTGAAAGAGCAGGAGAGTCCCCAGCAAAGCCCCCCTGAAATGGCAGCACAGCAGCATCCCCTGCCCCTGGCCCCCAGCACAAGGGTATGGAGGGACATCAGGGCAAAGGTGCCCCCAGAAGCTCCTCTTTTGCCCCCCTCAAGGGCAGACCGAGCTGGGATGGCAGGGTCAGCCCCTGGTGCCCCTCCCAGCTGTAAAGACCAAAGTCTGCTCCAGCTGCATTTAGAAAAAAAAAATAAAAATCAAATGCTAACCTTAGCTCTCCCCTGAGACTGGAATGTGGTGTTTTGCAGGTGCTGGGATCAGAAACACTGTCACTTAAATTTGGTTTCTCGTTATTTTCACACAGGGACTTCCTGTATGCAAGGCAAAATGATACAACCAGTGATATTAAAAGGTACCTCCAGGGCTCTTGGGATTCTGCTCACTTAACAGCCAGATCTTATGCAGATCCACCACAAACTTTGTCATAAAAGCTAATTTTGTAATTACAATTGTTTGTACTAAATTTAAAACCACTTTACAGACAGTACATTACTGGAAACCACTACATTTACATTTCTTCCTGTTTCCTCATCTTGTGATGTGAGAAATGAAACAGAGCTTGGACATCTCACTGTTGGTGATGGGTTAGATCACAGCAAGATGCAACGTGTAGCTCAGTATGACCAGCTGCTTCATGTTTCCAGCAACTGTCCCACAGTTACTACAGGCATAATTTTAGAAGAAAACTTTTGGAGGAGTAATGACCCATCTGATAAAGAAACCAGAGTTCATCGTCTGATTCATGTTTTGTTCATGAGCTGATTCATGTTTTGGGAAACCAGGCTGGCAACTGAATGCAGGACACCTGGTTATTGAGAGAGATGGGAGAACTTCCCCTGGCCTCAGGATGGGGAGTTGGTAGCAGCATTTCACAGCAACACATCCCTGCTTTGGGTGGAGAACAGCAGATACAGGGATTAAACTGATGGATTTCAACCAAGATTATGGAAAACAAAGCCCTGGAGGTTTAGAGTTTCTTAGGACAATGGACTATGCTCTTTCCTGTAATGCTCCATCCATAACTAGTACCAAAACCTCCTAGAAATTAAAAACTGAAGGAACTCAACCCTGATGTCATTAAAAATGCAATTTTGATTTTTCATAGTATGAATTTTAGCTTAATTCAACCCAGAGCCAAGGGAGGCCTTGCTTGTCACTGAGGGCAAATCCCTGCCTGCTCTATGTGCTCTAATAGCATTTGCAAAATCACAAAAATGAAAGGCTGCCCTCTTCCTTAGCCCAGCGTGGGCAGCAGAGATACAAACAGAAACAGAAAAGGTTCAAGTTTGTACACTGAAAATTTCAGATCCCAAGGGAAAAACCCTGCCCAGAAGCTGCACAACCACAGTGCTCAACCTCATTTGATGTCCAGAGGTCACCACTGTGAGAAAAGCCAGGGTGACACACCCCAGGAGCACCAGGCTCCACCATGGACACTTTGGGTCCTTACACTACTTGGATACAAAATTCGTATTTTGGAGAAAGGAACAAGTCCAAAGCACAGGATGGATTTTTAAAGTTACATAGCACATGGGGAGCAGATACTGGCCTGTGATTCCAACCCCAAAAAGCTTCTTTGCTGGAACAAAACATATCCAGAGCTCTGGCATACTTGTTTATTAGTACAGCCAAAGCTTTAAAAAGGCATTATCACCCAACACCCCAACAGTGACACACCTCAGGAATTACTAATTTGGAAACTAATGAGATTTTCATACACAGTATCTTCAAAGCCTGCTACCTGTGAGGACTATATAGGTATATATCTATATATCTACTCCTCTATACATATATACAGATAATCCTTTATATAAAATCGATATTTATAAGGTATAAATATTGGTGCCATTATTCTGTCAGTCTAATTTCTCTCTACTAGATACAACTCAGTGTCTGAGACCAAACAAAGACATCAGTGTTCAACACCCAGGCAGCCCTTGGCATTCCTGCCAGCCCAGCAGCAGGATGGACACCAGGCACAGCACCACCCCAGCTCCCAGACTCACACAAGGACTCCAGTCCCTCCAGTAAAACCAGTGTCAGTTTTCACTTCTTTTTTTTAGCTCCCACACAAAGCTGCAGGATGTATCTCCACACTCAACAAGGCAGTGCCCTGGAATGAATTATTTACACAGTTCTCCCACGATGGTGCCTCCCCCTCATTTTCAGGGAGCACAAAGGACTCTAGCAGCAACACACACCTTCCTGTGCAAACACTGCCTCCTAAAGATAGCTGAGAAGGAAGGAGGGATGGACCATCCTTCTGCTTTTTCAAAAGGGGAAGTCAAGAGCCAGCTGAAACCCTGGGGAAAGCAGCATTAGCTCATTTCCCCATTTTGGCCCTTTCTAGCAGCAATTGTGACACTGGCTGTTGCCCTGCTGACAACCTCTTCATGGAGGTGCATTAACTGAGCACAGCTGGCACAGCTACCAGCACTGAAATACATCCATGTGTGTGACTGGGGACACAGCCCAACCAGCTGAGAGTTAACAGGTAAAGTCAACAGGCCCATTCCCACAGGGTTGTTTGCTGAGGCAGGAAGGCAGCACAACATCCATCACCACCACCTCCCACCTGAAGAGCTGGAAGGTACCACCAGGATGAGCATTTTCACAATGGCTCAGTGTGGAGCTCACCTTGCTCCTACTGACATCAACAGCAGAAGACCCAAATAGCTAAGGGGGAGCACCTGGATCTGCACAGAGCAACTGTGACAACACCAGCAGGGCTCCTACAGCTCTCCCTGCCTCCAGTGACACAGCACCTGCTGCTCTGAATTCAGCTGCTGCATTTCAAGCTGCTCCCAAGGAACAGACACACTGTATCCCATTGAATTTAAGGCTTTCAAATTCTCCTTGAAGATACAACCACCTCACCCACCCAGAGCTGGATTTCTATCTGAAAGGCATGACTGGAACTTCCTTTGCTGGGATGAATAACTACTCTGCAGCACGCCCTGCCTATCTACAGAGTTACTGCTAGGAATCAGCTTGTTGTAAAAGATGTAAACATATACTGCATGGACAGTCATGAAAACCACCAGCAAGGTCTTTATTTCTCAGTCAGGGAGGAAGGTTTTCCATTTGTGCATAACACAGCCATCCCAAACTCATGCCAATAAAATAGAAACCTTTACAATAAACTGTATCTTCTCTATAGAGATTATCATAGAACCAGAACTTTACATCTCTTACAGTGAAACTTTAAAAAATGAAAGTGTACATAAAACTCTTACATGATGTGGGGCATCACTAGGACTACAGAGGACTTGTGATATAGTAGGACTTACACCAGCTTGTAGCATCTGTTTCATAGCCAGTTCCAGCAGCCTTCAGGAGAAGAGTGCTCTCAGAAGTCCAGGCAACTTTTTCCTATGTTAGAACTGCAAGAGCAGACCCCATCATATATAAACCATGTGAGACTCTGATAAAACATGCAACTCACAGCTCTGAATTAACAGAACAAACTAGAACAGGGTTTGATTTAAAGGGGTTCCTAATCCACACACTGAAATACTGACCATTTCACAGTCCATCTCATTAATGTGTACTAAGGGGTGAAAGTGAACCAGTTCATCTTTTATTTATGAAAAACACATGAATTGTGAGTTGTCATAGGAAAAATTAGTTCAAATATACAGATACTATTGTCCAATCAGCCATTAAAGGAGTATGAACCAAAAATTAAGGATTTTCCACCCCCCTCACCCCCAAATTAAAACTAACAAAATGAACTAACTTGGAGGAATTTTTCTTCATGACAAAAGTTGAAATGTTTTCAGGTTCAGTGATATTCAGCTTTATTGGGAAATGCAAATAGCCCCTGTTAAGTCCCTGTTGCTTTAAAACCCTGTTAATCTCCTCAGCATTGCTGCATGGAATTTAGTCCTTATAATATATTCCAGAGTAAAACCAGCCACTCCAAATCTGCAGTCATTCTTTGAAGTCAATTCACAGAACTGCTGAAAAAAGTAGACATTTCTATCTAAAATACAAAAAGGGTTTGTATAGAAGGTCATTCTCTTGTACAGTTATATTACACAGTCCCAGCAGGCTCTTCTCAGAACTGGAAGCTTCTGCCTAGATAAGAAAAATTACAAAACTGAGTTAGTTTCATTGCAGCTCTGGATCTTATTACAAGTACACAGTTTGTGTTTCCTTCTTGAATTCTTTAGGCCTAGAAGCAGAATGCATGCAGAAGCTGAATATTGCTCTCAATAAATAACAGATTGTGTGTTTGAGTGGTCTCTGTAGGAACTTAGATCAAATATTTGCTTTAGTATCAATTCAGTGGATGGCCTGAAGTATCCAAAAACCCAAACCACTGCAGCACCAAATCCTGCAGCTGTTGCTCAAGTTTCCATGACCTTCAATGGACAAGTGAGATGGCTTTTCACACCTCCAGTGGGTGAAGTGCTTCCCACCTCACTATGTGTTCTCCTGCTGTGTTCAGTTTTATGACAAATACTCCCAAAGCAGATGACTATTTATTACAGAGACAACTGCTGTACCTGCAGGTCTCAGAGCACAGACACTGGTGTGTCAGTCTCTGCCAGTTTCCATCAAATAATTCCTGGACTTACCCCTTCAGCCCCTCATCCTGGTGCTGTCAGCAGCAGGACAGCTGCTTTCCCTGCTCTCCACCTCCACCAAAGTGACATTTTTAGGAATGAGTGAAGTGAAAAATAGCACAGGAAAAAGATCCAGACATTTTTGCATTGTAAATTAAACCAAGCTTTTCTGAAGTTAATTGGAAAAGACAAAAAACTTTCAAAGGAAGCTGATTTGTCATCACAGCTAACAGCTTCATCCAGTGTCCTAAGCTTAGACAATGTTGCAACATGGTGAAGAGCTTTCCTGCCCAACTACAATTTGGAAATATACAGGCTTTATAAAGAACAATAATGCTCTTTCACACCACCCTCTCAGAGCTCTTCCTAAGCTTTCATTTGCTCTGCCTCTGAGCTATGTCATCACCATCACCCATCTTTATTGAAAGGCCACGTTTTCCCAGGACTGACTGCCTCATAAATGCCATGTGCTTCACATTCTGCTGGGTAAGACAGATGAAAACATCCTGCATTTTATAGGACAGAACTGAGACAAAGAATTCACAAGGACTGGCACCTTCTGGCATTCAGTCCTGTACCTCAGCCCTCTCCTCCCCACCCCAAAATATAACAATGTCAGTCCTTGACAGGCACTGATTTGAAATACTCAATTCTTTTACCCAGGATTGATGAGGTCTACCACGTTGGGTCTGGTTCTTTCTTTATTTGAGGATTTTCTTCTGATTTTGTAACACCTGTTGAAAAAGCAGAAATGAGTGAAGAAAAAAGGAAACTTCTCTACCAATTCTGTTGCTCTTGCTGTACTTCCTAAGTAAAAAAAAAATATGATAAGGATTCATTTATCATTTTAAACTATTGATGATAAATAAAAACATTCACAACAATCTGATTCTGCAGAAAATATCACATTCACTTCCATGTAAAGCAGCCTGGGATCTTAGGGAACTCTAGTTTTTTAAAGAATAGAAATAAAAATTGGTATTTGAAGTGCAGGAAACATTAAAATGATTTTTAGGTAGCTGAAAAACTCAGTGGGCAAGAAAGGAGCTTAATCCAAAAAGAAAACAACATACAACCAGTGAAAAAATGTCAGCTGTCTCCCTGGTTTGGGTCTTAAATGCACATGCATTGCACCAACTCTTGCTTTCACAGCACTGACTGTTCTTCAGATTTTTCCCATCCTTAGGATAGCTTCTCTCCTCAATATTGGCTTTTGCATTCTTATATTTCAATCTGTCCAAAGTAAAATTTGACCCTAGTTAATTTCTTCAATGCCCAGCACCACACAGAAAAGCATGATGATATATGAATCATGGACTGGTTTGGGTTGGAAGGGACCTTAAAGACCACCAAGATCCAACCCCCCTGTGTTGACAGGGACACCTCCCACTAGACAAGGTTACTCAGAGCCCCATCCAACCTTAAAAAAAAAATGAGAGAGAGAAATTGTATCTTGTTAGCTAAAGCATTCATCATTTTTATTTATTTATTTTTTTCATTTCCAGAAGACCTCATCACAACATCTTTTTGCTTTTTCTTGTTCACAGGGATGCCTGGAGGTAAATCAAAGACATCTGCTGCCTGTGTAACCCACAGCCTGATTGTGTTCTTTTAATAAACAGAGAATCTGATGTTGGAAGAAAATTGGTTGTTCACTGAAGCTGTCTGGAAGGTTTAGGACCAGGTTAATTCACCACTACAAAGCCAAGCCATTTCACTGTATGATCATTTGATACCTCCCAGCAATTTTGAGTTCTTCAGCAATTACATGGCTTTTCTCAGGACCATTCCTCTGGTAACTAGGTCTGAATCTAGTTTTGGATGACAAATTCAAAACCACACTTGTCTACTTCTTCAAAAGCATCACTCTGCAGGCCCAGAGGTAATTTCCTCCACATGAAGATGTTCAGGAACAACTGTCTCCTCCATCAGCTAACAATTTTAGTTATCCCACTGAGTTTTGGCATTATAAAGACATTGGATGTTTCAGCTTCCAGTAACTGTGCACTAAAAATCTGCAGCTCAGCTCTTCTGTGACTCTTGTTGTCTTGAATAGTGCAACAGGATTCATTTACAGTCTGAGAAAGACCCACTGGAACATGGTGTGAGCCTGTCAGGGAGGATGCAGCTGCAGCTCTGCTTGGCTGGCTTGTCCCCAAGTTCAGTGAGATGCCAGGGAAAATGAACCAGTGGAGATTGGAAAGGGCATTTCCCCAGGAAAGGATGTAAGAGAGCAGGAGTGCTGCAACTCACTGCTTTCTCTTTTGGGGGAATCTAAACAGGCCCAGGAAAGCTGTGGCTGCCCCATCCCTGGAAGTGTTGAAGGGCAGGTTGGATGTGGCTTAGAGTAGCCTGGGCTGGTGGGAGGTGTCCCTGCCCATGCAGGGAGGTTGGATCTGGATGGTCTTTAAGGTCCCTTCCAACCCAAACCAGTCTGTGATTCCATGGCATTCACATTTCCTGAGGATGGCAGCCATTCACTTACCTAAACTGTGGAAACTACTGCACTGAATAATTAGCTGCATCACTCAGGAGATGAACAATCCCTCAAAGCCTATAAATTTCTCACCAACCAGGAACAATTCATAAAACTCCTCTCTAAATTATATGAATAATAACTTTTGCTGCAGAGTATTTTTCACATGATGCAGCATAATATTAATACAGATGAAAAACTGCACTGGAAACAAATAAAAGACTTTTTATTTGTTTTGACTCACCTGTCTCCTTTAAAAAAAAAAATACAGGTTTGTTCAAAAGTACTTTAAAATATTTGTTGGTAATAACTGAAGACAAACTTACCTCCTGCAGGTGCTTCTACTTGGCTTGGTTCAGCTGGCTCTTAAATGAAAAAAAAAGACAATAAAATGACTATGAATATAGTTGCAGCAATATGAATCAGGTAAGTATCTTAGAAAAATTAGGGAAATTGAGTTTTTACTGAAAAAAAGCACCTCATTTTCTTTCTTTTATTATCAGACTCAAATATCTCTGTCTGAAATAAATGTGCAAAACTTTCTGTAGAGTCTGCAGCAAAATATAAATAATAATGTAATTTATTACATGTTACTACCTAACACTTTCCCTTCTGAGTATGGTTCACTGTGGAGACTTATGACCAAGTCCTAGCAGAACATAACATGCACTTGCATAGAATATACCCAGTTTGGTCCAGCTTTGCTAAAAACAATTAAATATAAAACTAGATTTCAAGAAGTCACTACCTCTGGTTAGTATTGTCATCAATGGCAAGTATGTGTATTTTGGGGGAGAGTAGGAAGGTGAAAAACAGAGGGCAAATGTTTTATTCCATATGGATTACAGACAGACAGGTGCTGGGATTAAGGACAGACTGAAGAAAGGTCACTGATCACCAACAGCTGTTTGTCTCCCCTCCTATGGAAACAGAGGAGCCAGTAGCTTATTTTATGTCTATCATACAAGTGCCTCTTAAAATTATTTTCCCTTAGTTTCTCAGTTTGAATCGGAGTTTATTCAGTTAATTCCAAGTCTTTCCTGCACTACACCAACTTAGGATATACATTTTTCAAAGGTTTGTGAACATTTAGGATCTGTATGAGGTCAAAGGGTAAATTCTTCACAGTCCAGACCCAGCCCAGCAGGGCCTCCAGAGCTGTGCAGTGGGCAGAAATCCCACCAAGACTCCATGTCAGGTCCTTACAGTTACACAGACAAACCCAACTTGGCTGAACACACACACACACACTTTGAGCTAAGCAGACATCAATAAATGGATACTGAATTGGCTTTTATATATTGCCCCTACTAATCCTTCTTCTCAGCTCACTCAACATCTGCAAAAAATCAAATCAAAGCACAAGCCAATGGCACAGCCTGAAGGAAGCAAGGGCTCTACTAGTGTATTCATATTTAATGGCTACAAAAGTCACCATCACACACCATCTGTCAAAGTAAAATGGCTCATCACGAGCAGAACATCACCACTAATATCATCTGTCAATAGGATGGAGAAGTCCATACCCCACCCCTTCTGTGAGGACATGGGTCATGCTCTGCATCACCTGGTGGTGCTGGGGCTGCTGCTGGGGCTGGTGCTTCTGCTTCAGCTTTTTCCATCAGCTCTAAGATGAGACATGATCACAGTTTTAACTTCACAATGAAAACGGTCCCACATGTAACACAAGGTCAATCATACTTCTTGAATCTACAGATCCTGAAACTTGTCCCACAAACAGGTTACAACTGCAATTCAGTATTTTGTATTGCAGAAAAAACGTATCTTGCCTGCAAGTACTTTCCTTGCAAGTTCTCACATGTTCTCCAGAACAAGAACAAAGCATCATAACTACATAAGCAGCAGGCTCAGAGCCTTTCAGTCATTCACCTCAGTATCTGTCAATATCAGATCCTTTCCCTCATCATGAATGAACATGGACACTGTGTAAGAATCCCATGTTCAATGACCAATCTGTTCCTCCAGTGATGGAAGATGACTGGGTACCTATGTTGGTTTTATTCAGCATATCATCTAGCCCCAGTCCCAGCACATGCTGGAAGTTATGCTGGGCAGACATCAGCTTAACAGATTCCCCCATTTCTAATCCCAGTCCCTGGAAATGCTATTATGCATTTATCTGCCTGGAAGGTTCCATCTTCCAAAGGGACCTCTTCCCAACCTAAGAAGGTGTGCCTAGGACTGGTGTGAGTTACCATCTCTTAACACCTTCCTGAGCTCACTTCACATGTGCAGTTCCCAGAGCTCAGCCTGAAGGCTGGAAGACACTGGTGGTTGGATGCAGAGCAACCAAGGCTGGGTCAGCCTGGCTTGGGCTGGGCAAGGCCAGACTAAAGGCTGTGGGTTATTTGGCTTCTGAATTTCTAGCCTGACATTGACTCTGAAAGGACCTGACAGCAAGGACACTGCACTGACAGCATTCTGCAGTTGGCTTTTCTCTGATATATGACCTAAAAAATGAGGTCATGATTATTTTAGGCAACTGAAAAAAATTAAGACTTTTTTTTATTTTTTTTCCCCAAAAACCAATTTCATTCACACCCAAACTGGCCACAGTACTTCAGGTAATCAGCCTCTGCCTCTCTAGACTGTTCCAGCTTTGGCAGATTGAAGGATTTTTCACTGGAACACAGTTGTGGAGCTATTGGAAAGTTCTTGCTTATTAACTGCTACCATGATGGCTGAAACCTAAGCTGCAGGCACTGCCCTGTCAGCCTGTTGCTCAGTCAGGTCCAAAATCTCTCTGGGACTCTTCAGCTGAAAAATACAAACCCAGCATCTTGCATTTTCATATCAAAGTTAAGGCTAATCTTGTACTGCTCTGCAAATTCATCACACTGCTCTCAATTTAACTGCACATGCATCTTTAGCCCAGAAATTTAAAGAGAGATACAGACAAGAGAGTTATACACAGAACTTAACCACTGCTGAGCTGCTGCCACTGAGTCAAGGTACAGAACACAAATCTTGGTAAGTTACAAAAACATATTTGCCATCAATGTTTTATAAATACTTACCACTGTTAATCACAAGTCCTGGAAATGGTCTGAAAAAAAAGAAAGAAAATTAAAAAATTGAAAATGCACTGAGTCTGAAATACACTGCAGGGGGTTTCCCTCCCCAGGCAGCCTCACCTAATGGTTTGTGACAGAGGTCATGCTAAAAATGAACAGAAAGTCAAACAAACCAGAAAGAACCTTCACAGCAGCTCCTGGGCACTGTGGTTTGTTCACCAAACTTCCAGTGCCTGAAAGCTGGGGAGGGGCTTTTCACCAGAGAGGGCAGTGACAGGACAAGGGGGAATGGTTTTAAACTGAAAGAGGGGAGATTTAGGTTAGACATCAGGAAAAAATTATTCCCCATGAGGGTAGGAAGGCACTGGAACAGGTTGCCCAGGAGGCTGTGGAAGCCCCATCCCTGGAGGTGTTCAAGGCCAGGTTGGATGGGGCTTGTGCATCCTGGTCTGGTGGGAGGTGTTCCTGCTCATAGCAGGGAGGTTGGAACCTCATGGTCTTTAAGGTCCTTTCCAACCTTCACCATTGTGATTCTGTGATTTTGGAAAGTAACATACTCAGAAAAATCCCAAAGTTTCACCTATTCTGCTCCATGCACACAAATATGCTTTGGGTATGTATGTGTCTATGTCTATGCAAACATACATACACAAATAAAACTCACTTCTGTTGTAACTGGACAATATTGCAACGGGACAATATTGTATTTTTAAATATTGCAGATAAACCCATTTTGTAGGAAAAAATTCATTTACCAAAGGGCTTACATTAACTCAGAAATTGTAACACAACTGAAATACTTCAAAAGTATCAGTTCTAATACTACTACAAGCATCCTATTTACTGCCAAGAGCTGACAAGCTCTGGGTCTGTCTCAAAATTTGATCTGATAAATGGGACAGTGAGGCCCACAACACTTGAGGACCCTGCTCACCCACATGAAGAGATTTCAACCCAAAAAGCAGCTTGCTGTAATAGGCAGTATTAATAACATGCCCTTTGTCAGACTCCATTGGACAGCACCTCCAAAGAAATACTATCTATGAACATTTGGGCTTCCTTTGACTTGACATACTGTTTCCAAAAAAACCCCATTTGCCATTCTTTAAAGATGCAACCTCTGTTCTTTCCAATTTCCATTTGTTCAAGGCTGCCCTCCCAACCCCTGCATGATCTGATCAATGGCAACGATGTACCTGATGATAGTAAATTTGACTGAATGTGCTGATGCCAAAATCTTCCTCATGGAGCTGATTTCCAGGTAACTGGGAGCTTTGAAGGCCACACCAGGAGGCAATCCATCCACCTCCACACAGCCAGGGTTGATAGTGATTTTCCTGTATGGGACCTTCACAGGAAAATTCATACCAATGGCTTCACCTGAGTGAGAGAGGTCATGTTTGTTTTCAAGTCTACATATTTATGGTTACACTGATTAAGAAACTAAGTGCAAACCCAAGCTTTCTAGCCCATCTGAAGCTGTGAAGATTCTCTTGACAACTTAACCATTATAGTGTTGGATAGAGATGTCTGGATTCCACTCTGCTACCACCAGAGCATTAATTACAGCTCTGACTCACCATATAAAGAACCCAGATTCTGTTTCACTGAAAAAGGTAGAGAACAGGACATCTAAGGGCTACATGAAGGAAAACCAAGTGTTTCCTGCTATGCCACAAAAAGCAATTCAACACAGCACTAGTGAAGGACTTTCAGGTAAAGAAACCCAGGTCATTATTGCTGTAGAATAGAAACAGAAAGTAAAAATAAAGTACATGCAGCAAAAAGGTTAAGCTGCTTTTTTAAAACTGATCTAGTCTCACTTTATTAGGTCAGGACTATGAAGCTCTAGGAAAAATCATGGATTGCCAGCAAAATAAATATTTCATCCATGCTTCCACAGAAAGAAGCAGGAAGTGGAGGGAACATAAAACAATCTATACTCTTGGGACTTGTTGTTTAAAGTACCCAACAACCTCCATCACTTATGAAATATGCTTTTTGAAGTCCAAGCACAACATTCATACACAATTCCTGAATTTGTTCATTTCAATGATGATATATAATCACTGTGATGATTCAGAAAGTTTGATACCAACAACCTTAAGCACACTCACAGCTACTGTAGAAATGGGGAGTAAGAAGCAATTACCAAATTTCCTGCTAAAAAGGTCATTTACTTGCTCTCTCAAGTGCCTGGCCTTTTCTACTTTTGAGACTCTTTCATCATCTGGAAAAAAAATATTAGAACAGCATCAGAATTAAAGCACATTTTCCCCCACTCCCCAAAGCTTATCATTGCATGTCTACTCAAAGCAGGGATATCTGAGTGCTTCAGAATGGCACTCTGTGGTCCTAGTTTTAGCAGGACCACAGAATCATCTAAATACACAAAACCAGATGGTTGCTAAGAAATCTGTGAGGAGCTTCCAAGTATTTCCATAACCAACATTAGATTTACTGTCTTCAAGATGACTTTGTAAACTGAATCTAAATCCACAAATTATACTTTATTTTCTTACAGCACTTTTAATGGTGGGGAAAGGTAAAAGCAAAGTGAACACTCAACAGGTGGCCTCAGCATGCCATGTTCCTCACAGTTCCTGATGAATGGAATGTGTGACTGAGGAAGCTGTAAGCAGTGCTAAAATGCAGCAGTTCAGTCTCTGTGGTTAGTCAATTCAGTCCAGGTTCTGACCTCTTGAAGTTGCCAAGAAAATTTCAAATTAATATTTACTGCATGAGAAAAACAAGGGAAAAATGTGGATACTTCTTAACTAGGGGCTGGACCAATAATATTCTAGGGATGTCACTGAATTCATGTGTTAGAAATTCAGATTAATCTGAATTTTAGACATTTTCATGTTAGAAATTAATGGCTCGAAGTCCAGACTTAATGGCTCAATGTCCAGATGGAGACCAGTGACAAGTGGTACTGGGACCAGTGCTATTTAACAGCTTTGTTGGTGACATGGACAGTGGCACTGAGTGCACCCTCAGCCCCTTTGCAGACAACACCACAGTGTGTGGTGAGGAAGACTCCCCACTGGTCAGTGTGGATTGGTTTAGAGATCACTTGGATACATTGCAAGTGCACAAATCCATGGGCCCCAATGGGTTGCACCCATGTGTGCTGAGGGAGCTGGCTGGTGGTGCTGCTGAGCTGCTCTCCATCATTTTTGAAAAATCATGGAGATTGGGAGAGGTGCTTGAGGACTGGAAGAAAGCCAGCGTCACTCCAGTCTTTAAAAAGGGCAAGAAGGAAGACCCAGACAACTACAGACCACTCAGCCTCACCTCCATCCCTGGAAAAATGATGGGGCAGCTCATTCTGGGGGCCATTTCTAACCACATGAAAGAAAAGAAGGTCATCAGGAGTAGCCAACATGGATTTACTAAGGGGAAATATTCCTTGACTAATCTGGTATCCTTCTATGAAGGCATGACCAAATGGGACCAAGGGAGAGCAGTGGATGTCATAAACCTTGACTTCAGCAACGCTTCTGATACTGTCTCCCATAACATCCTCATAGGAAAGCTGAAGAAATGTGGGATAGATGACTGGACTGTGAGATGGATTGAAAACTGGCTCAACAACAGAGTTCAGAGGATTGTGATCAGCAACACAGAGTCAAGTTGGAGGCCTGTGGCCAGTGGTGTTTCCCCGAGACCAGTACTGAGGCCAGTTTTGTTCAATATCTTAATTAATAACCTGGATGAAGGGACAGAGGGTACCCTCAGCAAGTTCACTGATGATACCAAACTGGAAGGGGTGGCTGACACACCAGAAGGCTGTGCTGCCATCCAGGCTGAAAAGCTGGCCAAAGCCCAGTAAGATACACCTCACCATGAGGAAAAAGTTCTTTACTGTGAGGGTGACGAGAAGGAAATTCTTGAGTGTGAGGGTGGTGAGACCCTGGCCCAGGTTGCCCAGGGAAGCTGTGGCTGCCCCATCCCTGGCAGTGTTGAAGGGCAGGTTGGATGGGGCTTGGAGCAACCTGGTCTGGTGGGAGGTGTCCCTGCCCATGCAGGGGGGTTGGAAGTGATGACCTTGAAGGTCCCTTCTAACCCAAACCATTCTATGATGATTCTGTGATGTAACATCACAGCACAAACAGAATGCTAAATTATGCTCCTTTTGATTGCACTTGTATTTCAGTGAACCAGTTTCACTGTAGGAAAAAACTTCCTCAGACTGAACAGACAACACAAAGAACATAAGCACAATATGATGATGTAAATCCAACCAGTATACACACCTGGGATGGTCACCTGAATGATGTTAAGATCTTCCACACCTGCAGCTGTGTTTACCCCTGTGGTTGTTGTGGTGCTTGCTGTTTTGGCTGTATTAGATGAATTTTTTTTCCCTCAAAATAAAGAGAATTCATTATGAAATCAAAAAATCTTGGAATGATATATAAAGAAAATCCTGGAAAATAACATATCTGCTAAGTTCTCAAAGTGGACCCTTCTCCATTTTCAAAATGGGAGCAGCTTCCAATGAAGCACACTTACTGAAGGTGGACACTACTCTGTCTTCCTAACCCAAGAGGAGGAAGAGCTAGATTAAAGACAATATTAATCTTTCCCTAGCTAGTTTACTAAAAAGATTATTAAGAACAGGAAAAAGAGGAGGTGGAACATGCATTTGGGTATTTTTATTAACAGGAAAACCATGGAACATGCAGTTAATTCAATAACACCTACTGATCCAAGGGTTCCCTAGGTGCACTCACAAAACAAATCCCTCACAGTTACACATGGAGAAAATAAATTATCTCTAGACCTGAATTATTTCTGTGAACCACTCATTACTTGTTACATTTTGATAAGAGAATATATTAGAGACATGAATTTGTGGATAACAAAAAAAAAATTAATACTCCCTGCTAAAGCTTTACTTAAAACTGTAACTGGAAGTGCTTTTCCCACCTTAGAAACTAACAAGCAATCAACCACAATGCAGAAGGAACCTTTCAGGAATTTTTTAACACCACACAGCCTTCCTGATGTGTGTTTAATCCTTGAATGACACTTATCTAGAATGTTAAGCAGTTGTAAAACTTACTTTGGGGGGCTTTAGGAGAATTTCCCTTAATAGCTGCCTCAAACATCTCAGGCCTGCAAACAGATTGAACATTTCAAGTGCAATTAAAAAAATTCAGTTATAAATATTAAAGAAAATGCAGTTTTCTAATATTCATTTATTAAAGGCAGGAATGGATACCCTCTCAGCCAAACAGACAGCCAAGAACACAACAGCTGAGAGGCTTCACAACCTCTCTGTGTCCACACTAGCACACGGGTATCTAAACCTATTCTAGACTAGAAAAATAAATTGTTACACCCCCCAGTATGTGAATCTCCACTTCTCAGCTCTCAGTTACACTGCCAGCAAGTTTTATGAGCAACCCAGAAGGACTCCACACAGTAGGAATGAAACTAATGATGGGATAACTGAAATGAGCAAAGAAACCTGGACTTGCTCTTCCTCTAAAAACAGGCTGTGAGAGTCTTTTGGAACAAAGAGGTTAACAAATCTTGCTGCAGCTCTTCAAGAGCTTTCTGACCATTTCCTCATTTACTAAACTTACCTCCACGTGTATTTTCTAAAGCAGTTCAGCAACTCAGCAACACCATTTCATTTTTTTTATTTTTTGCTCTACATTTCAAAGTCTCACAGAACGGATGCTCAACCACATCCGGGAGGTCTTACTTTTTAATAATGAATTTGATCTTTGATTTGTTTCTCAGGATCTTCTCTAGCCTTGGAATTCCAAAAGTAGAAGGCCGGCGGAAGGGCACGCCCTCGGGGAGTCCTTCCACGTAGAAAACCTCCGGGAAGGATTCAAACAATGCAAAGGGCACTGACACTGGTTCAGTCAACCCCAGAGCTTGCCCTGAAATGCAACAGAGCAAATGAGCTCCCAGCTAGGTAACAGGTGTCTTCTCAAAAGGAAAACCTCAGGTATGAACAGTATGTCATAGCTGGCACCTACATACTGGATGCGATGGAAGCAGCAGGGTTTGGCTTTTTGGGTGATAGATGTGAGTAGGAGGGAAGGGTCATTGAGATGATGAGGGGGCTGGAGCATCTGCCCCATGAGGAAAGGCTGAGCTGGGGCTGTTCAGCTTGGAGAAAAGGAGTTTGAGGGGGTATTTGATCAGTGCTGATCAATATCTACAGGGGGTGTCAGGAGATGGGCCAGACTCTGCTCAGCAGTGTCCAGTGGCAGGACAAGGAGCAATGGGCACAAACTGGAGCACAGGAGGTTTCACCTGAATATGAGAAAACACTTCTTTACTCTGAGGGTAACAGATCCCCAGGACAGGCTGCCCAGGGAGGTTGTGGAGTCTCCATCCCTGGAGACATTCCAACACCACCTGGACATGTTCCTGTAGGATCTGCTCTAGGGGATCCTGCTCTACCAAGGGTTTGGACTAGATGATCTCCAGAGGTCCCTTCCAACCCTGACCACTCTGTGATTGTGTGATAACTCATTCTGTTGCAGTAAATCTGATCATAATTTGAACTCGAAAAATCAATAATTTGCAGTTGAAAAATCAGTAATTTGCAGTTGAAAATTAAGCCAGCTCATGCCACTGGCTCGGTCAGCATAGAAGCTACCCCCTTTGTCACAGTGTGTTCTGGCTCTGCTAGAGAAAAGCAGCAAGGGCAGGTCAGATGAGTGCTCTTGTTCCAAGAGCTGCACTTAGCCAACCCTTGTGAAAGTCACTGGCTTCCAAACAGCCTGCACTAGCAGCAGTGCTGGGATACAATGGAGCACACCTCTCCAGGTACCATCCATAACACATGGAGCCATGCAGAGCCTGAAGCCCCTTTCATAAGCAAAAAAAGCTTAAAAACATGTGCCAGGATGTGGAGTCATGATGCCTCTGGGTCATTAAAGTAGTAACTCAACCACAACCTCTCCATTTCCAAACCCAAATAAAATAACTACTGCAAATGTGGCACAGAATTGCAAGCAACCTATGTGAGAATGAACTCAAAAGAGAAACTGCCTGGAGTACACAAGGGCTGCAGGACCCTTGGAATAAACATGTAAACATCCCTCTGGTAAGTCTAACTGCATGTTCATAAGAAAGACATCTCAGTAAGAAAAAAATCAATCACTTACCACATTTTTCATTGAAAAGATTTTCTACTTTCTGCTTTAAGTCAGTAATTTTGGCATTCCATGCTTCTGCCAGGAAGAAATTGGAAGGGTTAAATCAACACTCACACAGTCATTTTAATAAATATTTAATAAATAATTATGTTTGATAACTGGTGCACTATATGGCAGTAAAATGTGCAAAATGGCTTTCATGCTGCAAATGGCACTGAAACATTCTGCTACAGTCTACACCTATACCCACATCAACCCTCAGCTTCCTAAACCTTTGAAAAATACTGGTAACTAAAGCAAGGATAATTAAAATGGAAATGAATCCAATTTAGTCATTTGAACCAGCGCCCAAAATAGTGGCAGAATGTTCAATGACACAGGAAGAGACACATGCCTTGCTCTTTGAGAACTACAAGCTCATAGTTTCAATTTCAATGAGTAGGATTAAATGATCACCTAACCAGCCATTTTGTTTCTGACAGGGATCAGCAGCAATTCCTAAACTGGTTTACTTGTGCCTGCAATAAGTGGTCCCTCGTTGGTCTACAAAACTAAAAACTCAGTTGAAAGTCTAACAGAGTTGCAGACTAAAGCTTAACAAAAAAACCCCTAGCTCTAACAAGAACCAGCAAGTTCAAGAAAACTGTACACAGCTGTGAACAGGAATCCTGCCCATGCCAAAAGGAGCAGTCATCCCAAACCAGTATCTTACATTCATTCTACATGATGAAGAACTGAACATACATGAAAACAGGCATTTCAGTCACTCACTAAGTGCAGGATAAAACACAAATTCAAAATATCTGATATGCAACTGCCAGAATTTTCAATACCAGTATTAATAGAATGTATGCATACTCATTTCCACAATGCTTACCAAAAGAAAACTCTCTTCCTCGTGTCTTCAAACTCTTATTGGACCCGTTGGTTTGAAGACTAGTTTGATCATCTTTTGCTTGTGGTTTATTAGAACCTGTAAGAAGACATGACATACACACATGTAGGGAGCAGAAGCAAGCCATCATACCAAAAGAAGAACGTATCAAACTCAATGACTAGAAAAAACAACTTCTGAATGAAGAGTAGAGTAAAAAAAAAAACAAACAACCTTAGAAATTGTTCTTGGGTTGTATTTAAGCATTTGATACTACTGCTCACATCTGTCATTTCTCTGCTCAGGACAATATTGGAATATAAGGCCCAAGCAAGCTGTCAAACTCCAACATTTTACATAACTGTCACCTGCAGAGAAACCAGTTATTACTCAGAAATGAAAAATTAAACTGTTTCTGTAGTGGAACACAGCTGGAGTGCCAAAATGAAACTGCATTTGGTCCATAAGGTGCATACATAAGTTAATTAGGGCTATGAAAACTGGGAAGAACAGAAAAAAACCAGTAGAAGAATAGAAGAGCAGTAGTAGAATATTTAATGGTATTTCTTCCAAACCTTCTTGAACAGTAACTTCAGTCTCTGGAACCTTTGAATGCCCTGCAGGACTTCGTGACCTTCTTGAACGCTTTGGGCTCGTTGCTGGAAGACAACACAACACAAGCTGTAGTGCCCAAACCCTCTACCATGTGTATCCTGCACAGCTCATGACAAGAACCAGCCGTATTCCAAAAATTCCACCAGACTGAATCACTTGGATCTGTACTAAGCTACTCAGCACAGGCTGCTCTGTAACATCTGAATGATACAGACACACTCACAGCCTTAAAAAGAAGGGATTCTACTCCTGAACCAGGCAGGGACCACAGCTGAACCTTCACTAATTCAGAACAGAAGACTTCATTGGTTCTAAGTGTGAGGAGCAGCTTTCCTGCTTTTTATTATCTAAATAACAAAACTATTAACTTCTGAATTTTTTTATAGACAACTTAAATCAAAAGACTGGAGAAATCCATCCAGTTCTGGGCTCCCCAGTTCAAGAGAGACTGGAGAGAGTCCAGGGGAGGGCAACAAAGATGACTGGGGGGTTGGAGCATCTCCCTGATGAGGAAAGGCTGAGAGAGTCTCTCTGGAGATATTCCAGTCCTGTGGAATGTGCTCCAGGCCATCCTGCTTTACCAGGAGAGTTAGACTAGATGATCTCTAGAGGTCCCTTTGAGCCCTGACAATTCTGTGTAACTTTCTCTTTCATTCGTTCCTTAAGAAACTTCATTGCTACTTTTTAACTTTTATTTGTGAACTGAAATATGTTTTAAGCCATTAGTAACAAAATAAAAGTTGTAGAAATTGGATAAATTCCATTTTCTGTACAGGAATAGCCTTAAGTAGAAAAAAAAAGATAAATTTATGTTTTGAGTAACTTTTTCAAATAGCAGATTTAGAGGCTACTATGCTAGCTTATCTTAAGTAATGCTTTTTGTTAGCAACACTCCTCTTTTTCAGCCACAAATAGACCTCAGTCTGCTAGGGGAGCAGGAAGCAAGTACTAGGAACTGATGACAGCAGATAATTCTTAATTACTTACCTTTAGTGTTTATTTTACTAGCCAGTTCTGGAGGCAAATGGGAAGTGACAAGCTCAGGCCTAGAAGTTGAAAATAAAACAATCCCATCAATTCTATAAGCAAGAAAAAAATACAGCAAAATATTACAAGTTGCTTGGAATTCAGTTGAGTTCAAATTCACAGAACAGCAGTTCTCTATAAAACACATTCCTCTAGAAGCATGGATGGCTCTTTATCTGCTAGAATTACAAAATGTTTGAAAACAAAGATACACTTTCAATGTATTTATTTTTTTTTTGGAGGAGAGTATTTCAAGCAAAAAAATAAATAAAAATAAGGAAAAAAAGCATTCAGGTACAAGGCCATTTTTTCCTTTAGATCCTTGATGCATTGTATATATCTCTATAAATTTAATTTATATATCTCTATAAATTTAATACCCTTTTATGAAATAAAACACGGGTGCAAAGTGTTCTTTCTGTTGCAGAGAAACAGAACTCAGGTAGCACCTAAAGCCTAAAAAGCTGCTGGGAAGAAAACCAGGTAACTTCAAAATTAGGAGTAAAAATAACTGAATTACAAACCTACTTTTCAACAACAAATTTGATTTTGCCACTCTCACGGATAATTCTTTCAAGGCGTGGGATTCCAAACCAGGTGGGACTCCGGAAGGGGATTCCTTCTGGCAAACCTTTGACGTACAAGTACTCAGGGTTTGACTCAAACACAGGATAGGGAACTTTCACTGCCTCTGAAAGCCCCAGAGATTGGGCTGAAAAGAAAGATTTCATGACAGTTTAGACATTTGAATGTATTTTATCACGAGTGATTTTAAAAAGCTTGGCTTACAGAAGCTCTGTAATTTAAAAAGACAAAAAGCAACAAACAAGAGAAATATTGAAGGAGATTTTCCCTTATTTCTGTAGAATTACTGCAAATGGGGAGTTTGTCAACCTAGGGCTCAATATTTTCTTCTGAGACTTTTTTCATGCAAAGCTTTTTGTGTAAATATCATCTCTGTCACACAATTGGAAAAGAGATGGCTGAGGATGTTTAAAAGTCACTTATGTCAGGGAATCATATAATCACAGAATCATTCAATAAGCTGAGTTGGAAGGGACCCATCAAGATCATGGAGTCCCTGTACAGGGCAGCCCAAGAATCACACCAGGTGTCAGAAGAGGAGTCAAAATATCCACCTGTCCTAGCACACTTCTGATGTTTAAATTAGCACAGTGAAATCTGAAACTCTGTTTACAGACGAGTTCTAAAACACAGCAGCATTGTAAGACAGTTCATTTAACATGTAACTTACCAAACTTCATATTAAATATGTTTTCTACTTGCTTTCTGAGCTTTGTGATCCTGACATTCCAATCTTCTTTGACTGAAAACCAGAAATGGATACACCATGTCAGTGTGTTACCCAACTCTAGACAAAGAGGTTCATTCAGACACGATTCTTGCAACACCAGAACTTGTGGACCTAACAACACAATCACATCTGAGTAGATGTGGACACAGTGAGTAACAGTTACTCATGGCAGCTGGAATGACACTCCTACTTCCCTCTATGTAATGGAAAATCTGTTTAAATGTAGTTACAAATTGCAAACATTGCTGCAAGCAGGAAAACTTGTATTTCACAGCCTTCAGATGCAGGAAGGAACTATTCTACTGGCTCTTACAAAGTTGGGGGTTTTGGCAACAAAACCAAAAAAATCAATGCTGCCTTTTACTTCTGCTTCACATTGAACAGACTTTTCTACCAAGCTACTATCCTGCTGAGGATGAGCCTTTTCCTAAAATCCAAACAAAATCCAGAAACCTTGTGATGACATAAGACAGCTACTGATTATATTAAATCATATTCTTTTGGTTTTTGTGTATGTAGAGAACTCAACACAATTATTGTCTGAGGGGAACATGTCTGAGGGGAAAACCTAGCAAGCCCTGAGGGTTGGTTTGTGTTACTGCTACTAGCAGGGGCACATTCTGGATTGTACACTTTCTGTACCAAGTGTTGATACACCAATTTAGAGCATCCAGCTGGCTCAGGAAATAAAAAACAACCTGGATTCTTTTCTTGTACTTGAGGCACTTCTCACTGACAAGCTGTCATTACAATTCCTAACCAACACAAAGGCCTGAAGAAAGCCCAGCAGAGTCAGCTGGGAAATGCTACAGGGCTGCAGAGCTTTGGTTCAGACCAGGCCAGCCACTCCAGTTATCTGGGCTGTGAAGGTGGATCCATCCCAGTCATTTAGGGACAGCTGGACTTCACCACGATCCAGAGAGATACATATGCTCATAAAGTTCTATTAATTCTCTTCAGACCTCATGAAGAGCAGGTCAGCACACTCATCACAGGAGATATGAACACAAGTTACTTCTGGAAAAGTGTCACATTGCTCCAAATGTGTTTTCCCACCAAGCTTTTCCATTCCCACTTGGAGACAGGACCTGTCTTACCTGGGGTGTTTGGCTTGGACTGAGTAGCTTCAGTTGCAGTCAACAGCTCTGGCCTGCAACCAGAAAACAAACAATCTGCCCATTCTTGACAGGATTTAAATCCTTCTACTTACTATTACATTAACTGAAAAGTCTGTATTTTTCTATTATCTGTTCCACACTTGTGAACAGGCTACAAGGATATTTGGGAGGACTTGTCTGGGTTCCAAATTCTCACTTTGTAATGCAGAATATTTAATCTGCTTATTTGATAACTACAGACCAAATACCTCATGATGTAATGAAACCATGTGTTTGATTACACAAAGGATGTTTGGCCTCCTTCTTAAAAAACAAAACAACACACCAAAACACAACATATTTAGCCGTTAAAACAAACACTTACCTTTTGATGACAAATTTTATCTTGTTGCCCAGTTTAACGATTCTTTCAAGGCGAGGGATTCCATACCAGGAGGGACTCCTAAAGGGGATGTTCTCTGGCAGCCCTTCAACATAAAGGTCAGCAGGGTAGGCCTCAAATTTCTGGTATGGAACAGCTTTTGGCTCAGTGCTCCCCAAGGCCTCAGCTGTTAAAATGAAATAAATACATCCAGTAACTGGATGGTTTTGTCACCAATCTTTACCAAAAGCTAGCAAACTACAATCTTCAGGCTGCTGTAGAACCTAGGAAAATGCAGGATATCTAAACCCAACCAAGTCTGAGCACATCAAAGCCATAAAACTGCACCACAAAGAACCACGTTGCTGTGGGGCAGTCACAATTTCAGACTAAACATTACTGGGGCATAAAACAGTGCTTTTATACAAAGTCTTACATCTATTATAAAGCATCGTGGAACACTTTATTCTTGCTCCTATTCAGTTCTCTTTTATTTTTATTTTTTTTTATATTGGAGATAACACAAAAATTCACCCAGAAATGTTCTACTACTGATTTTAATGATACTGCAATCGACGTAAATAAGTAAAAAGTTGTTTTACTCACTGTCAAAGGAAAAAAAACAGACTACAAATTGGAAGGAACTGAGAGCAATCAGAACAGCTGTACATAGAAGATCTATAATATTTTTTAACTATGAATTTACCTTGTTTGAGTAAAGGCTGGGAGAGTTGAGGCTGCTCAGCCTGGAGAAGAGAAGGCTCCAGGGAGACCTTAGAGCACCTTCCAGTGCCTGAAGGGGCTCCAGGAAAGCTGGGGAGGGGCTTGGGACAAGGGCAGGGATGGAGAGGACAAGGGGGAATGGTTTTAAACTGAATGAGGGGAGATTTAGGTTAGGCATCAGGAGGAAATACTTCACCATGAGGACAGTAAGGCATTGGAATAGGTTGCCCAGGGAGGTTGTGGAAGCCTCATCCCTGGCAGTGTTGAAGGGCAGGTTGGATGGGGCTTGGAGCAGCCTGGGCTGGTGGGAGGTGTCCCTGCCCATGCAGGGGGGTTGGAACTGAATGATCTTTAAGGTCCCTTCCAACCTCAACCCCTCTATGATTATTTTTCATTCGACTGTCAGGATTTTAAACACAGGGGAAAAAAACATGATCAAAGGTCACATTCGTCCAGACGTTCAAAGGAAGCACTGAAAGAAAACTTCAAGGAACACAAAGCCACAAAAGAGTAACGCTGTACTCACCAAACCTTTTGCAGAAGAGTTCCTCTACTGCCTTTCTCAGCTTGGCAATCCTGGAGTGCCACTCCTTCGCTGCATTTGAGAGTGACGCAGAGCCAAAAAAAAAAAACCAAACAAAAAACAACACAGAATTCCCTGATCATTTTGGTTCTATTTTCAGTCATTCAGTTTACGGCACGCGCCACCTCTCTGCAATTTCAGGTAACCCATAAAGACACTAGGCAGAAGGAGTACAGATTCACCCGTGAACCAGGGAAGTTAGTGATTAAAAAAATGAGGAATATTAGAAATTTTTTTTACTGTGAGAGTGACAGAGCCCTGGGACAGGCTGCCCAGAGAGGCTGTGGAGTCTGCTTCACTGGAGACATTCAAACCCTGCCTGGACACGTTCCTGTGTGATGTGCTCTGGGTGACCCTGCTCTGGCAGGACTGGGGGATCTTTCCAGGTCCCTTCCAACCCCTAGGATTCTATGATTCTGCACAAAAGGCGATCGGAGCAGGGACATCACTCTCATCACAAACCCAACTGCGCTGAGGAGCCCACCTGCTCCTCATCCGCCTCCACCCTGCAGATCCCCTTTGGAGAGGGGATTTGTGGGGTTGGTTTTTTTTTTTTTGCCCCATTCATTCAAACCAACAACCACCTCAGAACTGGATACGTGTCAGGGACAAAAAAAAAACAACCCAACAACCTCACTTCCAAGGAATTTTCCCTGACAACCCCCAAGGAAGCAGGGAGCACTTTGCCCCTGGGCGTATCAACCTCCGGCTGCCGGTTCTCCCACTTTTTTTTTTTTTTTTAAATATCCATGAAGGACAGCCAGCTCAAGCGAGTCTCGGGGGGGGCTGCTGCCCTCCCGGAGACGAACAGCCGCCTATTCCCGGTCTCCACAAGGCTCCCTTGGCGCCAAACCCTGATCCCGGCTCCAGGACAAACTTTCCCGCCTAGTGGCGCCGGTCCTCCCAGCCGCCAGGGGGCGCTGTGCCCCCCCCTCCCATCCTCCCGCCCCGTGAGGGAAGGGGCGGCGGGAGGAGGCGGGCGGGCGGTGCCTGAGGCGGGGGCTGCTCCTTTTGTCAGCCTCGCCTTCTTCTCTTCCTCATCACCTCCTCGATCCCGGGCATCCGGAGAGCCTGCAGATCCACGCCCCTCGCCCCCACGCTCCTTCGCCTCCCTTCAAGCGGCCGGGAAAACCCGCGCCTGGTTCTCCCCGCCCGCCTTTCCCCACCCACCGCCGCCCGCGCTGAGGGACCGGAGGGCTCCCTCTGCCCTTCCCTGCCACAGGGAAAAGGGGGTTTTCTTCTGCCCCCAGCGCAGCTTCCCCTCCTGCTGGGGACGAGGAGCCCACC
This sequence comes from Apus apus, assembly GCF_020740795.1. Classification (NCBI taxonomy): domain Eukaryota; kingdom Metazoa; phylum Chordata; class Aves; order Apodiformes; family Apodidae; genus Apus; species Apus apus. The sequence goes on along the minus strand of NC_067299.1, from coordinate 8,646,092 downwards.
TCGCCCCTCGCTGAGGGCAGCAGAGGAGGGAGAGGGAAAGGGGGGGGTCCCAGCAGGGAGAAAACTGAGGGAAAAGAGGCTCAGGCAGCTGCTGTGATCCCTGAGATGCTACAGACAGCTCTGAGATGCTAGAGGGGAGATTTAGACTAGAGATTAGCAAGGGATTGGAGACAGCGAGAGACACTGAGAAGGTGGTAGAAGCCTCATCCCTGGAAACGTTCCAGGTCAGGCTGGACAAGGCTCTGAGCAAGCTGGTCCAGTTCCAAGATGTCCCTGCTCACTGTAGGGGGGGGTTGGACCTTGAAAAGTCCCAACCCAAGCCATTCTGCAACTCCATGTGCTCTCAGAAATAACGCAGAGGTTGGACACAAACACACCATCATGAATCGGTGAAGACAAGCAACACAAAGTGACTGCTCCTACGCTGGGCCAGATCACTAGTTTTCTTTGCTACAGGGGCTTTGCAGAGTATGTAATCTATCTGCTTTGTCTTCGTAACTGGTATGACCATGTTAAATACGAATACAACTTGGAAAAGGGCTCATTAAAAAAGCCACATAAGAGTACAGTTAAGTTTAAGACTTGGTCATTACTCTGCACACAATTTTTATAGTAAAATTTGGTGCTGGAAGGAACAGAATGCTACTAAGACACAAAATACTAGGCTAACTTATATAGAACCACAGAATCATTTAAGACCTTCAAGACCATCAAAGTCCAACTGGCAACCCAGCAGTGCCAAGGCCACCACTAAACCCTGTCCCTCAGCACATCTACACGGCTTTTAAATTCCTCCAGGTATGATGACTCCACCACTCACCTGGGCCTGACAACCCTTTTGGTGAATAATTTTTTTCTAATATCATAGAATTATTATGGCTCAAAAAGACCCTTAAGATCATTGAGTCTAACCATTAACCTAACTCTACCAAGTCCACTGCTAAAACATGTCCCTCAGCACCACGTCTACAGGGCTTTTTAAACCTCCAGGGATGGCAATTACCTCACTTGGCATCCTGTTTCAGTGTTCAATAACCCTTTCAGTGAAAGAGTTCTTTCTAATATCCAATCTAAACTTCCCCTGGCACAACTTGAGGCCATTTCTTCTTGTCCTGTCACTTGCTACTTGGGAGAAGAGACTGATTCCCTCCTGGCTCCAACCTCCTCTCAGGCAGTTGTAGAGACTGAGAAGGTCTCCCTTCAGCCTCCTTTTCTGCAGGCTGAACATCCCCAGTTCTCTCAGCTGCCCCTCATAAGAATTGTGCTCCAGTCCCTTCCCTGGCTCTGTTGCCCTTCTCTGGACATGCTCCAACCCCTCAATGTCCTTCTTGTCATGAAAGGCCCAGAACTGAACACAGAATTCAAGGTTTGGCCTCATCAGTGCACATATTCAGCCACTGTCAATCAACACCCCCAAGTCCTTTTCTGCTGGGCACTTTCCAGCCAGTCTGCCCCAAGTCTGGAGTCTGTTGTGTCCCAAGTGCAGGACTTGGCACTTGGCCTTGTTAAACCTCATACAATTGGCTTGGCCCATCAAGACACCCCGTCCAGGTCCCCCGGTAGAGCCTTTCTACCCTCAGATGGATCAACACTCCCTTCCAACTTAACCTGCAAACTGACTGAGGGTGCACTTGATCCCCTCATCCAGATCACCGATAAAGTTCTTGAACAAAACTAACCCCAACACTGAGCCCTGGGGAAACACCACTTGTGACCAGCCACCAGCTGGACACAACTCCATTCACTCCTTGGGCCAGCCATCCAGCCAGCTTTTTACCCAGCAAAGCATACACCTGTAGCCAGGTTCTCCAGGAAAATAACATGGGAAACAGTGTTGAAAGCTGAGTTGCAACCAGATCTCTCTATTCAGCCAGGCCAGTCTTCTGCCCCACCAACTGGTCTTTCAGCACACAGGGACAGCCTGCTCCTGCATCTTTTAAGAGTTCCTTCTTGAAGAATGTCCAGCCTTCCTGGACTCCTTTGCCCTTCAGGACTACCTCCCAAGGGACTCTATCAACCAGTCTCTGAAACAGGCTAAAGTCTGCTCTCTGGAAGTCCAAGGTGGCAGTTCTGCTGCCCCCTCCTCCTCACTTCTCCAAGAATAGAGAACTCTTATCATTTTCTGGTCGCTGTGCCCAAGATGGCCTCCAGCCGTCACATCCTCCACAAGTCCTCCTCTGTTGACAAGCAGCAGCTCCAGCAGGGTACCTTCCCTAGTTGGCTCCCTCACCAGCTGTGTCAGAAAGTTATCCTCCTCACACTCTAGGAACCTCTGGGACTGTTCCCTCTCTGCTGGATTGTATTTCCTGCAGACATCCGTGAAGTTCAACTCCCCCATGTGAAGAAGCGAGATGAGATTTCTTCGAGATGCCTACAGAATATTTTATCTGTCACTTGATCTAATCTAGACCTCTCCTGGCACAACTTGAGTCCATTTCCTCTTCTTCTATCACTTGCCACTTGGAAGAGGAGACCAAACCCTTCCCTTGCTCCAACCTCCTTTCAGGTAGTTGTAGAGAGGAAGGTCTCCCCATCAGCCTCCTTCTCTTCAGACTGAACACCACCAGTTCCCTGAGCTGCTTTTTGCAGGAAAGCTTTAATTCCTACACACGTTAAAGAGACATCCTTTAGACATAATTTCTTTGCTTAATTTAAATTTTTAATGATCACTTTCAGTACAGTCTTTGATGTATGTTTTTTTAATAAAGAACACCTTTATACAACAGAGGACTGAATATGTAACACGACACGACCGTGCTGCAGTAGGGCAGGTACTACCATTTGCATGCTTGCATCCCTCTCTGAACTAAGAATTTCTCTGGTGTTACTACAAATTCACAGTTCAACCAGGCTGAGGTTGCCACTCAGCATTTGGGGGTTGGAAGCAATTTGTTTGCTATCACTGGTTCAGGCACACAAGCTTTCAACACTCAGCTTACTTGGACAATTAAAAAAAATGCCCTGAGGCTCAAGCACCAGGAGAATCCAACTACTATCCAATCCTACAACAAGAGGAAAATAAGTGCAGGAAAGTAGTTTCACAACTAGGGCCCATGCAAAGGCACATTTCTTTCAAAACTTGCTTTTTTCCATATTCTTTTTTTGTTTTTTATTCCCAGTTCCAGGGGAAATGAGTTTAAAGGTGCAGTCGGAATAAAAATCTGTTCTTGTGGTCTTGTTCTTCCATGGTCATTCCTGTTACCTTTGCATGGGTTCTCAATGGAGACAACACAGGTAGGAACATGCATCTGAAGTGCTAATCAAAGAAGTCACTAGAACACGTGGCCTTCACACTGCTACTTGAAAACTGTCAGAACAGGACAACTCCGCAGCCAACTCTCCACAGGACAACTCTACATGGAACCACACAGCTCGTTTGGTGTAGTTGTCTTTATCTCATTGTTACTTTTAGTATTATCTCCTAGCATTTTTAACAATATTATTCTAATTTCTGTATATCAGAATATATGTCTATAGAGGATGGAGCCAGGTTCTTTTCAGTTGTGCCCAGTGACAGGACGAGGGGCAACGGGCACACGCTGGAACATGGGAAGTTGTATTTAAATATGAGGAAAAACTTATTTATGATGAGGGTGACAGAGCCCTGGGACAGGCTGCCCAGGGAGGTTGTGGAGTCTCCTCTTCTGGAGATATTCAAGACCCACCTGGATGCACCCTGTGGAACGTGCTCCGAGTGATCCTGCTTTAGCAGGAGAGTTAGACTAGATGATCTCTAGAGGTCCCTTCCAACTCTGACAATTCCATGATTCCATGGTATCATGAGTCCAGGACAATTCATCACAGCCAACCCAATGTGCTGAGCTGAACTGCCCCAGACCTGTTTCTGCTCACATATATGTGGTGAGATTTGGAAATGTTAAAAATTGCAACTGTAAAACATCAACAACATTTTCTTAAACTATTTGATAGTTGTAAGCTATGGCATGCAAGTATTCTAGAGGGCTTCTACTGCCATAATTAGACACAATCTCTGAAATATGCTGATCTGCTTTGCAGTATTTCCTCAGTCTGACTGGAGGACTGTGGCCTAAAACAAGCTGTTCATGGTAGGTGTCTCTGTCCTTCTGTACCTTTCGGAGGCCATCGATGAACTTCCAGATGGTCGGGTGGCTTATTCCCAATTTAGCTCGCAGGTGACGATCAGCTTCAGAATGGTTGGTAGTGCAATCCTCAGTGCTCCACGTTCTGTCAAACAGATTCCACATGGATGGTGGAAACAGGGGAGGTTGTCTGCTACACCTTGTCCCATCTGGATGCCCAACATAGCTGTCCTCGAACCAGTCGAGAAGACAATGAAGCTCTTTGGGCAGATACTCCTCCAGAGCATCAACATATTCCCCCAAGTCTGGGACAGGCACGAATGCTAAGGCCACAACCATGTTGGCCTTCAGGGCAAACTCCGTGTTTGTGTCAAATTCTTGAATGGCACGTATTGATGCCAAATGCTTCCTCATACTCTGAACCAGGTGGAAGAAGCAGCCTTTGAGAGCTGCTCCAGGGAAGCATTCCTTGATGGCCTGCATGATCACCGTTTCATACTCGCAGTAAATGGACTGTGGCAATTTGTTAAGCACCAGGATTTTAATAAAATCAAACAACCTCTTGTACGTGGAGAGCTCCTTGTCTGGCAGAAGGGCATACAGCACTGGGTGCACACCCCCATACTGCCTTGCCAGGATCACACAGACCTGGGCAAAGAGTTTGGGAGCTACAGCTAAAGTGCTGTCCACATACCAGGTGTCGGATGTTTGCAGAATCTGCAGCCAGCTTGCTCTGCCAAACACAAGGATCCTTCTGCATCCTTCTCCAAAATCACCGAACAGGAACGACTCCTGCACGCCTGGTGTTGGTGAATAGAGCTTGTATTCCTCGGGCAACACCAGGCGATCCACGCTTGCTGGGTCTGAAGGTGCTGCCTCCAATTGATTCCGCGCTCGCTGGATGGTTTTCCGCAAAGCTTCTGTTTTGGGAATCACAGCCTGAACCTCTGACCTCAGGCTGGACACGCACGAGTTAATCACTTCGGTCGCACCCTCCAAGGTTTCTTCAGCTCGCCGCTTTATCCCGGTCAGAAATTTTTTCACCTCCACATTGGCTGGCGAAGGCAAGTGGGAATGTTGGTGGATCATCTTGATCAACTCGCCATTCCTGGTGTGAATTCTGGCCTTGCAGTTTTTCTGCTCACAACGCCAGAATTTAACACTGTCCCCGGCTCGGCTGGGTCTATCGAATACATAAAGGTATCCATCACAAACGAACTTTGCCCTTCCTCTCTGGCTTCGAACTGTCACATCCATCTCACAAGTGGCAGCCAAGCATGATTTTTGCAAGGGAACTGCGTACATACAAGCGAGTTAAAAGTGTAAGAAACAGTGAGTCACACAATTGGACCATCATCCGAGCAAGTCAGAGTCTACAGGAATAAATGTCACCGTAACCAGTACGTTCATTTACTGCGTCTCAGTTAATCTAATCCTGGCAAATAAAAATTATTCCATGACATAGTTCCCTACCCAGTAAACTATCAGCTATGGAAACCGTTGCCTTTTCTCTGTATCTGAACAGACTTTAACAGCTGTTTTTCCTCCTGGTCAGTTACATCAAATTAGTTGATAAGGGTGTTAGAAACACTGGCTTAGACAACCAGCAGAAAATCGCTGTCACGTTGTAGCTGAAGAAAATTCAAAACAAGAGGAATTATTTGCAGGGTGATTTTAGTAAAAGTACATGGTAGTGACCACCAAGACTGACAAACAGCAAATCATACTGTACTTGTACAACTCACATTTCAAGACCTACCTCCTGCTGCTTGTGTGTCTGATGGTGCCTCTTCTCGTGTCAAATTCAAAAGCTCACGCCTAAAAGATTTAAGATACATGCTTCAACAGTGACAGACACTTTGATAAACCAGAAACTACAGCCTACAGTTACAGCCTCAAGTTACCTCTGAAGGAACATGAAAAAAGCCTAATGGGACGCCATGATCCCCAACATTAAATTCCAATTAACAACAAAGGTTTGTAAGAGCTGGTTGGAACCCTACTGACAAAAACATTTCCCATGCCCAATACCCACATCCACCTGAGGTATAATACATTTCATGGCAACACACAGATTACATTATCTCCAAGGTCTAAGACACACTTGGACAGAAACAAAGATCCAAATTGAAAATGTCACCTTTAAAAAATTAAAATCCCAAAGCAGACATTTCTGTTTCCCAAACACATCTAGTCTTATCCATTTTAGAACAACAAAAACAAGAAACGTTCTGATGCTTCTCACAGAGCTGAACTGCTTGTTGAGCTGCTCTGGTTACCACACATGACCAAACTGGTGAACAGCACAAGTTAACTACTGTGAACAACTAAGACAAATCTGAGGAGAGCGGGTGGCAGTATTACAGAAATATTAAAATCCATGCACAGTGTCTGATTTTATGTGAGCCAAAAGGTAGATCTACTCTTCTTCCTCTTCTCTGGTTATCTGCAAGCATTAGGATGACACAGACTGAACACACCTCTCAAATTTGAGAAGTCAGCATCCGTGCTAAAGGCAGCAGACACAGAGGCACAGGCTGTCACCACCACCACTTCTGAGCCTGACCACTGCTACCAGCCAATTCCTGTCCACTTGGAAAACTCTTGGATTAGATCCTATGCCAGTGAACAACAGTAAAACCTCAGCTGTTAGAAAAGCTTCATTTAAACTCTAAGTGCCCATCTGTGGTGTCAAACATCACATCTGCCTGAAGGGAAAGCACTAAACCATAACAAAAGCAAACATCCACCCACTGCCAAAGCTGCATGTGGGTCTGCCCCAGCTGCACCCACAGCTTGGATCTCCAAGTGCTCTGCAGCTCTGAGATCCACCACTTGGCATCCACAGATTCCAGAATCTCTCCCTGAATTCAGGATCCATCTGTGCTCCCTTCCATCCCACCTGCCCTTGCAGAAATTAATGTCAGGGCTCTTTTAGGAAAGACACCAAGGCAAGAAAGGAGCTAAGGCAGGCAAAGGAGCCCTCAAGCAGTTTCTATGTACATCTAGGGTGTCCCTTCATACACACTGTATCTGCTCCACCTCCAGACACACATCCAACTAAACCACAGCAACCAGCAGCCATTCTGGCCTCAGGCCTGCCCTGGGAGATGATACACACAGACAGGACCACAGGCACCTTGAGACAACACTCCAGCAAGTGACAAATAAAAGCACAAGCTGAAATTTAGGCCAACATCCTGAGACAGCAAAAACCATCCCCAAGCCCATGGCTTTCAACATGGCTCACAGCCACAGAGATGAAAACAATACAAAGAGATCTGCCCACGATAAGAAGCCTGTCCTATTGAAGAGATCTGTCCAGACCTCAACCACCACTGTGCTGCCCTGGTGACCTGACAAACCAATTTATCAGGGCGAACATCGACTAAAAATCACTCATCGGTCCTGCAAAGCAGCGCATCAGTAGAGACCAGCTTGGGAAATCCTTGAAGATAAAAGGAAGCAGAGTGGAGCCAGCAGGGAACAATGAGTACTGCAGGGATAAAAATGCAAGATTCCTTACTTTTTGATCACGAAGCGGATCCGCTCCTTTGCCAGGAGTATCCTTTCGAGGCGAGGGATGCCGTACGTGGATGGCCGCCTGAAGGGAATTCCTTCTGGCAGCCCTTCCACATACAAGTCTTCCACATGTGACTGGAAGAGTGGATATGGGATAGACACTGGACCTGTTGCTTTTATAGCTTGAGCTTTAAGAAAAAAGGAGAATATAAACATTAGACCAGCTTGTGGCTCTCCTCAATGTATCTGTTTGATATCACCCTGAAAAACATTTGAATCAGCAGAGAGGCAAGAAAGCCCTCAGCACATTCAAACAAGCACTCATATTGGGGAGGTGTTTGTTTTACAGCACTTTAATGCACAGTAAACAAGCTGCAGACCTGCACACAGTGGCAGATTCTCCTCTTTTCCTTTTAGTCTGTAATCATTTAATAACAGAGCCTGCACCTGCGAGACTGAAGCTTCACAGTATTTGGGGTTTGTTCAATAGCCTAGGACTTAATTATAAACCAAGCATGTTTCAATTCACTAGCTCTGTTTCTTACTGCTGTTGGGTTACAAGAGTCATTAATGCCGTGGAGGAAGGGCACACACAGGCCCTAGTTTGAGTGAATTCCCAAAGCTTCAGTGCATTTCAGAAATCTAAGGAATCACTAGTGAAACAAACAATGCACTCCTAACCCCCTCGAAAAAAGCATGGCCCTCCTAATGAAATATTTGAAGCAAATGAAAAGCATGTAACAGATTCACCTACAGCTGGAAAACAACCTCCAATATATCTCTTTAAATTCTGAGGACCGTAATCATATCAACACACCTATCAGGCTGGCAAACACTGGAGAATGGCAGGATGGTTTGCAAATACCAGGAGGGCTGATTTCTTTATACTCACAAGGGTACGTTAATTTTCTCGGCCATGCAACAAGAATTCTCTATTACCATCTGACTGGTCTGCAAATAGTTTGGTACATTTTCTGGTTTTGCTATGGAAATTAGATGCAAAAAAATAGTTTAAGGCAAGAAAGGCCAAGCAAGTGTACAATGATGTTGGGATAGGGTTTCTGAAAGCAAAACTACTTGGGGCACTTCTTCAAGCAACCTAAGGTGAAAGCGGCCAGTGGTTCAGGCATCAGTGGATACAAAACCCACACATTATCTCACAAACCCTTAAAAGCAATAAAACATTTTAGGCTTTAAAGACATTTGGGCAACATCCTCTCTCAACCACGGGGAAGCAGAACAGTTCTAGGTATGCTTCTCACAAAGCAGGGAAGCTCTGAAAATACTGTATATATCTTAAGTCTTGTATTCTGATAGGAACCGAATATCAACATTCACCAGAAGAGCTGTTGTGTATCTAGTCAGCCATTGCAGCAGGTTTTTACTGGGTTCATGTACCTCTTTCCAAGAAATTAAGAAAATTATTCTCAGCCCTGGAGGTTGTTGTGGCAAAAAGCATCACAAATCCAGCAGCCAAACTTCAGAGGGAAAAGAGTGTTTGGGCTACAACTGGCTGCTGCAGAATGAGAGATCAAGAACATCCCTAACATCTAGATCACTACACAACATCAAGTAAGAACAGCTACAAAAGTTAAAAAATCCTCTTTGTTTAATAAATAACAACAAGTATGTTGTTACCAGTGAGAGTCTATTTCTCATAAATCAGCATGTGTTTTAGCAAAGACTCTTCAGACAGCTGAAGGATGTGATCAGCACTGCAGCCTGCAGGGAGGTTTCTCAGACCTGAAACCTTATTTTTGTATAGCAATCCTAGTGAATAGAGGTTCTTTTTATCAATTAAGTCTGTATTTGTCAGCCACTATCTTGTACTTACAGTAAAAATCAGTCCCATTTAGTTTACATCTAAACACACAAATAAATACATTTTCAGACGTGTCAGTTGTAACGGACACTCCAAAACACTCTGGAGCTCCAGAAGCCAACAAATCTAAGGAGCATTCTGGGAATTATGGACATTCATAACTCATTCCAGTACATGGGAAACTGCATGTTCATACACATAGAAAGAAATTGAATCTGATATGGATTTGGTTCGTGAATCAATGAAACGTTGTCATCCACAGGGAAAAGGGGATCATTTAACACCATATGGTCTGCTATGGTGAGTCAGGAATAGCTTCCTACTCAACAGACTCCACAGGAGATTTTTAGGCTGCCTATGTGCAAACACCAAACCCAAAATTAAAGCAATTCACCAAGAATGATGCTCCTTTCTAGAGCAATTAAAATCCTGAAGTGTTTTTATTTGGTGTGAGCTGCTTTCAGTGGGCTGTTTAAGTGTCAGATGATAGTCATATCCAGACCATGGAATAACTCCAAAAGACAAGGTCCATCCTGAAAGCACTTCCACTTTTCACAGCAGAGGAGCACAACCATTGATTTTCAACTTTTTTGCTAATGCTGTTTTAAGCCTGTGATATGTGGACACAAAACGTATCTAGGTGCAGCATCTGGAGACAAATTCCAAAGTCTAACGTGTGTTTCTTTCTGTCTCCAAGAACCATTAACATCTAATTGTTGCTTCACTGCGAATCAATCATCATCAGAAATGAACAACCAATCAGTGGTAACCTCTCCCCAGAGCCATTTTAAAAGATTCTTTCACTCAAGGACTCAGTGTAATTACAACAAAAAGGCCAGTTCTCTCAGATGTGGCTGCCCAAGACATGAGCCCACTGGGGCTCCAAGAAACTGAGCACAGCTGAAAAATAAAATCAAGTTTCACACTTCAGTGCCAAACACAGGCAACAAATTTTGAAATGATTCTGCTCATCAAAAAAAGCTACTTCCCATATTTTAAATCTTCCAATAATATTTAACCCTTTGGTGCTGTCAGTAGGGGTGTGCTCCTGAGCCAACCAGATGCACACAAAGAGCTATGATTTACAACTAGAGGCAATTGTTTGGAGAGGAGCATAACACATACCGTATTTTTCTTCAAACAGCTCTTCAACTTGCTTTCTCAATTCTGTAATTCTTGCATTCCATTTCTCTGCAAAGGAAAGAGGGGGACAGGTCAGACTACAAACAAAACTGAGACTCTCTTGTAAAGTCTATGCAGCACTAACTGAAATCTGCAGTTTGCTTTCACACCTCACTTGCACATGGATGTCTGTGAGTACAGTACAGGCTACACCTTGAAATACATGGATACATTCAGAAAGAAAAAGGAGATAATAATATATGTGATTACCTGCAAAACTTGTGCAGATGTTAAACCAAGTTTAGAAAAAATTCAAAGCAACCATAAACCAGGCTAAAGTAACTCCCCAAAATGGTTTATCTTTGATGGCTGGGCCAGCAGCTCTCACTATCATCAGAGCTAAAATCAGTTTGCAGCCACTGTTGATAGTTATCTCAGCCTGGGAGCTGAAAAGCTTAATTAGTGAAGCCTGATAAAGCTTCCAGTGAGTATAAGAACTTGTTTTGGTGCAGATCTGCACAACTATCTGGGTTAGGAGGCATCATGCCCTCCTCTGCCTTAATCCAGTATTTCTCCAATTCCTGATGTTGCAAAACATCCCCATAAATCCTATTTCTGAAAGAAGATACAGGCTGCAAGACAGAAGTTATCCAAATCCAATCCTGTGTTCCACGGAGAGCTGGATTAAATGACTGAATGTTAACATCTCATTTTCTGCCTGTGACAGAGAGCACACATTTTCACAGCTTTTTGTACTATTTCAATACTTCCAGGAAAACATCACAACTCTTTTGTAGATGGTAACAGATGCTGGCTGGCCTTTCAAGACCAAGTTAATAAGCAAGTCTACTTACAGCTTATTTCTTACACCAAAAACTTGAAATCTAGTAGCTACAAAGGCCCAAAAATGAGACCTTTCAAGCCACTACACTTCCAGTTGTCAAAAAGTTCTTGCATCAGACAAGAAGGAAAACTGAATTTTGAGTCCGTATCAAAAGGGGTTTAAATATTCATTCTCAGGCCAGTGTACACAACTTTGGTGGCCATGTTTAAGCTTCTATTTTTTTAAATATAATTTCATGGATATCAAGAGGAAAGCATGCTTCAGATGTGGGCAAGAATAAGACCTTGCTCAGAGGGGAAGGGGTGTTTTGGCACGCTGTCTTGCATCCACACAAACTCTTCATTCTGGTTCCCTGGCATTGCACCTATACCAATTAACCTGTTGATATTGTGAAGTAACATCTGTGTGGAGAAACTCATGTAATTGTTTCCTCCACCCTTTTTACGTTACCCTGTAGTGCACAGCTTCTTAGCTGCTCAACATGTCTTCAGCTCAGGGTATTATTTCCCTCTCTACCTGCAGATGTAGAGCCAGATGAAGCCTTCCTGATTCCAGCACCACCACTGACTGCATTTTTGTTCACTTACAGAACAATGGATGGATCAGCAGTAGCTTCACCAGGAAGAGGCAGGAAAATATGAGTCAGAATTTACTAGCCTAATGGAGAAACCCTGCTTTACTCAACAGAGCTGGGGAACACATATGGACTGTCCTGGGAGAAGGGTTTGGAAAGGCACCTGAGTGAGTCCAGATTGTAACTCACAGGAATGTGTCAGAAGTTGAGATCCCTTCAGTTCAACAGCCTCAGAGGCAGACTCAGCAAACAATCTCCTCTAAAACTCAGGCTGCCTTTTGTGAAAGGGAAAACAGCCAGAAAGAATGTCAGACCATATTACAGAGCAGCCATCTAGAAGGGTATCAATAATACTGTTCTGAATATTGGTTGTTGCTGCAATTTTAGGAGAAGCTGCTCACACCACCCAGCCTGGTCTCCCTCTGCTAATCAGGAATGCTCACTGGTGTTCCTACATGAGCCATTAAGTTGCCAAGGCTTCATTTTTCCCAGTTACCAAACCCCACAATCACTGGCCAAATATTCCATGAGGATCTTTTCAAGCAGCTGCTTCCATACCCTTCTCCCTCCAGTATGTGGATGCATTTCTGCAGTGCAAACTCTACAGTAGGGATCATGACTGGGCACTACCAAAAAGCCCCAACTTTGTGTGTGTCCACAGGGATCAAGACAGGCTACAGGGCATAACAAAAGTCGTCTGGCTGCCTTCCCAGATGTGGCTCCCTTCAGCACACCTTCACTGCTCACAGAATGCATTAAGACAGACCAGCTGCTGCTCAGGCTCCTGACCCCAGATTTGCCACAATTCAGTAACACTGGTGAATTCAGCCTGATTGCTTTGTCCAAAATAATTAGCTTACAAAAATCTAGACTTATTATTTGCTGTGCCTGTTTAGATGGCCACTTTAAATAATGAGAAACAACAGAGGTAGCCTGTGCTGCTGCTGCTGATACTGCTGCAACACAGCTAAAAAGAGCCTCTGACTCTTAAATCAGCCCTGGCACTGGCCTGTCTCACTGCTGCAGTGTGAAACTGTTCAGTACCTTTTTATAAAGCAAAGCAAAAAGACAAAAAAACAGCTTTAAATTGTATCTTACCAAAATTGAACTCTCTTGTTTTTCTTCCCCCAGTATTGCCAGCTTCATTAGTTGACTCTGTGCTCTTAGGTTTCTTGCTGGGAGGCAGGTACTCATCATCATCTTAAAGAAACCAAAATATCACTGCTTTCATGGGCAGAGAATTCATGAGGAACGTTTGAACTGGTTGGAACTTCCAAGCTCTAATGCAAATACTGAACTGTGCTTGAATAGGGCATCAAATCTGGCAACAAATTCCTTGTCTGAGCTGGCATGTGTAGGAACAATTATGCTTAGGAGAGCCAGCACAAGGCTTAAAATGGCAAAAAGCAAAGGTTCTGCTGTGCTTCCCCAGGAATACAACACTGGGTGTTGGAAGTGTCCTTGAAACATGGTACCTTAAGTTTTATCTTGAAGAGTTCAAAGGTGCTAAAACCAGTTTCAAACCAATGTAAAACTATGGATGTAACTGAAATTCATGTGGCAGCTCAGCCCTTCCTCAAAACCACACAGACAGAGGGGGGAAACTGCCACTCCCAGGAATTGTTCAGTGAGATGCTACTTAATAGCCAGTCACCTCCCAGTCCAAACACTGTCTTCCCTAGCAGGTAATGAGGCACTAAGACTGTCCAATAACCAGTACCTGCAGCATTAGGGAAAATAAATGGTTAAAGCAGACAAAGAAAATTATCATTTCACATACAGAATAGAGTCTGCCCAGGTCAGCAAGGATACAGATCACTTAGGAAGATTAATATAACATATTGACATCTCTTGCACCTAGGCAGTTGTACTATCTGAACTTCTGTTAGAGAAAACCTTTTCAGAGCATTTTTACTCTTGTGGTAAAAGCCTTTACATATCCACAGTGTAATGACTATTCTCTTAGTACCTTTTCTGTTAAGGCAATGTAAGAATTGTTTTACTGCAGGGTTATTAAAAGGTGAAAGTAATGCCAGAAGTATCAACTTTGTCCTAATATGTACTGCCTAATTTCTAAATTGCTTATTTGGTGGGTCTTGATCTTACCCACTCCAGAAGCAAGCACTGCAAAGGCCAGTCCCAGCAGTGTTTTAAAGCAGTTACAGGACATGTCATTCCCCAATAGAATTACCATAATATAAAAATAATACAAAGAAATACAGCTGACCCCAAACCAATATTCTAGGCATGAAAACAACACGGATACTGGTGAGTTGCTTTAGTGCCATTTAGGTGAGAAAGGGAGCTGGCAGGTATAAAGGCTTTTATCTCATATTTGTCAATATTAAATAAATTGCAACTTCATTTACACCATTTCTGTTATAATTCTTCCCAAAAGCTAGTGTTAACTAGAAAATCTAACTAGTGTGCTTATAAAACATGTTCTTCAGATTACTACCATAAAATCTTCTGAAAATTGGGATTAATGGCTGTTAAACACTGAATATTCATTAACAATGCTTAAAAAAAAATGTGAAAGATGCAGATCTCTGATACATCATTTCAAAACCAGCCCAGAAATTCCAATATGCTTCAGTATACTGTAGTTTTATAACACTTCTGGACTAGATATGTTTACCAAGCAGTGCACAATCCCAACTGCAGCCAACACTGGCACATAACCCTGTTTATTGAGTGCCAAGTCATGCAGGCACTGCAAAACATTTGTTGACCCAAAAATGCCCAGTGAGCTGAAATTAATGGTCTGGAGAACCAACCTTCAAGGGTGACCTCAACCTCAGGATCCTCACTTGTTTCTGAAGGACTATGCTGGGAAGAATCTGAAGCAGGGGGAAGAAATAAAAAGGACTGCTGAATGATGGACACACAGACAAGATTTTTAACCAAACACTCAGTGATTTTGTATTAAACATTTGACAAAGAAGCCCCTGGCTCACTGAAATGTTCTGCATTCACAGCATGCAACAGCCACAGAAGCAAAGCTATTTTGCCATAAGCCTTTAAGCAATTCCAGACAAGGGGAAGGAGGTGGGGATTATACCTGCTAAATTGCATGTGCAGCAGTGCAGAGTTGGCATTAATGACAGTAGGAAATTCCTTACTCTGGGGTTAATAGGATTAATACAATCATAAATATTTCTTTCCCTTTGTTATCAAGGATTACTGAAGACAAAGGCTGTGTGCCCCTACTGATGATGTATTTTTCTTTACAATTTGTACAGAGTCATAGTTGTTGCACTGTCATGATTCCCTTAACAGGCTGCAAGGCCAAGAGTGAAAAATGAGAGGGAAATTTATAATCACAATGGTTTTGTTGGGCTGCTCTGCACCAAGATAATAAATAGGATTAGGCCTATAAATACTTGGTGGGAGAAAGGGCACTTTGCATTGAATTGCAGTGAAGTTTGAAAAGTGAAGCCAATTATCTTGGAAACTATTTTAAAACTTAGTAGTGTATGAAGGAATAAATTCTAATTGTTCTGGCAGAGGAATGCTGCTCCCCTTTTCCTCTGCTCTCACGAGACCCCACCTGCAGTACTGTGTTCAGTTCTGGAGCCCTCAACATTAGAAGATGGAGCTCCTGCAGCAACTCCAAAGGAGGCCACGAAGACGATCCGAGGAATGGAGCAGCTCTGCTCTAGAGACAGGTTGAGAGAGTTGGGGTTTTTGGTTGGAGTTGGAGATTTATATTAGACATTAGGAAAAAATCCTGTAGCGTGAGGGTGGTGAGACCCTGGCCCAGGTTGCCCAGGGAAGCTGTGGCTGCCCCATCCCTGGCAGTGTTGAAGGGCAGGTTGGATGGGGCTTGGAGCAACCTGGGCTGGTGGGAGGTGTCCCTGCCCATGCAGGGAGGTTGGAACCTGATGATCTTTAAGGTCCCTTCCAACCCAAATCAGTTTATGATTCTGTGAGTTTGAACACTATCTTCTTTCAGATCTGTATAAACTAGAAGTATGATATAATTCTGAGAGCAAGTCTGAAGGAGTCTCCCCTTTCCATGGCTCTTCACTGTCTCTCTACTACACACGACACTGTGTGAAGATCCAGGAGTGTCTCCTGACACACCTTAGCTGGAGTACATTAGAACTATATCAATATATCATCTTGTTAATGGAAAACATCAAATGGTGATCTGATGTCATTCAGAGGGAGTGCTGGGTAGCAAATGCAAAGCACATGAAATGAAAAGAAGGAATTAAGAGGAAATGGTCATTTCTCTAACCATCTGGTGATATCTCCACATCTGTGTCTTCTTTGCAGTCAGATTCCTGGTGGCTTCCTTTAGACAAATTAAAAACCACACCATCTTAAAAACATAAAAGGGACTTTTAACACAAACTATTCAAAGCAAGGATTTTTGCAAGTGAAAAATCCAGGGCTATAATGTTCACATGAACAACATCCAGAAGGCTTGAGTTCTGAATTTTAAATTCATGACAGCAGGAGCACTGCCACCTTCTGAAGAGGCTCACAGGTTGAGATGCAGATTAATATTCTCTAGTGGTTGCAAATGGGCAAAGCAGTATTTTTAACACAGATTGCTTGTTTTAGATACTGTTTAGCTATGGTAAGGAACTCCTGCTCAACACAGACTTTCCATATACTGTGGTCTGTACATACCCACTCACCTCACACACAGCTGAAAAAAACATCAGGCTGTAGTCACAGGACATAGGCAGAAGTTTATTAAACTTTATAAACAATTAAAAAACAAACTAAATGTAATGAGAAACACATGAACTTACACAAATTACTAGTGCTTTAGTGATCAACCTGATGCTCCTTTTTGAATTTAGGAAAGAAATGAGATTTCCTTCTTTATTTCTCTCTCCTTGGAGATCTGAAAATTGAGGTGACTGAAATTTTCCTGTCTGTTGAAGTTTAAGTTGTAATAGCCTAAACTCTGACTCCAAATCAGGAAGGAGCCCTGAAAAGTAAAACTTACACGTTCCCATTTCCAAAACAGATGTGAGAAAAACACAACTAAAATATCTACCTGTGTGACTTTTTCCAAGAGCAATTTTTCCATCCATCTCTGATGTTTCAGAAGGACCTGCTTGAGAACAAAGAGAACAGTTTTTAAATGATGTCTCACAACAAAGACATTTTTCCAGTCCATAGAGGAATTTGCCAAATAACTCTTCATTTCATATATCACCTGCTCGTTTCATACTTTCTGTAATGTTGAATTTAGGCAGGAATGTGTGAAATAAAGAAAAAAATATCTATAAATCCTCACTCATCCAGTTCAACAGAATAAAGATGGTGAGGAGCTAATGGCAGGGGTGTGCAATTCTTGGACTGATGTTGGGGACTCATGCAGAACAGCAGCTTCTCATTTTTTCTGGTGTTCACAAGCTCATTTTAAACCACAAAATGTTGATGCTTCTGCCCTTTTTCAATTAATTTCTCATCAGCTAAATCTTTTCCCTGTTTGTTCTAATTTGTGTTCTGTAGGAGTCCTTTCTGACTTTAAAACTTCCATCTAGATTAAAAAGGCAACTTGAGAGGGATTAAAATAATTTATGACACTTCAAGGTTGTTTGCTTTTCACCACAACAGCTCTTTTGATGGCCATATATGGGGTTGCTTTAAACAGGCTGCTGCAGAAAGCAGCACACAAACCACACTTAAAAGATTAAATTAACACCCCTAAAATCCTCCTGCTTAATGCTCTGGCACTCCTGCAGTTACATGGAGAGAGGGAACTGCTCACAGCAGGAATGGCTCCACACTGAGCCAGAGATCAGGCTGTACCAAAATTGCACAGGGATACAAACCCAGCCTATGTGTGGCAAAAGTTCACGAGCAGGACTGCATGGAACTGAAGGATTTGGACTAATTGTTCTGCATCAATCAAATTATTTGTGTGTTCGTTTGCAAAAACAATCTGCAGGTGGTCATATAGCTCCCCAGAAATTATGGCTGTTTGGAGGTAGCTTTAAAGGTGTATGAACAACTAACATTAATACCTTCACAAAAGAAAAAGCTATCGTTAACTAGTAAGGCAAGTGAAATCTTTTTAACTCATAATTCCATACACAGTAAGAAAGGCTGTTGGTACAATCAGACTTCATGTAATACACAGTATCAAATACTATGAGTTATTCAAGAAAATCTGTATTTAGGGATTCTGTTTTTAAAATAAAAACATGATAAATAGGTGGTTACAATAATGCTCCTTGGAGAGAGTTCTGCCTAATTTGATTGCTGAGATTTTCAAAGGGATTTTAAACTACCAGGACTCCAAGGGAGGATCCTATCCAAGGTTCTTTGTTTTACACACATTTCTTTCAGTTAATGCTGCTTTAACCTGCTCCTGCTACTTTTTCTTTGCTCAGGGGTGTTTGGGTTCTTCCTATTTGTGTCTGACTGGGAGGACCCCTGAGCTGGTTCAACACAGGGCTCCAGAGAGCAGCCCTGGCACAGCTAAGATCAGAGTCCCAAGTTGGGGAAAAGTAGGGAAGGAAAGAAGCAAGGCAGAAGCCAGAGGCACTGGTGGTGCTCTGGGCCACATGAGAGGAAGTTCTCACTAAAACAGTGACCTGTAACTCTTCTGGGAGGGTGGGAATAGGACACAGCCTCCCTGGGTGTGCTGGAAAATGTCTCCATAGACTAAATTTGCTTTAAGTCAGCACATTGTGTGTGCAGCCAGAGTGGAGTGTCATTTCCTAACACATCTTCTGACCATGCAACTATTGTAATTCATAATGTACTGACACACAAACACTCATCCCATTGCAAGCAAATATCCTATTATAAGCACTGATTTTTGTGTTTATTCCTTGATTCAGAAGTCCTGACAGGACTGTTTTACCTACACATTCTGCAACAGTCTCTATGTTGCACTATCTTCATGTCAAATATATGCTATGACAAAAATGAAAAAAGGAAAAATGGGAATCTTTGACAGGTTGAAACTTGATGAAAGATTTCTCTAGTTAAAGACATACACTTACTAGGCTCACAGTCCCCTGGATTAAGCACAGGGAATTAAATCCCCTCATCTTTAATGTCAATAAAACCTGAAGTACATGTAGTAAATCCATCAGATTTTTTAAGTGATCCACACAGATTTTATGAAACTCAAAGCTTTTTTTTCCCCCCATATTATGACACTTGGTCAGAGAAACGAATGTAAGATGTAAAAACAGTTCAGAAATTTAAAAATGTAAACCAGTATGTTCTCTGCTAGCTTAATATAGTAATGACTAGAAAATGAAATTTAGAAGACTTCTGAAAGTCCTACCACCAGGAGTGCTTAAAAAAAAGCAGCTAGGTTTCCACATTACTGCACTCATGCACATCACAGGCAGATACACAGATAGCACATCACTAAGAAGAGCAAAAATCAAGCACAGGGGTAAAACAATTTCCTCTTACACTGAGCTCAAATCCCTCAGCCTCAGTTTCTAACAGATTATGCCCTAACAGTGCCCAGCCAAACCTCTGCCACTTGGCAGAAGGAACAGATTTATCATCTCATGGATTAGCATTGTCAGCCATGCTCATTTTTTGGGTCAGTTTTGGCTACACAGATGGCAGCCATATGAATAACATGGAATTACCAGGGTATTACCAGAATGCCTTTAGGAAGCACAACATCAAGCTTGCTTGTTTTCTAAATATACTTTGTGGAATTTCTTGGTTAAAGATACATGCAGTTCCATGCTGAGTTTTAATTTTGGAGGTCAGAGCACTGCCAGCCTAGCTACACTTGTCCCATTAAAATGAACATTCCTTCTGGTATTCTGGGAGATCTCCAAAGGAGAAATGTTCTGTTGTTACAGGCACACTAAAAAGATGTTCATGACCTTCAACATAGAATAGTTCGGGTTGGAAGGGACCTTAAAGATCATCCAGTTCCAACCCCCTGCATGGGCAGGGACACCTCCCACCAGCCCAGGCTGCTCCAAGCCCCATCCAACCTGCCCTTCAACACTGCCAGGGATGGGGCAGCCACAGCTTCTCTGGGCAACCTGTTCCAGGGTCTCACCACCCTCACAGCAAAGGATTTCCTCCTCATGTTTAACCTAAATCTCCCCTCTTCCAGTTTCAATCCATCCCCCCTTGTCCTCTCACTCCCTGCCTTTATCCAAAGTCCCTCCCCAGCTTTCCTGTAGTGCCTTCAGGTACTGGAAGGCCAATTCCAGGCTATGAGGTCTCCCCAGAGCCTTCTCTTCTACAGACAAGAACATTCCAGAGTGAGAATAAAACCACAGTTTTACTTCCCCATTTTGGGCTTTTTTTTTCCCCAGCAGAAGATATTTCCAAGCTCATTTGGTTTTGCATGAATGCCCTGTATTTTAATGGCCTCACTCTAGCATTTCCAGAAATCCCCAAACCAATAGCACTGTCCAACCACATGGAGCTTTAGAAAAGACAGACATTAGGCAGCTGTTTACTCACTCTAAGCAGTTTATAAGCAAAACCAGTCAGTTCATTAGACAGAGGTTTAAAAGCTGAACCAGCCAATTCCCAGGGCACATTGTTTACAAGCCTTTCCCTTCTGCTTCCAGTTCTTTGAACTTGGAGGTGCCAGTGATAACTGCAGTCTTGCATCCACAAAATTCACAGGATAAAATGTCTCTTTCAGGA
This sequence comes from Apus apus, assembly GCF_020740795.1. Lineage (NCBI taxonomy): Eukaryota > Metazoa > Chordata > Aves > Apodiformes > Apodidae > Apus > Apus apus. Next base: position 8,625,528 of record NC_067299.1, on the reverse strand, counting down.
AATGTTTGCCCCTTAGTCAGCAAGTTACTCAGTTCTATGGTGGGCTGTCTCCAAAAAGCCCTGGTTTACTCTGTGAAGAGGACTGAGGGTGACACGTGTACCCGAGGAATTTTCTTAATGTGTTCCTGCTTCTTTGTAAATGAAAAAATAAAATTTAAAAAGCAACCCCATAGTTCTTCATTTTATTCTCTTAATTGATTCAGAACTGCTCTCATTCTGACACTGGTTGTATTTTGACCTCATTTTTTCCATGAAAAGTCTTCAGGATAGCCTGGGTCTTGCAGGCAGCCTTCTCATAAGAAGCCAAGATGCACGTCTGTTATTTTACAGTGCATTTCTGTAGCAGCTGAACAGTCTGAAGGCAAGGGAGCTGGCAGAGAAGCTGGAGGATTTACAGGCACAGGGATTATGTGCATTACCACAGTGTAGAATACACACCCTCCCACTTGGCTTTAGGATGCACATACCCAGCTGGGTAAATGAATGCCAGTCCCTCTGCAGCAGCTCTGGAAATAGATCTATTCCCACAGCACAGTAATATGCTTCCATCCAAGGGTACAAACCTCATTTCAAGGACTAAGCCACATTGAAATCACTAAACTAAGAAACAGCATTATAACTAATGTTTCTTTTTATAAGAGTCATAACAACTAGTACTTAGAGATAAGGTACATGCAGGAATATTAACTGTGTGGTTTGAGCCAGGATGAAGCCAATTTTCTTTCTACTGATTATTTTTTCTTCAGGGAATTCTCTTTTAAGCAGCAAGTTTTCCAGCCAGTGGATTGATAATGCTGGAATGTTTATAGATACTGCTGAGAGACCAAGGACACTTTGCTCTGCTTGTCAGATTTACTGCTTTGGGCATTAACTGAGCAGAGCAGTTGTATCTACAGCCCCTCTGTAGGGAGGAACAGACTATAAATTCAGGGATCACAGAAGTCAAGCCCCTTCCTTCTTAATCCTTCTCTTCCATCCATGGGTGGCCAGGGAGGACTCATCTCTCCATCACTGTTTATTCCTAGGCCTGTGCATCCCTGACTCTCCTCACTCTGCCCTCAGCTCCTGTCTCTGGGACATTTCAGAGCTGCTCACAGCTCAGGAGATGCCCTGGGAGTTGCTGGGGCTGAGGGGAGACAACAGGGGTTTTGCACATTCCTGAACTTATTTGTTTACATTTGTACATATTTTCTTTTTCATTAGTATTTAATTAAAGCTGTCTAGTTTAGTTTTCAATCCAGAAAGTCTCTCTCCTTATTTTCTCCCTCCTTTCCCTAGCTAGGTGTGAGAAAGGGGGATGGAGAGCATTATTGTCACTGGTTTAATTGCCAACCCAGAGCCAAAGTGACACTGTGACAGCTGGAATGCTCCAGTAAGCATCATTTAGTCCTGCAGATCTGTGTTCAGTCCTTTTCAGCCTAGCTATGGTTGTCCCATTAAAATGAACATCTGGTATTCTGGGAGATCTCCAAAGGAGAAATGTTCTGTTGTTACTGACACACTAAAAGATGTTCATGATTTTCAACACAGAATCACAGACTGGTTTGGGTTGGAAGGGACCTTATAGATCATCCAGTTCCAACCCCCCTGCATGGGCAGGGACACCTCCCACCAGACCAGGTTGCTCCAAGCCCCATCCAACCTGCCCTTCCAACACTGCCAGGGATGGGGCAGCCACAGCTTCCCTGGGCAACCTGGGCCAGGGTCTCCCCACCCTCACAGCAAAGAATTTCCTCCTAATATCTCACCTAAATCTCCCCTCTTGCAGTTTTAATCCATCCCCCTTGTCCTCTCCCTCCCTGGCCTTGTCCAAAGTCTCTCTCAGCTTTCTCATAGGAAATGTGCAGTATTAACCAAGCACATGGAGAAGAGGCAAAGCAACTGAAAGTTACCTTAAAACCTACACAGAGTCTGACTCATGGACCTTACAAATGTGCTGCTCTGTCTATATAATTAAACCTTTCAATACAATTTTGACACATACTGGTCATTCCATATAGGAAAATGTTTCATACACTATAGAAGTTACTGAAACTTTAAACTGAAGAGAAGATTCCAGCAGTGCTTTAGACAGCATTGTTATCATGATTTATTTCCTGTTTCAAGAGGTGACTGGACTCAGAGTCTGCCTATTGGACAGTGAGAAAAAAAAAACAAACACAAGCAGCTGAGAATACTCCTGGAATTTCTCTGGAATGTCTCATTCAGCTCAAACACACACACAAGGTTTTCCTGAAGTTGTATTTCAGCTCTTCTGGTATTCTTCAGAATAACTTAACCAGCATGGAAATGTTGTATCCTAACAAAGATAAGGCACACACAAGGACCAAAAGTAAAAAGAAAGGCACAGAGAGATCAACACTTCAGCAATCAACCTTTTGATGAGATAAACAGTAAGACAAAGTTAATAACATTACCTGGAATATTGTATTTGTAGTAGTCAGGATCATCTGATTCCTCCTTCACTGCTACTGTTTTCTTTTCCAAAGAAAGTCCTGTAGAAGCAACAAAGGAATCAAATATGGAAATGAATCATAACTAGATTCTTAAAAAAAAAAAGAGCCAAACAAAACACCCACCAATACCCTAGCTGGTCTCCATTAAAAAAAGTTTAAAATATTTTCAGGTGCTGAGACAAAGCAAATGTTGAGCTAAAGCAATGGTAACAAAGTGACCTGCTGCTTTCTTATATTTCAGTATGGTCACCATCAGAAGGGATTCAGCATTAAATGCTCCTCTACAAACTAGGTATCCTTGCAAATGCTCTCTCGGACCTGAAGAATTAAAAAAATGGTCTCCTGCTTTTTTTGCCCACTACCACAATCAAAAAAATTATATATATTATCACTCATTGCTGCTGAAAGCACTTCCAGGCCTACTCCTGCTCACTCCTCTGTACAGCCAAGTTCAAACACAGTTTGCATCAAACTGTGCTGCTGATGGGACAACACCCAAGGTCCTCAACAGCTCTTGGCTTCCTTCAAGTGAAATATCCCTTCCATAGGCCCTCAGAGCATTCCTGGAAACGTTTTCAAAACATTCCAACAAAGAGAAAATTACTAAAATGCCTAGAAAGCAGGACTGGAAAGATCCCAAGCTTGACTTGACAAAAAGCTGCAGTTACCTCTTTGCAGACATTAAGAGGCATGTTACCCCTGAAGGGCTCCCAGACCAAAGCATAAAGTTGAGAAGCATAAAGAACTAGAGGAAAAAACCTGGACTAAATATAAAAACTTAATTCTTACAAAAAATGCTGAGCAGTGTAGCCCAGCCCAACAAAAGGGAAAGTCACCAGCTTCTCTCTAGGCACACCTGCTGTCTCACTGGCTTTCATGGAATGATTCTTGCTTTTATCCTTGCAGGATCATGTCCTACCTGCAGGGGAACTCAGGAATAGCTTGGGCAGGTTTTTCAATAACCAATAACAGTTTGCTATTTATTTCAATTTCAGCTAGAAAATGGGCATTGTTTTGTTCAGTATTTTAGTAATAACAAATAAACCAAGTTTTACACTCCCAGCTGCAAGAAAGTGATCTTGAATTAGAACAGAATAAAAACCAAAGGACTTTCTTTAGTGTGAGGCTGGTGAGACCCTGGCCCAGGTTGCCCAGAGAAGCTGTGGCTGCCCCATCCCTGGCAGTGTTGAAGGGCAGGTTGGATGGGGCTTGGAGCTGCCTGGGCTGGTGGGAGGTGTCCCTGCCCATGCTGGGTGATCTTTAAGGTCTCTTCCAACCCAAAGCAGTCTGTGATTCTGTGACTGTCTTCTCCACTTAAAACTGAACTATTTCCAAAGGTAAATTATCTTAGTCTACAGAATTTTACAAATCTCCTCTGCTTAGAAATGGAAACATTTGGTTAAGGTTCAATACTTGATAAAAACCTCCACCTGAGAAGTGAACAATTTCAAAAAGGGCAGAACTTTGAACATACCAGAATCCTCATTTGGTTCTGTTTTCACTTGAACAGGAGGACAACTACAAAAATAAACAAATCAAGCAACTGACATTATAAAAAAAGAAATATCACATTTCTGCAAAGTTCTTCTAGCTTTACAGTTTGTCAAGTGAAATCAATCACCCACTATTTTCCAACTAGGAACACAAAAATAAAAAACCCCACGTATTGGCTTATCTGATTTAGCTCCAGGGAATTCCCAGGAATCTCCTATCCCCATATTTTCAGGACATACCCAATATTCAAGGCATCTTTGTGATTTAATGAGAAACTTGGAGTGACAGAAAAGTGATCCCTGTTTTCACATTAACCAATTTTTATTTATACCAGATATATCTCAATTTACTCACAAGTAAATTATTTTAGGGTTTTTTCAGTTGAGAAGGGGAAGGGAAGCAACATTACATCTGTTCCCATTGCTGCTGTATCATAAAGTATGACAAACTTATCCCAGACTGACAGACTGTGAATTAAGAACACTCATTGGGCTAACTAAACTGAGGGGTAATTTTGCCATCTGTTTAATTTGTAACAGTTTCCCCACAAATAATGGTAAAAAGAAAGAAAATTCAGCCTCATGCTTTTTAAAATCCCAGACATGCAAAAGTTATTCAAAGGTCAGCTGGACAGAAAAAGCACATTATGAAAATAGATAGTTGACAGGAAAAAAAAAAACACTACTCTTAAAATTATTTTAAATTCACCTTCCACCTGGTGGTATAATTGAATGTGAAGGATCCATCATATGAGCTCCTGAAAGTTAAAAGACAATCTTTGAATTTCTTATGTCATTTGCCTTAAACACAGATTGAAAACATCACATGGACTTCATGAAGCAAACACCTGTCCACATTTTATAAGCATATGAGCTTATTTTTCTGTACTCACAGATATGAGGGAAAGATCTTGTTAATCTGCTTTATTAATCTATAAAGCAACACCAATATAAGAGTCACTTCAAATGTGCACATCACCATCCTTTTCACTGCTCTCTTTCATGGGGCTAAGTGAAAATCTTGGGAAATAAAGGTAAAGAAATCTTGCAGCTACACTCTGCTAAAAGAAAATTGACAAGTTTTCTAGAGATTCAGCTGAGTCTTAAATTACAGCAAGACACAAACAGGTTATATTTGGAGAATGTCATTTACCACACTGAAAACCTGCCTTGCATTTTCAAGATAAATGTGTTATTGCCATCAGCTCTCTAACTTCCCACTCTCTAGGCTCCTTACTGGGAACACATTCCTCATTTTACTAATTCAGCATCAACTTCTGGCTGTTTCACATGAGAAGGTGAAACTTGACTACATTCCTATGGAGATTGGTTCAGCCTCTTCCTAAAACACATCCTCACACAGATGAATTTCCCAAGTAAAGCAACATGATCCCATGAAAGGAACAGGAGAAGGGATTTCTTCTAAGCTAGAAGTGAATCTTTGCACAGTTTTAAACTCACTCTAGCTCAGATTTTTTAATATCTAGAGGCTTTTATAGGGACTACAGCACCCAGCCACTTCAGAAGATCCAGTTTTTAAATTAGATGTAAATGCCAAATTCAGCTATGCACTGGAACACAGAGCATTGCAAACTCTTGGCATCTTGTAAAAATGCAATGCAGCCCTTCAGTAGGTCACTTCCTTCCCCAGGATCCTATCCAGTTCCCAATAAATTTAAATTCAGTAAAAGGATGAAGAATGCAGTAAACCAAATTTTATCTCTAATTAGTTGCTCTTGGCAGAAGGCATAAAGGAAAAGGCTGTAGTTCCATAAGCAAGGCAACTCACAGTCTAGGAATTTCTGCACAGCTTGCCACTTCATCTACATGACCAACTCTTGTACCTATATTGTTATCTAATCTAAAATTCTAACTGTTTCTGTTTAGTCTGAGAAAGCAGTAACTTACCCAGGTGTTTCTTTGGCTCTAGGAAAGGCCTGTGTGGAAACACAGAAGAAAAGACACAGCTTTAGCAAAGACATCATTACTTACTTGGTCACATAACACTACAGAAAGAGCACTCCTGTGTAAGAGAAACAGACAGCAATGTAATTAAAAACTCAAATTAACTGGACTTTAACTTAAGTACAAAACCAAACTGGACAGACTAGCACAAGACAGAGCAGATAACCTTTTGATGATAAATGAGATTCCTGATTTGTTTTCCAAAATCCATTTCAGGGTTTTAACATCATAATTTTCTGGATGTTTAAATGCAAGTCCCTCAGGCAGGCCCTGCACCACCACAGCAGACTGGTCCCTCTGAATCTTCTCGTATGGCACAGGTACCACTGTTGACTTTCCTAAAGCTTTCCCTAGGGAAAAACCAAAATAATCATTAAAAAAATATATAGTTTTGAGTTCAAGAGTGCTCAAGTGAGCAAAAGGACAAGTCTTTGGAGAGTAATGGCATGAACTGGCTACGAAAAAATTTAAACTTATCACCTTACCAGCAGCAGAGCTGGAAGACTAAGATCATACAGTGTTTTTCTCCCAACTGGAATGAAAATTTAGAAATCCAGAACAGCTTTTCAGAAGACTTTAAAGCACCCACCATAGCAAAAGCAGAAGAAGTCCTCCACAGACTTTCTAAGAGCTTCCAGTTCCACAATATCCACTGTCAGTCTGTTTACAGGTGATACAGTCTTTGGCTTTTTGTCTCTCTCATCTTCCACAACACCTGGAAGTTATTTATAAAAGACAAAAATAAAATAGTATTAAAATATTATTAAAATATTATTAAAACCCCAGTACTTAGTCCCTTAGTTAGATTACAGACACTCGGGAAGGATTCCTGACAGAAAAATCTAAAATTATTTGCCTTAGAAGGAAATGCACTTATCTATGTACATGAGCAATGAATAAATTTCAGTTGACACTAAAATCATTATATCCTTCTTACAACCTTTGTAAATTATCACCTTCTGAGGTGCAAGAGTGATGAATTAAGAGACACATCTAAGCAGGCTTTTTTTGACACGAAGAGGTAGAAAATGCTGTTAATCTCAGGAGAGGCTAACACAATAGAAGGAAAATGGAAAAGTGCTAAGAGAAAGGACCAAGACAGTCACCAGGGAAAAGGTAACATGCCTGTGTGGAGGTGCCACAGCTCCCTAGGGATGCACATGGCCTCTTTTTATGCTGTACGTGCTCAGCTCAACTTTTTTTCTAGAAAGGATCTGACTTCTGCCACAACAACTCCTGTATCTAAAGACCTCTTAAGTCTCTTAATAGAGACATCTCTTAATGCTGAATAGAAGGAGCTGCAAACAAGCCATCAGCATGTGGAAGAGAGATTTCAGCCCTACAGCTTGTTCTGGCCTCTGAGCAAAAGTCGTTGCAAAAGGAGTGAGGGAATAACACCACTTTCAATATTGGAAAGCAAACAGAAGTGACTTGTTTCAGGTGGCAGCCTTCCTTTTTATCATTCAGTTCTTGCAGAGATTTACTGAGGATTCCCTGGCAAATCCAGGGCAAAACAACAGAGGTATTCTGCATATGAAAGAAAAAGCAAGGGAGAGCTGTGTTCCCATGTGCAAGAGGTTGATCAGTGCTGGAGCTGTGCCCTGACTTGACCCAGCACAGCAGCAAGGCTGAAATGCTGCAGTTTGCATTATCACTGCTGCTGGCATCCTAATTCTAGGCTAACAGGAGAAAACAGGCATCAGTTTGAACAATTCATTATGAATGGGTTGTGGAATGAGCTGAAGCAGCAATGATTTTGACAAACATTTATTTTGCATCTAAAACTTCATCTTTTCATTGAAAAGAGAACCTCTTCCTTCCTCTGCAGATCACTCTCCTGCTTTGTGCCCTGGATCCACCTCCACAGTGAGCTCTTCAGGCCTGAAACTTGCTTCCTCTGCAATATGACAGGGCCTCCCATAGCACAAAAATAAATGCAAAAATGGAATATGGTTATTTACAGCTAACACAGAGGCTTAATGACAGTTGGTAAGGTTTGCCTGGAGACTTAGGTCTGAGAGACATCAGTTTCCATTTATAGCTACACCCTGTGTCACTTCTTGAGTGGTTGGGTTGTTTTTTTCCACAGAGCCTGATTCACTGAAAACACCTTCACTGCCAATAGCTTCTCAAAAGTGTACCCACACTTTCTAAAAATAATCAGCAAAACAAAAATAAGATGACAATACTGATTGCGTCCCACTAAAATGAACAGCAGAGAAAAAGACATGTTCCTTCTTGACTACAAGAAACCCTTAGTGTTGCTTTTTATTACATGATTTTTATCCATTTTCTTGAGCTCACATCATGCACCTCCCTCCCTGATGTCTCCCACATTTGTTGCCCAATTTTAGTCAAGTCTGACAAACAAGACCAAGTAAGATCAAGACCAAGACAGTAAGAGCTCTGCACCACTGACCAAACCTGGCAGCCATTTCTCTCTCCTCCTGGCAGCACTGATGGACACTTCTCCACTTGCTGGAGGCCACACAACTCACAGACTCTGGCAAAGCCTTAGCCATAATTACTAGAGCCCCCAGCAGGACTTGAGCTACATCTGGGACAGGTGATGCCTGGGGCACAAGCAACAAGACCTGGTGGGGAAGAAGGTTGGGGGGGGGGGGGAAAGCTGTGTTTAGAGGGTAAATGGCTCAGGATGGGTGAGGAATGGTTCTGTGGTAGAACTACTGCATTCTGCAGAGCTGGGAGCACAGTGCAGGGTTAGTCCAGTTACTCTGCAAAAGTTTTTCTGGATTCAGAGGGATTACAACAAACTAATCCCTAAACACCCTCATTTTGCACCAAGAGTCCATATGTGGTTGAGTGTCTTTTCTTCTTGTACTACCATATACTACTTGCATTTAAGGAAAAACACTCTGAAAATAACCATGAGCAATGAAGGAGAGAAAGGAAACGTGTGTGTGGCTGAAACATTTTGCTTTGTTTTATAACACATCCACCCAGCTCAGCTGAGCTTTTTAAGGCCATGCAGTTTCACAGTTCAGGAAATTGTCCAATAACCTCAAATTAAAGAAAAATTATTTTAGGATTATCAAAGGATCACTTAAACCACAAGAAAAGCAAATCACCTGAGGCAGAATTTAAGAACCAGGGAATTTCAAAAAGATCTGCTATCTACAGTAATTTTCTGTTTGTTTGCAACTCTGAGGAAACAAGATGGGTGGTCTCCACTGAAACATGACTGAAGATCTTAGCAAGTGTTGTGAATGAGCTGTTGGCTTCATAGCACTTGCCTGGCTTGGCAGAGGCAGAACACAAAAGGTTTCTGACAATCAAGTCAAGCAACCTCACTCTACTAAGGCTGTAAAAGAGGCCAGTTACCAGCTTCAGGAGCAGCAAAAGCCACAGAAGTCTCAGCTGGCCACAGAATAGTTTAGGGCCAAAGAAAATGACTGTGGGAAACCAGTTCCCACACTGGCACATCATTAAAAAAAAAATCACTGTATTTTTAAACTAGCTGCATTAGTATCAAGGGATTAGCCTCTGAGCAATATAAAAAGATGTCAGCTAGTTACAGAATGGTATTTTCATTGTAACACCACAGCACAGAGACAAAGATGATGATGAAGACTGCTCTTTAGATATTATAACAAGGACAACAAAACACAAACAATAGCAGTTAGACCCACTAATAACCTCTGTTATTAGAGCAATGCTGAAAAGGTAATAGGCTGCTTCCACACAGGTCAGGGGATCCAGTCTGTACTCCCCTTCAAGTCTGAGACATTCCACTTAGAGCTGAAAAGCATAATACCCCATTTGGAGACTATAGACATGACAAGCAAGATACACAGAATCTAATCAGAGGCAATCACAGCAGTAGGGAAGAAGCAAATCAACTGTATTAATACTTCGTTTACATCATGACTGGAGCATCCAAATACCATAGAAGGGCCACATCCAGATTAGCAGCACAGCACACACACTAGCTACTGAAAGCAAGCAGCAAGACATGCCAGTCAGAGCTGCAGCATATTAAAAGTCATACCAATGTGCTATACACTTGGCTGAGCTTGGGCACCTTCTCCTTTTCCCTAGGCAGGCAATGGTACCTTTCATTATTAATTAAGCAATGTCCATCAGCACCTTTCTAAACCAGCACAGTGCTCCCCCAAAGAGTCACTGAATCTTTGAAATCTAAGTCCTAAAAATACTGTCCTGTTCTCCATGGATTGTATTTTATGAAGGCAAAGATTCCATTGTTTTATTATCAAAAAATTAACTAGAACAAAAAACACACCCTAGAGGCACTTAGAGGAATATAAAAGTAATGCAGATGTAATTTAAAGTCATTATGGTATAGATACATATTTGTCTACTAAGAAAAGCTACATAAAAATAATTAGTATCTTGCCAAAAATCTGCATCTGCTTTAATAAAACATGAAATGATCTGAAGCACCATAGCTGTCTGAGCTGACAGAAGCAGCCCACTTCCTGTTGAATTTTTCCACCCAGCCTTCAGAGGAAAAATAGTGTTGGAGGAGGGAATATGATGAAAAATGAACATGCACTAGGAAATGCAGGATGTGCTGTAAGGGCGGACAGTCTAATACTTCTTATTGTACTAGTCTGTCACATTATCTAAGAATAAAATTAACATTTCCAGTGACAGCTGAAATAATACTCCAAACAAGATCACTGTTACTGATTATTTTTAAGTAATTAACCAGCTGGTTTTGCCCCAGCCAATGTAATTAAAGCACATAGCCACAGTACTAATAACTTTGGGGAGCAAAGTTCCATATATTGCACATTAAGTAGTTTGTGAGATAAAAAAAAAGGCCACATGGAAACTTACAGTATTTAGCAAAATCTTTCTGGAAATCTTTTCTGGAATTGACAAAGGTTCTTCCTCTCTCAGTTCCAACTACAAAGACATCTGTTTCATATACAGCAATACAAGCAACTTCTGCCTTGGACTTGGCAAGTTCTTTACACTATAAAAACAAAAAGGTTTTATTAGCATAGTTAAGAGTAGAGTGAATAGAAATGTATGTGGTATCATGTAAAACAGTTATTACTGCTGCTGCCAGCATCCACCCATCAGAAGGTGCTGAGAGTAAAACATCCACCATTAGCAAAGGGTAATTTATACATATGGAGTGCTTTTCATTAGGAATCTTAAAAGCATTGTAGATGCTTTAGTGAAATTCAGGCATTGTCTAGACTCAGAGATTGCACTGTTTTTAATTTAAATGATTTACGACATTAATCCTTGTGAAATTATCACTTCCCTGGTAGATAATCATATTGTCTTACTCCAGCTTTCAAACAGAGCACATAGGAGCTTCGTTTGTTCCCAGCACACTTATCACACCTCACCTTCTGTTCAGACAGGTTGGTTGCAAGCAGTAAGGCTGCCTGCCTGCAGCCCCTGGCCCTGCCCCTTCCTGCCTGCAGCCCCTGGCCCCTTCCCTCCTGCCCCTGGCCCCTTCCCTCCTGCCCCTGGCCCCTTCCCTCCTGCCCCTGGCCCCTTCCCTCCTGCCCCTGGCCCCTTCCCTCCTGCCCGCTGAGCTGAGGTGCAATCCTTCCACTCTGGAGGAATTCCCCTTCCCTGTGTATACCCTAAACCTGTTCTGCTGGGAGAAATTTCTGGCAAAGTAGTAAAGCAGGAAGCCTGCAGTGCAAGGAGAGAGCAAAGATCCTAAGAACATTAGTGAGATCATCAAGAAGTCATCAAAAAAAGTCAAGTCTATCCTAGGAACTCAGATGCAAGTTTGCTGCAACCTACGAAACACCAACAACTGCAGCATGAGAGAAAAAAGTGGCACAATGCCTTTGGGAATTGAATACACCCATTGGGAAAAAGGGCTTGCAAATAATTATAACCACCCCATTCAAAGTTTCACTGCTAAAAGGAAAATATTTATTCTTGCTTATCATTTAAGAAAACTATTTTATAGAACCAAATCTTGGACAGTGCCTCAATTTGAAGGAAATGGGACAGCTGTTTCTTCTCACAGCCCTGGCCAACCTTAAATCCACCCCACAATGATCAACTAACTTCTAACTTCTACAAAACAGTTGATGTGCCAGCTTGAAAACAAAGTATTTTCTGAAGAAGTTTTGCTGAACAGATACAGCAGCTGATGAAAAGGCACTAGCTTCAGACTCTTTATTCACTCTCTATTACAGATGACAAACACCAGAACATACTCTTGTCTTTCAACCACTCTCTACCTGAGCAATCAAGAAATATTTCCTGTTTATTTGACAAAATAATTTTTAAAACCACCACACAACAGTACAAAATGACTGTTAAGACTGTCAGCCTGATTTTCCACAAGCACAGAGTTCCAGCTAGCTGGGTAGCAAGCAACAAGGCAACAATAAAACAACACACAGCTGCTTAACTTTGCTACCCACCATTGACTCAAGTGCTGACATGAGGAATGTGATCACCATCCTGCTTTCAGAGGAGTCCTCATCATGGATGGACTGTGCTGGTACAGTAGTTTGAGCCATTTTCCTCCTGTAAAATGGAATAAAAACACCTGTTCAGATACCCACAAAAAACCTAAAACCTCTCTTACACAAGCCAAGAAAAAAAAACCAAAACAACCCCAGAACACACCACACACTCAGCAAGCAAATTTACAGGTGTATTTACAGTGTACTAATTGCCTGAACTTGCATCCATTTTTCTTCCTAAGCACGTTTGCAGCTCCAGCTGTCTACACAAGCACAGCAAAAAAACACTGGTACTAAAGTACAGAAAAGAAATGGCAAATCAGTTACCACACCAGGATTAGAACAATCCTTCCTGTAACTACCATGGCCAAGCTCAAAACAAACCACCACCACCCTGGCCCAAACTCACAGCCTGAGACTGCACTGTCAGCAACCAGAATGTGACGTTTTTGTTCACATATTCTTCAGTTGCAGGATTAACTCCAAAGCCAGAGTAGACCTAATTAGGGTGCTAAAATTAAAAACTGGTTTTCAGCAATGACACACACCAAAAAAAAGAGATTTAATCCTATTTTCTTTATGTAATTCAGGAGATGTTCAATTTACAGGTAATATTTGGGACTTGTTTATCCATCTGCCAGCACAATTGTCTATATAAGAATTAATATATTGATAATTAAGTTTAAGCAGCTGCTAAGAGCACACTGGAGTGTTGCAGCTTCTTATGTTTACATGTACCTAAAGCAATAACCTGACATGCCTGGAGTTGGAGAATTGGTAGAGATTTAGCTGTTACAATTCCATGCTCTAGTCTGGAGAAAAATCACCTTCAAAGTCAAGATAGTTCAGATAAAAGAGACATCTCAACATCTTGATGAGACATCTTGCTGCTCCTGTAGAACCTGCACACACAACATGGCTCAAGTTGTCAAAGGTGATGTGCACCCTGTCAGATGTGCAGACCAGTCAGGGCAGCACAAATAACCCTTGCATGTGACAATACCTGCTCACGTTGGCAAAAACAACACTGCTGTTCTTCTGATAGGACTTGGAGCACTTCAGGCTACAAATTGGAGGGGAGAACTGAAAACTAGCAGCACTCAAAACAGACACCCTCCAGACACAGGTTGGCAAGGTTTAAACAGCCTTAAAACTGTGTTATGGGTAAACTGGCAGTGGCACAGTCACCAGATGTTTGAGGATGCAGGGAATGAGAGGTATGGACATCAGCACCTGCTACACTGAGTAGGCAAACAGGTCCTTCGTAAGTCTGGAAAATAAGCCAGCTCCAAGAGTGGATATAAGGAATAAAAGTTAAGTGAACTGAGAGTGTATCAACTGGGAACAGCGAGGCAGAGCCTGATGAGGTTATCCCCTAGAGGAAGAGGGGCATTTTACTTATTCCTTGTGGAATATCAGAGGGAAAAGGGAAGTTCAAATCAATCTTCGCTGAGCCATGATTTTTGATAGCTCATAGAGTTCTCAAGCTCATCTTCTGGAACTCATTCAGAGTTGGGATGCTGACAGTGACTTTAAACATGATAGTTTTTAGAGTTTTTAAAACTAGATTTTAAAAATCCAGTATTAAAGATGAAATACAGCATAACTACACATTTCCCCTTTCTCCTATTTCTCTACTCACTATCCAATGCAGTTCTGCATCAGTTCAACATCTCCCAAGCTAGCAGTGGCACACACACACACACCCCTACTCCATTCTAGGTGAAAAATCCCACTGTGTGAAAGCAAGAGTAAAATTATTTTCTATTTCACAGAGGTACCTTGTCCAGAAGACAGATCAAGGAAATTTCAACGATCATTTGAAGGCTGTGGATGCACAAGAACATCACAGAAGTGTCATCGCAGGCCATCTCCCCCATACATAATTGTTCCCATCCCTGAAAAGTGGTTTCTGATTCACGGGCACACAGAAAATCAAGTCATGGAGCCTGTCCAGGGAATGGGGAGAAGGGCTCTGCTGGACCAGGTCCCAATTTGATTCACTGCACAGCCCCACAAACAGCCACCCTGGCTCAGAGAGGGCAGCACCTCCTGAACTATCCTGCTGCTGCTCATGAAGCAGCAGCCTCAGCATCTTGGAACCACATGTGGATCAGGAGTTGGGTTGGAGTATCATTGGACTACCCTTCTAATTACATTTGGAAGGGTATTCCCAAAGTATAGAGTCATAGTGCCTTGTATTTTTAGAACACTCATTCTTTAACTAGTTTGCATGGTGCCAGATCAGTGTTTAATGCAGATTCAGGGACATCCTGTTGCACCACAGCAGCACAAGAATGTTTTTTCCTATCCACTTGATGGCAAGTCACACATGAAAGATTTGTTTTCCCTTCCCCCTCCCATTTTTGCCAGCTTCTCCCTTTCAAACAAGAGTTTCCTCTACTATCTTTATCTGTACCACTGGGACAGTGTTTATTATTAGAAAGAATAGGCTGCAGTTCAGGAGATCTAATTAACTTGGCTGCCTTTCCAAGATCCAGCTCTTAAAAAGTGTGCACCACCACCAGTTCTCAGTGTAAATCCCCAGGCCAATTTAAAAAATCATCCTTTGAACAACTATAAACTGGCTGCCAGACTACAATATATCTATTAATCCCATATTGCTACAATGTACTTCCAGATCAGTTAATATTAGTTATAATTACCTATAAATCCTTCAGTTTAACTGTGCCAAGATGAGCCTAGCCCTAGCAAAGGCTTGTAAAGATGAACAAAGCCTTGCAAAATGCCCAGGTAGCGTGCCAAGGATATAGCATTCAGCTGTTCCTGCCTGCTAGGGTTTAATCCTGGCCAGAAACTAACCTTGACACAGGTGTTTGCTCACTCCTCCTGGTGGGGTGGAGACCAGAATCAGAAGGGCAAAAGTGAGATATCTTATGGGTTGAGATAAGGACAGTTTAAACGAGAAAAGCAAAAGTTGCATAAGCAAGCAAAGCAGAACAAGGAACTCAATCACTCCTTCCCATTGCCAGGCTCAGCCAGCTCTGGGAAAACAGGATGAGAAGGTCACCACAATACAGAGCTAAAAAGCCTCTGGGTTCTCCTTTTACAAGGAGAAAAAGGCCAAGATCAGTAGTTTCAGAAAGCCAGCCCAACACATCTCATGCCACATGTTGCTTCCTGGTTCTACTTACAAGAACCAAAGCAGGGAAATACTCAGGGCCAGAGAGAACAACAACACCAGCCACCTTCATCTCCCCAGCACTCGAACACTCCAATCTTGATAAACTCACTAGTAACAGATACTCTCTAGTAGTTGCTTCTCAGTCACACAAGAAGCAAAAGCAAAAAGCTAATTAAGATTTATGAAGAAAAACTGTTATTCAAGCATACTGAGAAAACATATGGAAAACTGGGGCAGGGGGGAAATGATGGAACGTGTGTTTCACAAATATCATGGTTTGACTCCAGATCAGCAGTTCAGCCAATGACAACAACACTCTTGATCCCATCCCCTCCCACCCAGGTAGGGAAAGGAGAGAGACTTCCCAGAGACAGGAGCTGAGGGGAGAGTATGAGGGTCAGGAATGCATGGGCCTAGGGATAAATAGTGATGGATAGATGAGTCCTCCCTGGACACCCATGGATGGAAGAGAAGGAAAGAAAGGGCTTGACTTCCATCATCCCTGAATTTATAGCAAGACCTATGTAGATATATGGATGGAATACTTTGGTTTGCCAATTTTTGCCATCTGTCCACTCTGCTCTTCCCTATGGGAGGGCTGTAGGTACGAGTCTTCTGCTCCTTTAGTGTCCCAAGCAGCAGACTCAACAAGCACAGCAAAGTGTCCTTGGTCTCTCAGCAGTATCTATAAACATTCCAGCATTATCAGTCCACTGGCTGGAAAACTTGCTGCTACTTTCAGCAATTGTGCTGCTTGAAAGAGAATTCACTGAGGAAAAACCAAAATCAGTAAAAAGAAACTTGGCTTCATCCTGGGTCAAACCAGGACATTAGAGAAGAGGCTTAATAAGCAACATGTTTTTACTCTTAGCCAGACATAATGCAAGCAGGTATTCCCTAAATAAAAGAGGCTGTGGGTGCCAAAGCATCCTTCTCTCCACTGACCCCTCTCCTAGCATTACCAACAGTAAAACAAATCCTGCCACACTGCTGGAAAAGAACACAACTCTGGAGAACACCAGAAAACAGCTGGATCTGTTTGTGTGAGCTCGTCCCTACACACCACCAAAGATTTGCTGCTCCCCAGAGGAGAGAAGTCCAGCTCCTACTAGATCCCCATGGCACAGTTTTGATATTTTGGGCAAAAAAAGTTATTTTAGCAGAGTACATAAGCAAACATTTCATTACAAAGCTGCAACAAGGAACAGAAAATATACTATTAAGAAAAAAAAAATAATCTAAGGAAGGCAGACTGCTTGTTGGCTGTTACAGCTTCACTCTTGGCTTCTTTGCCTTCTGGGCCAAGACACAGCTTTGGCATGTTTAGCTCTGCCCAAACACTGGCCTTCTGGAGAAGCACAGAAGTTGGTTCTTTCCAGACTGTTCAGATTAATACTCACAAGCTGTTAAGTGCAAATGAAGCTTTTAAACAAATCTTGGCAAAAAACCTACATTATTTTTCCTACAAATTGGTTCAGTAACCCCAGATTTCAGAGGAAGTTACTCCTGATGGTTCTTGGCCAACCCAGCACAGAAACTCTGTTGGGATGCAAACCTACCAGCACCATTTTTTCTCATTTTCAGTAACACATCCACCCAGGCCACAGGGCATACAGGGTTGGAGATCTCACCTTCACACTCCAGCATCTGTTCACAGCTGACCAGGGCAATCCCATTAGGATGATCCATTTTCCTTGTCAGGGCATGCCACTGAGCATCTTGAAATTATACACATACTCTATTAGCAACAATTCTCAGTTTCTTCCAAACAGTAGCCTGCTCACACACAGCAGAAACACAACAAGCTTAACAGTAAGGGTCAGAGTGGGTGATGCTTCTACCTTCAGATACACACAACTGTTATTTTTGAAAGGAAATATTTTCACCCACCATAGCCCAAGGGAAATAGAAGCAAAGCATCTGGGAGTTCCTTCCCAAAATCGTTGCCAGTTCCTCACCACCTGCATCTGGTGCATGTGGATTATGAGTTAATTCAGATGAGCAACACCCGTGTCACCTCTATGGACGACCAGCCTGCTCTGAAACACAAGCACTGCTGAACCACACCAAGCAAAAGCAGCTCCAGATGCTCAGAGCCAGCTCAATCCAAAGCAAAGAAAGAGGCAGGCCTGGCAGAGTTTAACTCTGCTTACAGTCTGCACCAAAAAACAAGAGGGTGAAGCTTCCCAACATCATGAACAGGAAGGAGAGACAATATGGAGATACCAGAGGGCATTTAGTCAACTCAAACCCATCTGTGTTTCTCTTCTGGCTTACAGTCAGCTATTCCAGACAGAAGTTGGCTGCCTTAAAGGAACAAACCTGGACTCCTTGGCACAGCACAGTGTCATGTACATATGCATGGTCAGCTCTTACCCAAGGCTGAACACAGCCTATTAGCCCCATTCCCAAAAGAATAACTCTCCAGGACAGCGGAGTAGCAACCCTGAAGAAGCCCTAACACACCAGGGAGGCTCTGCCCCTCTCCCCTCCACACCAACTCCTTGACAACAGTACCCCTTGTTGCATTTTTTTCCAGCCTCTTATTGGGAGCAGCAGACAAAGTACACACCATGGTTGAAGTCTGCATCCTTGCTCCTTTATTCACTAAAAATTAAACGTCTCCTGGTTTGAACCAGGATGAAGCCAATTCTCCTTTTACTCTTTTGTTTGGTTTTGTTTCTGTGTGTGTGTTCTGGATTTTTTACCTTCAGTGAATTCTCTTTCAAGCAGCAAGTTTTCCAGCCAGTGGACTGATAATGCTGGAATGTTTATAGATACTGCTGAGAGACCAAGGACACTTTGCTGTGCTTGTTGAGTCTGCTGCTTGAGACACTAAAGGAGCAGAAGACTCGTACCTACAGCCCTCCCATAGGGAAGAGCAGAGTGGACAGATGGCAAAAATTGGCAAACCAAAGTATTCCATCCATATATCTACATAGGTCTTGCTATAAATTCAGGGATGATGGAAGTCAAGCCCTTTCTTTCCTTCTCTTCCATCCATGGGTGTCCAGGGAGGACTCATCTATTCATCACTGTTTATTCCTAGGCCCATGCATTCCTGACCCTCCTCACTCTGCCCTCAGCTTCTGTCTCTGGGACATTTCAGAGCTGCTCACAGCTCAGGAGATGCTGGGGGAGTTGCTGGGGGTGGTGGGAGGCAATAGGATTTTGCACATTCCTGACATACTTGTACATAGTTATACACATTTTCTTTTATCATTAGTATTTAATTAAAGCTGTCTAGCTTAATTTTCAATCCAGGAAGTCTCTCTCCTTATTCTTCTCTCTCCTTGCACTACCTGGGTAGGGAATTGTCACTTGTTTAATTGCTGATCCAGAGTCAAACTGTGACAGCGTGTTTATCTCCCCAGCCTTAAGCTCAGTTGCTCCCTAGTCCAAGACCCCAGGAACACAAAGCTGGCACTCAGCAGTCTCACCTAAGGAGCAGTCCCTGGCAAGCAGCTCCCCCCTTTCACACCTGACACCACAACAAGCACAGCAACAGTGTCCCCATTACCCACAGCAGCTGGGACATTCAGTGACCATTCCAATCCAACTCCCACCGCAGGGATTTAACTCCCAGCAGCAGCAGAACCAAGAGGACACAGCACAGTGATTTACAGTAGGGTTCATCCCAACAAAACACACCAGCAAGGCTACTTTTTTAGCCCTGAGAGCAGAAGGTCAGCACCAAAGGCAGTTGGGAAAGAGAACAAAGGCCCCAAACAAACAAAGCTCTGAGGAGAAACACCTGGTGCTGAGCAGGCCCCGAGTCACACCAAACCAGCAGCACTTTGCTGTGGGAGGGGACACAGTTCATTACACAGCTGTAAGATAACTCCCTAAATCCAATTTATGCCCATTTTTCTAGGTATTTCGATTATACTGAGCACCACATGCAGGCTTTTACCCAGGTTAGGTGGCAGCTACTTCTGCTACCCTTCAGAGCCCTTCAAAAAAAATAAAACACGATTCCAGCAACTGTTATTTTAAGAGCACCTCTGATTTCTCTCCTTCACTAGTCTACATGATCTTGGCAAGAAAAAAAGCTATTAAAATTTGATTTTCACTATTTCTAACAATTTCAAGATAGACCACAAAATTTTAGATAAAATGAAAATGCAGTATCTAACCACATAGCTCACAAGGCAGCTAAAAGTGAATGTTATCACCTGGTTTGGAATAGTTAAGAAACCATTAGCCCAAAATACCATTTCTGTATTAAAACCAGGGAACAATTCACTTCATTTTTGAGCTTTCAGGCATGCAGGATTGCAGTGAAACCATGTCAACAAAGTGAAATATTCATCACAGCAGCCCTGACCACCTGATACTTTATCCTTACCAGTGGAATGATATTTACTTAGTCAACATGTCGAATAACAATTACTTTAGTTTTGTGTGTCCATCAACACTTACACATAATATTTGAGAAGTGAATTAGTCTAAACTCTATTGGTGCTAATTTAATTACAATGAAAATTGGTTTCTAGAGTGAGTAATTGTCCTTGTGAGCTGGTCCTTTAGACTTCTAAGTTATACCGCAACAGCCACGGGAAACAAAAGGCTCGAATTGATTCAACAACAAACAAAACCTCTTTGATGCCTCCGGGGTTCCCACAAAGAGCAAAACCGAAGCTTAACACCCATTCACGTTGTAACACCTTGAAAAAACAAACCATCCAATCAGTCACTGGCTGGTATCTGAAGAACACACCCTTGCTCATTAGCTGCACAGTGAACCCAACTGCAGGCACCAGGGCACCCATGAAACCTGTGAAACTAACCACCCTCTCACCCTTCAGCAATAATCAATGCCCTCTTGTTTTGTCTCTTTAATCCCCTCCACATTTTTCCTATTGCTGTATTTAACCAAATGAACCAGAACACCAATTTCCATGGCACACATTACACATTCTTCCTTGAACCAAAGCACTTATGTCAATCCCACTGAAAGTCTCTGTCCACCCAGGGTCCAAGACCAGAAATAAAAGTCAATTCCATAAGACACACTTGGGAATGTGTCAGTAACTTTTTGTCAGAAAATAAAGAATTCACAGTCTCTCCACAGGAACACGAGTTTTAACCAAACTTCTATGAAAAGTTTCTCACATCCTGATGGATCAGGCAAAGGGCTGCAAGTAGCCTCATCCCAGGCCATATAGAGGACTAACTTTTATGACACCTAATTTACCTAATGGATTTGTAAGCAACATCTTGTTGTTGTTGTTTTTAGTATATTTTATAGCGAGTTTTGTTAGTGTAAATGCAGCTGTGAGGCAAGGAGCAACAAATGTTGGATCTATTTAAAAACAAAGTCTAAAAGTTGACCCTGGCTGTGAGATATTAACCCCAAGATTTGTACCCACTGACAACCCCACTACATGATTAGTTTACAAGGGCAGGGCTGCACTCATTAAACAGTCCCCATGCAGATGTTCCTCTCAAGCAACTTACACACCAAACCTCTGGAAAAAGAAACCTACAAATAAAAAACTAGAAACACAACTGT
Source organism: Apus apus (assembly GCF_020740795.1). Lineage (NCBI taxonomy): Eukaryota > Metazoa > Chordata > Aves > Apodiformes > Apodidae > Apus > Apus apus. The sequence goes on along the minus strand of NC_067299.1, from coordinate 8,604,520 downwards.
TCTGGTTTGAGCCAGGATGAAGCCAATTTCCCTTTCACTATGGTGTTTTTTCCCTTCAGTAAGCTCTCTTTTAATTAGCAGCAAGTGTTTCACCTAGTGAACTGATAATGCTGGAATGTGTATGTTATTGCTGGGACTCCAAGGTCACATCTTTGCTCTGCTCAGGCACTACCAGGAGATCTATGACCCCCAAGTAGGAGGCTGAATTACACAGACAGCAAAACTGGCCAGAGATACTCCATTCCATATAACTACATAAGCTCAGAGGGAGGTCAGAGATCACACAAAGCAACTTCCTTCCTCCTCCTTCCCTTCTCTTCCATCCATGGCCAGCATCCAGGGAGAATTCCATCCATCCATCACTGTTGACCCCCAGGCTGGAGCTCTCCTGACCCTCATCACTCTGCTGTCTCTCCAGCAGCTCTGGGACATTTCAGAGCTGCTCACAGCTCAGGAGATGCTGCAGGAGTTGCTGGGGGTGGGGAGAGGCAAGAGGCTTTTGCACATTCCTGAGCACATTTGTATATAATTGTACTTATTTTCTTTTATCATTAGTGTTTAATTAAAGCTGTCTAGTTTAGTTTTCAATACAGAGAGTCTCTCTCTCTTTCTCTTTCCCTACCTGGGTGGGAAGGGATGGAGAGCATTGTTGTCTCTGGTTTAACTGCTGATCCCGAGTCAAACTGTGACAACAACAGGCGATTCCTAAAGCACTGTTAATTATAAACACTGCCACAAAGCCAAGAGAGACAGATAACATTGGAAGCTCCATCCCTGGCAGTGCTGAAGGGCAGGTTGGATGGGGCTTGGAGCAGCCTGGGCTGGTGGGAGGTGTCCCTGCCCATGCAGGGAGGTTGGAACTGGATGATGTTTAAGGTCCCTTCCAACCCAAACCATTCTATGAACGTTACACACCCAGACAGGTGCATGACTTCATGCTGACCCCCCGCTCAGCACCAAGTTAACAGATCCGAGCAGCGATTCTTGGCTGCTGGTGAGGGAATCCCCCTGCTGCTGCCCACGGGCCCCTTCTGCTGAGGCCCGGGGGCTCTGCGGAAGGGGCCCTGCCTCTCCCTGCCCTACCCCGGTGCTCCACGCTCCCCCGACAGCCGCCTGAGGGGCCGATTTACCACAGGCAGGGTGAGACCGCCGCGCCAGGCCGCATCCACACTCCAGCTGCCTCGTTACAGGGACGGCAAAAAAAACCCAAAAACCTACCAAACCCGAACGCCTCCACGCCAAAGGCACACCCAGAAGTCGCTGCAGGCGCTCCTCCCCCGTGCGCTGGGGGGGCTCGGGCCCCTCAGAGCAGCCCCGTCCCAGGGCAGGGGGGTCTCACCTCAGAGCCCCGCGCTCCCTCCCCGCCTCCGGCCGCCCGCGCTCCCGCTCCCTCCGCTCGGCCCCGCCCCCTTCCCCCGCCCGCAACCAATCACCGCCGCCAGGCGAGGCGCTCCGCCACGCCCACCTCGGCCCGCCAGCCAATGGGGAAGCGGCGGCGCGGGGGGAGCCCCGCCCTCCTCGCGGCGGCCGGGGTCCCCGGGGGAGGGGGGAGCGGAGCCCCCCCCAGCCCGGTGCCCCCCCCAGCCCGGTGCCCACGGGTCACAGCGGGTCACAGCGGGTGCCCACGGGCGCCCCGCCAGCCCCGCAGCCGCAAGAGCTCCCCCGCTGCCCGGAGGATGCGGCCCCCCCCCACCCGCCTGCCCACTCCAAAGCCCCCCCCCCCCCAGCACCCCCAGGGAGCGGCCTCCCCGCGGTAAAACGGCCCCGCTCCCCGCGGCCAAACGGCCCCGCTCCCGCCCCGCCACTCACCCGCCGCCGGGCGCAGACAGCCCCGCTCCTGCCGCGAGGGAAGGCCGCCAAGCCCCGCCGGCAGGAGGGCCGTTCCCTCGCGGTCTGCCCGCGGCTGACGGGGCGATGGGCCCGGCCTCCCGTTCCCCGCACAACCCCGCGTTCCCAGCACGACCCCGCGCCCGTTTCCCCGCACGGCCCGAGCGGAGGGGCGGGTTTTGTTCCAGGAGGCCCTGGCCGCGCATGCGCGCCGGGCGCGGGGGCCGCTGGGAGATGTAGTTCCTTAGAGGGGGGCGGGCCGGGCTGAGGAGAGGGCTGCGGACTGCGAGTCCCGGCATGCCCCGCGGCGTGGCGGCTGCTGCCCTGCCCGGGGGCTGGTCCCTCCTTCCTCCCCTCCTTCCTTCCCTCCTTCCTTCCCTCCTCCCTCGTGGTCTTTCCCGGGGGAGCTGGAAGCGCTCCCGGCTGCCCCCAGGGGCCTCATCGCCTCATCTCGCCCCCCCTCCGTGCTCAGAGCTGTCTTTGGGAGAGGGGCAGCGCCGGGCGAGGGGAAAGGTTGGGCTGGGGTGATGAGAAAAGGTCTTTTCCAACCCAAAACCATCGCGTGATTCCCCTGGAAACGCCCTCCCCGCGTCCGCAGCTCCGGGCGCTCATTCCCTGGCTGCAAAACCATCCGGGATTTGTACCCAGAGCTGCTCCCGGGCTCCCCACAACCCGCCCTGGAGGCAAACATCCTCCTGGAAGCGAAAACGTGTCATAAAGAGCCTGGTAGTAAAAAAATTCCCCTGTTGCTGGAAGTTAGGGCGCTGCCTTTCCCCCCAAAAAAAGTGCTCAGCATGAGGGGTAACACCCATGTCAAGTTAGGGCACTGTTTTTACCCCAAAAAAAGTGCTCAGCATAAGGGGTAAGACCCATGTCAAGTTAGGGCATAGTTTTTACCCCAAAAAAAGTGCTCAGCATAAGGGGTAACACCCATGTCAAGTTAGGGTGCTGCTTTTCCACCCCCAAAAATGCTCAGCATAAGGGGTAACACCCATGTCAAGTTAGGGCATAGTTTTTACCCCAAAAAAAGTGCTCAGCATAAGAGGTAACATCCATGTCAAGTTAGGGCGCTGCTTTTCCCCAAAAAAAAGTGCTCAGCATAAGAGGTAGCACCCATGTCAAGTTAGGGCGCTGCTTTTCCACCCCCAAAAGTGCTCAGCATAAGGGGTAACACCCATGGGATCTGTTTCTCTGGGCACAACCAGACCCGTGGCACCTTCCTTCAAATGTAGGTTCAGCACCTTCAAGACGAACACAAACTTTGCCATTTGCACGTCAAAACTTGTTCTGCACCCCCAAAAAATCAAGCTGGTTGCTGTTAAAATCGGGTTGGAAATCCAACTTGGCGTTTCTCTAGATGCCAACGTTTTGTAGCGTGGGGGTGGGATTGTTACAAGGTGTGTAAAGCTGTTAATGGGGCTTCAGAAGCTTTAACAGCAGGTTGAGAAGGGGTCAAGAAGAACCATCGAACAGGAGGAAATCGCCTTTGTAAGGGTGCTCAGCTGCAAACATGCAGCTTCCTCCCAGCTGGAGATAAATCTTGACTGGGAATAAAACCCAGAATTTGTCTGCTGGGAAAGGACCCTCCAGGAGATGCTTTGGCTGTTCCCAGACCATGGTTGTTGAGGCCATGGAGTGTGAAGGGTCTGTGCCCACCTGCAAAAGTTGAGCAGTGTCCCCTGAGCCCCAAAGATTCAAGGTGCTGCAGCTCTTGGTGGTTCCTTGCCAGGGTTGAGCTGGATGTAGCTGTTCTCACCCTGTGTGTTGTGGGAAAGGAGGCAGGAGCATTCTGCTGTGCCCTGCCCGAAATAAAAATAAATCAAAGACATGAAAATAAAAGCAAAACCCCAACCCTCCCTGCCCAAAAGAGGAGCCAACAAAACCCCCCCTCAAAACCAAAACAAACAACATGGCCAAAAAAAAACCCAAAAGGCCAAAAAAAAACCCCAAAAGACCAAAAAAAGACCCCAACCCACCACCCATTTTCATCACCACCTTCACCTAAGGCAGAGGATTTCCCCCCTGTGGCTCCTGGGTGGTTCCCTTTGGCAGCTCCTGTGCAGGGAAAGGCACAAGCTCTGGTGAGGAGCTGCAGCACAGGGGGGGGGACACCAAAGCTTCCTGCGTGGCCACAGCTGCTTTCTAAATCAATCCCTCAGCTCCCTTGGCCTTTTAGGTGGCATTTTCAGCAGAAGGCATCACGCTGAGGCCATGCTGCCCTCTTCCACCTGCACACCCAGCCCACCTTGCCCTTTCCATGCAGATTTAGGTGTACACCCTGTCCAAAAATGACTCCAGCAAATCCTCCTGGAAGGCAGGAGGGGTTTTTACCTGCCTGTAAGACCCTGGTCCTGCAGGTACAGACTGGTCCTGCTTGCAGAGGAGGTGGTTACACAGCATCAGGTCATGATTTATTCTGAGAGTCGTGCCTGGCAACTGCTGCCCACGGGTAAGGCCACCATCCCTCACCGTGTGGGTCCTCAGAAGAGTGGAAATTGGGGATTTCTCCAGGAGAAGATTCTTCCCACTCTTCTGTATCCCTCTCTACCAGCCGCAGGAGCTGGGTGATGGATCTTGGGAGCTAACTGAAGGCAGGGGGTTAACTGGAGTCGTGCTTTCTGTGGAATCATGTTTACCCAGTGTGGTTACGAGATGACTAACTGCAAAATTAGTTCCTGGAGGCTTCTAAATCCATCAGAGACATTCGCTGGGTGTTGTAAAAAAATGCTCAGACTGGAAACAACCTGCATGTTCTCAGTAGGTAGAGTAATTAACAACTGTAACATATTACCATGGACCACAAGAATTTCTCCATCAGTTCAGAGCCTGGAATTTTAAGCAGTTTCCTTCTAGAAAATGCCCAGCCTCCCTGGATTTTCACCAGCAGATTCCTGAACCCACTGTTACGTGTAACATCTGACCAGATGATCTTTCTTTTTTTTTTTTTTTTTATAGGTTTAAAATTCAAGCATCTGTCTCCTGGCAGAAAATACTTTGATCTGAATTGCTTGGTTTAAAAGATGTTGTATCACTTTGCTTTTTCCCTCTGCTAGTTCACCAGCTGGGCTGGTTAACTTTCACATGAGTACAAGGCAAGCAAAACATGCCTCTTAAACAAGGGAGCCAGACTGTGAAGCCAAAACAACTAGAAGTTGAATTCAGAGTTATCTTGATCATCTTTAGATAAAATATAAATTCCATTTCAGGCTCACAGTCTTCTGAAAAGTAATTGAGACCAATATATACCTTTTTTTTTTTTTTTAGTTTGGGGAAATATTCTGTTTCATCCCCAGAAACATGCTTTATTCTCCTGAGCACTCCCAAGAGCTGGGCTGCTTTTCTCAGAGCTATCAGTCCAAGAAGTTACAAATTCAACGTGAAGCAGAGTGTAGGGTAGATGATTTCAGCCAAGTTGCCCTCAGAGTTTCTATGGGTGCATCTAAACACCTTCGACAAGTTCCACCTGACACCTGAGGGGCTGAAACTCTCAGTGTACACCTGTTGAAAATGTTGGAGCCCTTTCAAATAAGTGAAGGGGCACACATATTCCACCAGGAACCTCTTGGAATGTCCCCTCTCTGCTGTGTTGTGTTCCCAGCAGATGTCTGGGAGGTTCAAGTCCCTACAAGACCAGCAGGTGACTGGGAGATTTCTCCCAACTGCTTATAGAAAGCCAACTGGCCAGCACAGGCTTCATTTTCTCTGATCATTTACTCCTCTGCCCTCAGTTCAGGATGTCCTGGGAAGTTGAGCAAGGCAGGATATACAGGAATGTCTTGGCTGTCCCCTCCACATCCTCCCAAAGTGATGATCTTAAATCAAGAGCCTGCAATTACCATCAGTTTTAATGACAACATAAGGTCTGTGGAGCAGGCAGGAATTCTGCACTCACCTTTTTTTCAAAAGGAGGAGGCAACATTTAAAAAGAATTCCCCTTTTGTGACAGAGGGTCACAGTGACAGCAAATATCCATTTTTCCCAAGACTGGGAATAAAAAAAACCCCAAACAAACCAAACTTGATGCACTACCCGAAACTGGGGCTGCCAGCAAAAGGTTGTGGGGACCAAAAAACCATCTACTGCCAGCACAAAAGAGGCTGCCACTTGGAAAACCACCTGGCAGGTGAGTGCAGGGAGATGCCTCGAGGAGATGTGGAGTTTCTGCAGCTGCTGGGAGGTTATTTGTGCCCCAAAAGGGTCACTGCACTCACCGGCTGGGACAGACACATCAGCTCCTGCTTCCTAAATTCTCCTCCCAGCCACACCAGGCAGGGAGTGAGGGTGTTTCTACACTGACAGGCAGGAGGGTTGTGCAGAAGCTGGCAGAGGAGCCAACATCTCCCTGCTCCTGGGGCTGCTCCAGCCCTCGGGGGGCCCCGGGCAGCAGAGGGGACAAGGTGAGCAAACACCAACCCCCCCAGGGCAGGAACCAGCTCCTCGACCCAGCTGTGGAACAAAGATCTCTGGGGAACACAGGGGCCAGCAGCACAGTTCAGCCAATCCCTCAAATAAACTTCATATTTTTTGCTATTAAGAGGAAATCAGATCAGGACTTTCCAGTGATGCTTTAGCATTCAAAGAGAGGGGTTCTCAGGGGTTTCTTGGTTTGGGTTTTTCTCCACCTCCCCGTGTTCCTCACCAAGGAACCTTTGCCAGTGTAATCATGGAGCCAAGGCCAAGCCATGGACAAACAGAGCAGAATTTGGGCAGCCACGTGGTTGATAGAAACACCCACAACACCCAAGGCTGGAAAGGGATTCCTGTTTGCAGATAAAGACAACGGCCCCGTCTACTCCACCTTCATTTCTTGAAGGAAGGAGTTTGGGAGCATTTTTATGTTGCACAACGACTTCATTAGCAGCTAAACTGAAAAAAAAGAAAAAGGGGGGGGTGGATTATGGGAAAGTAAAAAAAAAAAATCCCAACAAAACCAATGAACACTTTAGGGACTGGTGTGTGTTCAGTTTATGATTCCAGTCTGATCTTCCTAGACACTGTCCATGCCTTCCCCTTCCCTCCTCCTGCCTGCAGGGGCTGGGGTGTCTAAGGACCATGGCAGAGAGGGGGGGCAGCAGGCTGGTGGTGGGAATCACCTGCCAAGGGTGGGATCTGCAGGGCTGCTCTTAACCTGTCACCTGGATCTGCTCACCCTCCCAGGACACAGCACGACTTCTCCCAAGGGGCCAAAAGCCACCTGGGGAGAGTGGTGAGGAAGGTGTTTAAAACCAGGAGCAGTCCAGCATTCACAGAATCCTTCTGGTTAGAAAAGGCCTTTTAAGATCATGGAGTCCAACCATAACCTACCTCCACCAACCATTAACCCAACCCTACCAAGGCCAGGGCTCAAGCCCCGTCCCTCAGCACCACACCTGCACGTCCTTTAAACACTTCCAGGGATGGGGATTCAGCCACCTCCCTGGGCAGCCAGTGCCAGTGTTTAATGACCCTTTCAGTGAAGAAGTTTCTAATATCCAATCTAAACTTCCCCTGGAGCAACTTGAGCCCATCTCCTCTTGTCCTCTCAGGCTCCTAGCAGGGAGCCCGGGATGCGGGAGCGCCCTGCCCTGATCGTCTCGCTGCTGAGAACTCAAAAGCCAGATGCACTTTTCCTCACCTCACAGAGCTGGGGATTTTTTGTGCAGACTAACCACCCAGCATTCCTCCCTGATGGAGAGCCTGTTTGTCCACATCCACCACCATCCTTGCCGAGAGGTGATGCTCCCTGGCAGCGCCGGTGCCAGCAGCGGGTCAGCACGGGAACCTTCTCACACACCAGTGCCACCCTCCACAGAGGCTTCCTGAGGCAGGCACTGCCACATCTCATGCCTTGCTGGCTGCACAGTGGGCTGCCACTGTCCCTCACACACCTGCAGACCTATTGCTGCTTCTAAACAGAATCAGCCTGTTGCATCCTTACCTCCGATCATCCCGCACTCAGGTCTATTGACATGTGGGTGTGAAGAAGAGGAGCTTTTTTTATCCCAGCTGGAACAGAAGACAGATTTACTGATGCAGATACTTCAGCAACACGAACAGCAGCTTCAACCGAGCCATTAATATCACTAGAGCAACTGTGAGGAGGCTGGTTCCTGGAGACAAGTCAGATGCATCTCTTTCCCAAGGATTTGAGCATCCTTTTGTCATGGTTTAATTCAGGATCAGCAGCTGAACCAGCAAGAATAATGCTCTTGATGCCCTGCCCCTCCCACCAGGTAGGGAAGGGAGAGAGAATAAGGAGAGAGAGACTTTGGGGATTGAAAAATAACTAGACAGCTTTAATTAGATACTAATGATGGAAGAAAATATGTGCAACTACACACAAATGTGTTCAGGAATGTGCAAAACCCCTGGTGTCTCCCCCCACCCCCAGCAACTCTCAGGGCATCTCCTGGGCTGTGAGCAGCTCTGAAATGTCCCAGAGACAGGAGCTGAGGGCAGAGTGAGGAGAGTCAGGGATGCACAGGCCTGGGGATAAACAATGATGGAGAGATGAGTCCTCCCTGGCCACCCATGGGTGGAAGAGAAGGGAAGAAGCAGCAGGAAGGGGCTTGACTTCCATGACCTTACACTGAGCTTATGTAGATACATGGACTGCAACACTGAGGTCAATTTGCTGTCCATCTGGTCCACTCCTCCCTAGGGGAGGGGGCTGCAGATTCTGCTCCTCCAGCATCTGAGGCTGCAGATTCAAAAAGCAGAGCAAAGTGACCCTGATGTCTCAGCAGTAAGATCAACATTCCAGTGTTCTCAGCTCACTGGCTGGAAAACTTGCTGCTAATGAAGCTCACTGAAGGGAAAAAAACAATAAAGCAAAAAGAAAATGGGCTTCACTCTGGCTCAAACCAGGACACCTTTGTAGGACCTTGAGCCTGCAGTCAGCTCTCCACAGAGTGACACCAGGGTCTACCCTACAGCTGGACATCTCCAAGCTGGCAAGTTGACATAAGGTCTTTGTAGCAGAGCAGAAATCCTGTGCCACCACATGGCAAGGCAGTGATGGTGGCCCTGCTCTGGGTTCTCCTCATCTGTCTGGAATCAGTCGTGTGAATTCAGGCAGACAAATGGGGAAAGTGTTTTGGAGCAAGCCTGAAGCAGGACAAGAGGAGAGAATGTCACATGAGGCCATTCAACTGCAAACACTGGGAGAGGGTCTCTCCCAGGACGGGCCCTGCCCCAGGTGCAGCAGCACCTTGCTGGTGGGTGATGCTGGATTGCACCTGGGCACCCCCCCGTGGAGGTGCCAGAAGCAATTCCTTGGTGGTCACACAACCTAAGACCCAAGAGAACAAGCCTGGTGGGTCCAGACCAGCCCAGACGTCTCAGCTTGGGTTCAGCAGGACCAACACCAAACCAGAGCTGAGAGGTAGGACCAAGGGAGGCCTCATTGCCTTCTCAAGCACAGGTCACCTTGACCTTCCCAGCTCTTCCAAGCCTCAGGAACTGAACTGCTGGGCAGATCTTCACATACCTTTAGAGCTTTGTGTCCAGAGGTCCAAGAAGAAGAGCAGGAAGCCTCCATGAAACATGCCTCCCTCCCCAGAGCACTTCCCCAGAGTGAGCACAGGGCTACACAGGCACAGCCACACTTGCTCAGGCTGCAGAGCTGGGTGATGGCACAGGTGGACACTGGTGGCCTGAGAAGGGAACAGGACAAGGACAGGCAACACTTTCCCAGGGACCCACCCAGACCCCAGCTATTCTGGGGCAGTTCCCACACCAGTGTGGTTTTGCCAGCCCTTCTCCACGTTACTTCTCCAGCCTCCCCTTGAGCCCACACAAACTCTCCACAGCATCCTTTGGCACAGGGTATCTCAGACACCTCCTTGATCCTTGATGAACCATTCCCAGCAGCCTTTCCCCTCCTCCCTTTTCCCTTAAGAAGCTCCTGCCCGGGCCCTTCTCAGAGAGCTATCCATGTGCAGGTTAAGGAGGAGCCTCCTCACCCCACCCTGTGACCACACAGCTGCTACCAGAGGTGACCAGCCCTCCTCCCTGCCACCAGCCACCTCCCATGAGCAGCAGAGCTGCCCCTCCACATCCCACAGGCAGCCATGGAAACCCAGCCCTTGGCCTGGGGACACTGAAGCCTTTTTACCAAGACAAATGCTCCTGCTGGGGATTCAGGCTGCCCCTCTAATCTGATCAGGGGAAAAAAAGTAATAAATAACCTTCAATGCTGGCTCGTGGAGATTCATTCCACTTAAACATCACCCCTCTAAAAACTCCTCTCATGGAAAGATGTTCATCTCCAGGTGAGAAGGTGCCAGTTCAGCTACACCGACCTGCCTTTATGCCCCAGGGACCTGCTCACCTGAGCCTGAGACTCATGACATGAGTTCCAGGGACCTGCTCATCTGAGCCTGAGACTCATGACCTGAGTTCCATCCCTTCATTGCACAGAAGACTCAGATACCCCACTGGCAGTGTCCTCCTGAGGAACAGCCCTGCAGCTCCATCCCCCCGATGGACCCCGGAGCCTCTGGTGTCCCTGCTGCCCACCAGCTGCAGCACAGGCACATCAGCAAGATTCCTCTCAATGGATCAGGTCATTTTCCATCAACGGGATCAGCAGTCGAAGCTGAACAGAGTCTGAGCCATTAGCCAGAGAAAACAACCCAAGAAATGGCAAAACCCAAGTTATATAGAAGCATTGAATGGTCTGGGTTGGAAGGGACCTTCAAGACCATCCAGTCCCAACCCCCCTGCATGGGCAGGGACACCTCCCACCAGCCCAGGTTGCTCCAAGCCCCATCCAACACTTCTGTCCTGGTTCTGGCCCACCAGGACAATAAAGAACCAGCCCCAGGGCTGCTCACTCAGCTCCCCCCACACACACACCCTGGGATGAGGAGGACAAACCCAACTAGAAGCTCCTGGGTTGAGACAAAGGACAAGGAGGGATCTTCACCGGTGAAGGTCCCGGGCAAAAACAGACTCAACTTGGGGAAAAAGTAGTAATTTAATTCCACACTAACCAAACACACCCAGGACCCAGGCAGCCCCAGAGCAGGGCTCACACACGTTACCCCTCCCCTCCCTTCTTCCCAAGTCCCTTTGTTCCCAGTTTCTCTCCCTCCTTCCCCCCAGGCACAGGGGGATGGGGATGGGGTTTAGAGTCCCTGCACAGGCTGGTGGTTCCTGCTGCTCCTTCCTCCTCAGGGAGAAGGATTCCTGACAGTCCTGCCCTGCTCCCCACGGGTCCCTCCATGGCAGAGTCCTCCAGCAGCCTCTCCTCCAGGAGCCCTTCCCACCAGCCCCGGAGCTGCTCCAGCGCTGCCCTCAGAGTCCCGGGCTGGTGGGGAACAGGCACCTCCCCTGCCCGGGGGCTTCCACAGCTGCCCCATCCCAGGCCAGGGCCAGCACATCAAAGTTCTGCCCTCCTGGTGCCTTCAGGGCATGTTCCACCACGTTCCTCCATGGATGCAGGGGCACAGCTGCCACCTCGCCATGGCCTGCAGGGAAACTGCTGCTTGGGCAGCTTCTTCTTCTTCCTCACCAACCACCAGCACTGCTCTCCTTCCCCACCTCAGCTCTTCTTTTCTCTCCAAGCCTCTTCTGCTCAGCTCTTACCTCAGTCCTTCCGTATGTTCCTGGCAGAGCTTCATCTCTTGTCCCTCTAATGGCTCCTTGGCTGGGTTTGGAGCAGGGGCAGCTTCTCAGCTTCTTACAGCAGCCACCCCTGGGGCCCTTCCCCAGCTACCAAAAAACCCACCAAACCAAAGCAGCACAACTTCCAGGGATGGGGCATCCAACACCTTCCCTGGGCAGCCCATTCCAGCGTCTCACCACTAAAACTGGATTGTATCTCAGCTCGGGTCTTTGGCATCAGCTGAACGCTTCACAAATACATCCCACAATAACCCAAAGAAGGCAGCAAGCCCCGGTACCTGTTGGCAGCACCAGTTTTGGGGGCAGGAGGTTCCTGCACAGACCCAGCCAGCAGGTCCAGCTGCAGCCGACAACCCCGACGTGCTCCAAGAGGGTTTTGCAAAGTGGGAAATGCATTTACACTTCTGAATAGAAGCCCAGATGCTGTTTATGCTGTTCTCTAGCATCTTGGTGCACTGTATTTTTAAAAAAAAATTATTTGAATCAAAGCTCTCATTCTTTAATTAAACTTCATTTAGCTGCCATCTGCCAGGGATCAAAATGGCTTCATGTTTTGCAGCTCTTAATGAGGATTGTTATTGGATTTGTAAACACATAAACAACCACAAAACCACCACCACCAACACACCAAAGTGTCTGAGAAGTAATGAAGGAGGAACAGGGCTCAGGAGCTGCATCTTCACGCATCTAATTGTAGTGGAGCTGATCCCATTCAGCAGATAATCACCTTAGACACACACACACACACCAAAAAAAAAGGGTATAGAAATACCCTGCGACTGCAGGATGGAGATGATGAGGGGAGCTGTGAGAAGCCAGCTGAGGGGAGCAGTGGCAGAGCCTGCCTGTCCTTCCCCCCGGGTGGGAAGGGTCAGTGCTCCTGGGGTGGGCACAAACACAGGCAGCCAGGCTGGGAGCTTCCCTCCCCAGGCAAGGAAAATGCAAAGTGGGTGTTGTAGCCCTGAACCCGCCCAGAATTACAGCGGGGATGACTGTTCTTCACTCCCAAGTGTATCTCAGTTACCAGAACCCAGTAGCCCCCAAACCCAGCTGGGGATCCAGGAGGTTCCCAGGGGTCCCGGAGCACAAGGTGCCCTTGGGCCAGCAGGGCTGGGAACACCCAGAGCTCCCATTAATGGCTCCAGAAAGGTTGGGATGAAAACCTGAGCCCAGAGCTCTGGCTGGCAGCTGCCCCAGGGTACAACCAGCTGTCCCCTGCCCCATCTTCATCACCAGGCCCTGGGGCTGCAGCTGTGCCAGAGGGACCAGGCAGAGCATCCACCCCCCAGCTTTGCAGCCTTCGGGACACTGTTCCCCTTGCTGAACCAAACCATCAGTCCCCAGCACAGCCCCCCTGCCCCACTTTGACTCCACATTCACCCCAGCCATCCAGCAGCAGTAATTAGGGCTCTGTGCAGGGCACTGCCCTCCAAAACCCCCCTACCAGGGGTCTGGGGCAACCTCAGACATCTCCACTCATTACCCAACCACGCCAGTGATGCAACATCAGGCCTTTGGGGGCTTTTTTTTTAAACAGGAAAGAAAGAGAAAAGTCAAAATATAATGAATGTAGGATTGTGGGAGACACCTACTCAGTGTGGTTTGATCTGTGAATAAGCCCCTTTCAGACATTTGGGAAGAGAAAATTGTATTTTTATCCTCAGAATCATGTTTCTCTGTTTCCTAATTGGAGATGCCACAGGTTTAAGCATCAGGCAGAGACATGAAATACTTGGGATTTTGGTGCCAACAGCTCAGATGTCAAACTGTACCTCTAATTGGGGCCAGTGATACAGATCTTTGCCCTCCTTTCAGCTGCTGCCTTTATGCCATCTCCATTTGTTTGGGCTTTTATCTTCTCATGTGATTATTTGCATCCAACTCCACAGCAAATGCAAGTCCAGAGCCAGGAAATAAAACCACAGCTGCCTTGAAACTCTTCCACCCACCATCAAAACCCTCCAGTGGCCCTAAAAGACAAGGACTAGAGCAGACCAAAAACCCATGAAACAGGTAAAGCAGCACATTGCACTCAGAAAAGCTGTCACAAGTGCCTGTGTTCTGGTGTCTGCTGCCATCCACCCTCCAGCTGAACACAGCTGCTGCTTTCTGGGCAGGTTTGCTCCATGAAAAGGCTGTTACCTGTCCTGGAGGGCCACCCAGCCATGGTCACCCCACGGTGACACTGTGTTGCTGCTTGGGATGACACCAAAGCCACAAGCCCCTGGGCACCTCGTTTCACTGGGGGCTGCATTTACCCACACAAGTCAGGATGTTTCTCCTCCTTTGGCTCCTTAGGCTGTCCTCACACCAGCATTAGTTCCCTCCTGTGCCCTGTTCCCAGCAGACACCAGCACCAGATGAACCCATGTCCTGGTCAGCAGCAGCAGTTGGCACCGTGAGCTTCTGCTTCCCAACCCTACAAGTGGGATGGAAGTAAAATTGCAGGGATTTCCAGCAGTGTCCCTTAGTTTGCTGGGTTGCTTCTCACAAGGGGAGAAGCAGCCCAAGGTGTGTGGAAGACCCCGGGTGTCCCCCTGGATGCTCTCAGCAATGCCAGCTCCTGGTCCAGCATTATGGGACCAGTGGAGCATCAGTGGGATCAGCCTGCACTTCATGCAGGAGCTTCCCCCCCCCTCTCAGAAGGCATCAAAGCCTCTTAGAAAACCACGAATAGTGAAGAACTTCACCAGATGAAAATCTTCTGGTTGGGAAGGCAGTTAAACATAGACACTCCAAACTGCTTCTGGGCCTTTCTGAGGCCACACACGAGAGGGTTTGGGGGGTGTCACTCCTTGTAGGGGGCCTGAAACCTTCTTCCTGCTTATTCCAAACCTGCTTATTCCAAACCTGCTTCTGCTCCAGAGCCAGCAGGACTCACAGACACAGGTCCCTGATGCACAGAGGGCTGAGTCTCTCGTCCATCACCTCTGCAGTTGGGAACCCCCTCCTCCTGCAGCTCTGGGTCTAAGTTTTTACACCTTTCATCTAAATCAAACGAAGCATTAAAATGTGTCAAACCTCTTGGATTCAAGCACTGGTGACACTAAAGATGAGCAGCCAAAGCACAACAAGGTCTACCCAGGGCTGCACTTTACTCTTCCCTATACATTCTACTTATGAATAATACACATAATAAAAAGAAGTACTTTTAAGAGCAAGGCAACACTTTTTATTTTTATTTAAAAAGGCCTTGATGGCAGGAATATAGTGTAAAAATCATTGGAAAAAAACTAAAAGGCATTGATACATATTGGAATATACACTTTTTACATAAATTACATTTATTTATTTATTTATTCTGTCATGTGAGGTTCTTATTCGGTATTGAGGTCTAATAGTTAATAGGTCCTGGGATCTGGACGTTTAGACCACCATAGTCTAACATGTACATGTTCATGGGCCATTGCTGAAAGAGAGGGAGAGAAAAAAGAAGGCAGAAAAGTCTCTGTTAGGACAAAACACAAAACCATGCATAAATACATCCCTGACATGTTCCGACATGGGCTGTCGCTCCCATTTTCCCCATAAGATCAAAGAATCAAGCCCAAACCAAAGCACCTCTGACAAAAAAAACCCCAACAAACCCAACAAAAACCAAAACCTTCTAAGTTGATAGGTCTCTTGCACCTTTTAATTTATGTTTTAAAAGCACCTGGTATCCTCGACAACTGAAGCCAAGCCCTGAGGGAGCAGCTGGATGCATCTCCCTGGTTTTCCCTCCTATTTTTGCAGCTGTGCTGCACTCTGGAGCAATGTGGGATGGAGCTGGAGGGATGCTCAGGCCATGGGGAACTGCTGGGTCCTACCAAGAAGTGCCACCAGGTGCCACGGGGGGGGCCAAGCACCCATGGTTTAACCCAGTAGGGTCGGGGGTTTTTGCCTTGGGCTGCTCCGGTGTGTGGCTCCTGCTAGAGCTGAGCTCTGAGCATCTCCCCGAGGGGGCAGAGAGCCCCGAGCCAGGACTTTGCTCCACTGACCTCCCCCAGAGCAGGCAAAGGGAAGCCCCAAAGGTCATCCCTTCCTTCACCAAACCTGCTGGTGCCATTTTATGTCACACTTTACAGTGCTGGCCGGGCGGCGGGAGGTGGTGACGCTTCCAAGAGAGCAGCATCCTGAAGCAGAAAGATAGGTAGGCAGTAACCCCCCTAATATTTGGAAGGCTTTACCACAAGTGAGATCTGATTGGCTGATGACGTAGACTCCAGATTGGAAGAGGAGGAAGAGGAAGAGGAGGAAGAGGAAGATACCGAGTTCCCTTCGGAGATCCTCTTCCGCTTCCTCTTGGGAACGCTGGTGTCCTTCTCTGCAGGGAGAGGGAAGCCATGAGGTGCCCGAGCCCTGCAAGCAGCCCCTCCACCATGCAGGGCCCCATCCTGCCTGGGCTCCCCGTGGCCTCCTGCTGTGCCACCAGGGGTGACACAGGCTTGGCCTCCGCCACCTGGCACGGACCTGCCAGCTCTGCTCAGGCACTGGTGAAGAAAATCCCCCAAACAAGCCAATCCCAAAATCCAGCTCAGAGCCTGATGTCCCACAGACTTGGGTCCATGCTGGATCCTCTAGGGATGTGAAGGTGTCAGCTCTGGTGACTTGCCCATCTCTAGCTGCATACACAAGGTTTCTTGTGCATCTCTTTTTACATGGACTAGATGATCTTTCGAGGTCCCTTCCAACCCCTAGGATTCTATGATCATGCTCTTTCTCACCAGCTTTCCTCTACCTGGCCACCTACTTCCATCAAACTAATAGGATCCTAATTATCTCTGGGGCTGCTAATTCTGACACATTTGATTAAAACTGGCTGGGATTTATTGGGGAGGATGAGAGAAAAGCATTGGCACTGATCACAGAAACCTTGTTGCCTGAGAAGCTCAACTGCTAAATGATGGCTCAAATTAAGGGCTTTAAGCAGGGAATAAATTGTTCATGGTGAGTAAATTGCTAATGGGAAAGGGATAATCAAATCCTCCAGAACATGCTGAAAGTTTGAGTCTAACAGCCCAATCTCTTCCCAGCTCACAGAAGAGCAGAGGTCTAAGAGGATGGTTTGTCCCTGAAGAGATGCTGAGCCTGACTTGTCTTTTTCCAGGCAGGATCTTCTCCCCAGCCTCCCCCAGGGATGCAGGAGGTCTGGAGGCCTCCCCAGGACACCCATCCCTGTTTCCCATCTGTTCTCCCCACCAGAGGGCAGGGAAAGCCACGGTTATTTTCCACCTCCTCTTACCTGTCTGTTTGGCCTCAGTGCAGATTTCAGCAAACGGCCTGTGTAAGAGACAAGCAGGGTCAGCTCAGGGGACCCCCCCCCCTTTTCTCCCCACAGCCAAGACCCCCCACCCCGAGCTGACCACCTGCCTGCATGAGGATGGGACACGGAGCCTCCCCACTGCTCCCTGGAGGAGGGAAGCAACCCCAAATAATTCAGCTGGGTCTCTGAGCCATCCCCTTATCTGCCACTGTGCCCCTTCCCAGCATCAGCATCACAGAATCACAGAATTCCAGGGGCTGGGAGGGACCTGGAAAGATCACCCAGCCCAGCCCCCCTGCCAGAGCAGGGGCACCCAGAGCACAGCACACAGGAACGTGTCCAGAGGGGTTTGAATGTCTCCAGAGAAGGAGACTCCACAGCCTCTCTGGGCAGCCTGTCCCAGGGCTCTGTCACCCTCACAGGAAAGAAGTTCTTCCTGATATTCACATTGAACCTCCTGTGCTCCAGTTTGCACCCACTGCCCCTTGTCCTGTCACTGGACATCACTGAACAAAGCCTGGTCTGCCCTCCTGACACTCACCCTGAACATATTTGTAAACACTGATGAGGTCG
The DNA here is from genome assembly GCF_020740795.1 of Apus apus. Taxonomy (NCBI): domain Eukaryota; kingdom Metazoa; phylum Chordata; class Aves; order Apodiformes; family Apodidae; genus Apus; species Apus apus. Next base: position 8,587,266 of record NC_067299.1, on the reverse strand, counting down.
CCCCTCAGTCTCCTTTTCTCCAAGCTCAAGAGACCCAGCTCCCTCAGCCTTTCCTCATCAGGGAGATGTTCCACTCCCTCCATCATCTTTGTGGCTCTGCCCTGGACTCTCTCAAGCACTTCCCTGTCCTTCTGGAACTGAGGGGCCCAGAACTGGACACAACATTCCAGATGTGGCCTCACCAGGGCAGAACAGAGGGGGAGGAGAACCTCTCGACCTACTAACCACCCCCTTTCTAATGCACCCCAGGATGCCACTGGCCTTCTTGGCATCATCTCAAACTGCACAAGGAAGAGGATCAAGTAGCCCTGCTGAGGCTTCACCATGCCCACCCCATGGCTGAGCACCTCCCTGCAGTGCAGGACAGCAGATGCTGGGGATGAAGCAGGTCCTCTGCAGGTAGGTGGTGATGTGGCCCCACTCCAGTGGTGACTTACCCCGCTCACAGCTGGAGGAGCAAGGGCAATGCTTAATGGACAGAAACCTTCCCAGGTCACAGAGCTGGGGCACTTACTGGAGCTGGTTTATAATCACCATCCGGATGCTCTCCCGTGCCTTCAGGATCTTCTCCAGCCGATGGATGTCGTAGGTGTTGGGGTTCCTGAAGGGGATGTCATCTGGCAGCCCCGTCACCTCCACGGCGTCAGGACTGTCCCTGATGAGTTTATAGGGCACCATGACGGGCCGGTTCAAGCCCAGAGCTTCTCCTGTAGCAGCAGAGCAGAGGACAACACACCAGCTTTACCCCACAGGGCTCTGGATCCCACCAACCGAAGGACCAAGAGCCCTGAGGGGTTGGAAGCAGATGATCTTTCAGGTCCCTTCCAACCTAAACCATTCTGTGACTGGATGACTCTGTGACTTGGGGCAGCCAGGGCTGCTGTGGTGCCCAACCTCAAGCTGCAGCCACGTCCCACCCAGACCCTTCCTGGCTGCCTGCCCCATTTATTGCCTGCTCCACTAGGAGAGACTGACTGCAAGAGCCTGATCTCACCTTACATCTCTGCAGCCCCCAAACCTGGAGGTGGGAGCTGTTGCTCAGCCACATTCTTGGCTCTCTCTGCAGGGAGTTTGACCCTGGAGCCCATCTGGTGTCCTGTGCTCCACAAACTGTGCCAGGATCCCGGGAATGCAGGGATCTGCTGTGGGCTCAGCCCCAATGTGGGGTGAGTGCTGCTGAGCTGGGGTGGATGGGGATGCTCAGAGCATCCTCCCTGGGGAGCTGTGCCTGGTGCTGCCACCTCCGACAGGGCAAACCAGCCCCAGAGCAGCAGGCAGCTCGTTGTCATGGGTTAATGCAGAGGTGGCCATTCAATGAAAGTGCTCTGTATTAACTCCTCTGTGCTGCCAGCAGCACCCAAAACAAACAGGGCTTGTGGGAAGGGGGAGCAGCCTGGACAAGGGGAGCCCTGAGGACGGAGGGCAGTGACATTCCCCACTTCTTTCCTATCGTGTTGGCTGTGCTCCTGCTCCTCAGGCAATTATTTTGGGAAGACAAGCAAGACACCACCCCAAAGCACTGGGGTGCCACTGAGTCACCACGGCCTGACCCTGGGGACCCACAGGTTCAGAAATAACTGCCCAGCATGTCCACAAGCCACGCCTGAACAGGGACAAGCCCAGCAGTGGCAGCCCATGCCCGCGGGGCTGGGACAGTGACACTGCTCAGGGCACAGGGTGCCTGGCTTCTGTGCCCCCCCCACCTGGCTGCTGTTCCTGCTCTGCCTTTTCCAGGGTGGAAGGTCAGCTTTGCTAGGCAGCACGAGGAGCCTGCAAAACAGCATGTTCAAACCTCCTTCAGCCTCCTGACCTTTTGCTCCAGCAAGCTCTTCCCCAACCATGCCCCACGTTGGGCTGCAGCTCCAGCTTTGCTCCCAGCCTGGCAGGCTGAGCAGGCAGGGCCCTGGCACAGGGCAGGCAAGCTCAGCCCACACACCACAGCTCAGGACACGTTAAAAAAAACATCAAAGGCTGATGCCAGACTGAACAAATCCTGCTCCTCGACTGCCTTTTCCCATCCTCTCTCCCCTTGCCAAGGATGAGCTGTCAACAAGAAGGTCACGGTCCCACCTGCCGGGAGCAAGACACAGGAAGGTCCCCAGGGGCAGGCTGGGATGTGAAGCAGTGGGATGGAGGCTGTGCTGCAGCAGGCTGCTGTGTGCTCAGCCTATAAATAGAGGCCTTCAGTCGAATTAATTTTAACTCTGGCTGCTGTCAGCAAAAACAAACCTGCCTGGCGAGGCGTGCGGACGGGAGACTCACCGTATTTTTCATTGAAAAGCTCTTTCACTTGCTCTCGGAGAATCACCTTCTCTCCCAGCCTGTTGGCATCGTCCTCATCTGCAGAGCCAAAAAAAAAAAGAAAAAGGACAGGCAATAAAATACCCTGTTTGGTTGGTTTTTTTCCCTGAGCCACCAGAAAATCCATCCCACCGTCGCAACGCGTGTCCTTGTCCCTCTGCCCCGGCGTGGGGGACAGCTCTGGGGTGGTTGCTCTGGGCTTACACTTGGTGTTGCCACCTTTTGCAGCCATGCAAACTAGCTCTAAAACGCTGCCCAGGCTGCCCCTGGCAGGGCTGGGAGCCTGTGCCACCCCCTTGGCTGTGCTGCCAATGCCTGCAAAACACACAACGCGACGGAGCCTCCGGCCCTCGGTGCCACGAGTGCTCCCAGGAGCCAGATCAAGGAGTGAGATGGTGCTTTTATAGCTGGGCTCCTAAGCACAGTATTGTTTGATGATATGCCATGTCATCAGCTTGGCTTTACTGGCTTTTTTAATTATCCTCATCATGCCCAAAACAGTTTCTCCTCCGTCCTCCCATTTCGAACGACGTGCTTATGTCAGTAGATTTCCCCACCCCAGCTATTCACCACCCTCAGGGGGCTCCAGGAAAAACAACTAGGGTCAATACCAGCCCCCCCTTGATGCTTTTTCATCCCTCAGGTCTAAAGCACAGACTGGATCAACCTCACCCACCTCTGGCTGGGATCACCCCTCCAGCACAGAGCCCGCCCGGTGGGGTTTCCTCAGGCCAAGCATCACCACCACCAGCCTCCCTGAACTCCAGGCAGGTGTTTTCACTCAGGAAACCCAAGACTCCAACCCCAAGATTTAAAACATCAAGGTGAGGGCTGCAAACCTCAGCACGAGGGCTCTGAGCATCCTCTGCCCCCCTCTGCAGCTATTTAAATGTGATTTTGAGCAAGCACATGATTTTGATTCTGATTTTGAGCAGCCACAGGATTTGGACGCTGATTTTGAGCAGCCACAGGACTCTGATTTTGCTTCTAAGCACTCAGATGGCTGGCAATTTTGTTTGAAACACAAGTGGGAAACCTGAATGGAGTCCCTGCCTCCCTGCACAGGGCCCAGAGCCCAGCACCCTCAGCAGAAACCACATGCCTCAGCCACCCTGCTGCTGAGGGTGCCTGAAAGAAGAAGCTGGCATCCTTCAAGCTCAAAAAAAGGCTTCAAAAAAGCCTCTTCTCCACCTGGAAAACAATAGTTTTGTCTGGATATAACTAGGGGGGGGAAAAAAAGGGAGAAGTTTCTGTGAAGGAACTTTTCAACGTGCTTCAAATCCAGAAATGGCAACAAAAGAGCTTGAAAGGGATGAAGCAAAAAAAAAAAAAGAGAAACAAAATAGAAGAAAAGCAAGTAAATGTCACCAAGGAGCTCTGAGTTTAAGAGCCAAGACCTTGCTGCTCCCAAAGCCACAGGGGGGACAAACCCTGTGGGCTCCCTCTGTGACTTCCTTGTCATTGATGCTCAGTTTCTGGGCTGTGCACACACACCCGTGTGGATGTGTAGATGGTAGCAGACAAAGAAACACCAAAATTCAGTGTTTTCACCCATTTAGCTCTCTGGGACTGAAAACCACAGCAGCTCTTTCCTTCCTGCTCACGCCCTGAGCAACCTGAGTGCAAGAAATAAGATCCCAAGGGGGTTTTTTACACCTTGCAGTGGGCAGGACTCCCCAGTTCCCAGCCAAGGACATAAACAAGTGCCATGAAAAACCTGGAACTGAGCAAGCATCACAGAGAAGCCAGAGAGGAGGCTCCAGCTGGCAGCACAGCTTCCCAGGGACCTGCACCTCCATCCCCAGGGATCTCCATCTACCTTGGAGTTCATCCATTTGCATTTAGGAAATGATCAGCTCTGGGAAACCACTGGCACCCCTGGGATGTGCCAAGTCCTTCCCACAAATGCAGGCTGCTGGCTGCAGCTCTCTGCTACCCACTTTAGTGTTTTTAATTTTAAAAAAATAGTGATTTGACTCATTTTTTGCCTGATCCTGCTGACCCGACCCGAGCAGCCCTGATGTACAAGGGGTGACATTTTCAAAGCACCAGTTTCTCTTTTCCAACAGGACTTGCCAGAGCCTGACACATCTTTTAGAAACGCCAAGTTGCATTTTTAGTGGCCATGAAATCTGGGGTTTAGGTGCCTGCTGCTGGACAGCAGGATCCAAACCACCAAAATGCTCCTTACTCTTCTAGTGACTTTCAAAAAAAACCACAACGAAACCAAACCCGAGCTATCCTGTGGGTAAAGAATGGTTCTCCCTGGGTTCCTGATGCCCCGTGCAGAGCCCTGATCTTTGCCATGAAGCCACAGAAGGGCAGGGCATCTGGTGGAGCTTTCAGCACCAGCCCCCCTGGGTGCTGCTCCAGGGGATGAACAGAGAAGCGTAGAAGGGTTAAAGTTTGGAAGGGACCTTAAAGATCATCCTGTTCCAACCTCCCTGCCATGAGCAGGGACACCTCCCACCAGACCAGGCTGCACAAGCCTCATCCAACCTGGCCTTGGACACCTTCAGGGATGGGGCAGCCACAACTTCCCTGGGCAACCTAGTCCAGTGCCTTCCTGTCCTCATGGTGAAGAATTTCTTCCTGATGTCCGACCCAAATCTCCCCTCTTTCAGCTTAAAGCCATCACCTCTTGTCCTCTCCCTCCCTGCCCTTGTCCCAAGCCCCTCCCCAGCTTTCCTGGAGCCCCTTCAGGCACTGGAAGGTGCTCTAAGGTCTCCCTGGAGCCTTCTCTTCTCCAGGCTGAACACCCCAACTCTCCCAGCCTGTCTCCAGAGCAGAGCTGCTCCAGCCCTCCCATCATCCTCATGGCCCTTCTCTGGACCTTTTCCAACAGGTCCAGCCTGGCCTCCTGTGCTCAGAGTAACAATCTGCCATCATCCCAACACCCAGCAGGAAGCCTGTTTCATGGGAAAACAGCCACTGCCCAACACTCTCCCAACAGGAACCCAACTCAGGTCCCTCTTCAGGCCATCCCAGCTGTGTCAGAGAAACACTCAGCCAGGCACTGGGCATGATTACAGCTGTCAGGATCTGGCCCTGGACCTTCAGTGGATCAATACACTCCTGTGTCCACCTTCCAGCTCCAGTGGGTGCTGTTTAATTACCCCCCCCTATAAATCCAGAAAAACCCCACTGATTTACTGAGGCTGTTCCACAGCAACTCGGGTTCAAGGACAGTTGGAATCAGCTCAACACGTGCACGTTTGCAGAGCCTTAAGCCTGCAGGAGCAGGCAATTAACATGGAGACATGCAGCCAGAATCCCAGCTGATGGGAATAAAGCTGGGATCTGCTGGAGATAAGCTGTGCCCTGCCACAGATACAGGCAGGAGAGCTCTTCTTTACTCCTGTGAATTAGTATAGATGTTAAATCCCCAGAGCCTACAGGACTGCACACCAACCCTGGCCCACAGCGTGTGTTCAAGCAAGGCAAAAAACCCAACAAACCCCAGCCCAAATCTGTGCAAGCTTTCCTTGTGAGTGGCAAGTGGAATTTTTTAAAACAAATTAATTGCTTGGACACATGGATGAACTGAGGATAGTGTGCCAGGTTGGTTTGTCTGGAGCCAATCCAGCCCCTGATGCCCAGGGACTGCAGCAAGCGCTGGGAAAGGCAGAGTTACAGTTGCTTGTAACAATAAAACACTGTTAAACACATCCTGCATCAGTCAGTTCTTGGTATCACAGGGAAACAGAGCAGAGAGGAAAACAAAACAAAACAAAAAATACCTGAAATGTGGGGGTTTAAGACATTTTCATTCCCACATTAAAATGCAAGTGCATGTCTTGTCTGCTACCATCTACGAAGCACCAACTGAGCTACCTACCATTCAAGGCAGCGTAGGCTTTTTCCAAGGATGTTATCCGTCTAGGGGCTACAGTGCAAGTTAACAGAAGACAAAAAATAAAAAAAGAGAGAGAGAGAAAGAAAAAAGAGAGCCATGAGTGCTGCAGCTTGGTTTCTTGGTCACAAATAAAAGCAAAACCCAGGATGACACTGTCCCTAGCAGCTTAAAATTCCTCCATTCCTGAGGCCCCGTGACACAGAGATGGTTTTGGTACCTCATAACTGCTCAGTGAGCTGGGTGGGTGGGCTGGGCTCTCCACCACTCCCCAGGGACCTGCTTTGGGGTGTGCTCGAGCCCCCTCAAGCTGTGTCACACTCCCGAGTGGCTCAAGGTCTGCACGAGCCCAGGGACGCGTGGCCGAATTGCAGCACCTGGGGCAGGGGCCAGAGCAGCAGCAGTGGTGCTGCGTGGCTGTGTCAGAGGAGGAAAAATAGATCTGAGGCTAAAGCAGATGAAAAGCAAACAGGGAAATGGTGTCAGCTCTGCAGCAACAGGGGAAAGGAGGAGAAAAAGGGATCCCTCAGGAGAGGCTGGTGCTCGCCACCAACTCCAAAGTGATGAGCGATCTCAAAAGGAAATTAATTTCCTGGGGGAAAGCAGCAATGATGGGGGCAGGGCCAGGATTTGCATGATGGGCCAAGGGGGGAAGGACCACACTAAGGGCAGGAGCCTTGGGGAGAGCTGGAGGGGTCAGGGTGGGGGGGACAAGGGCTGTGGTCACAGCACTGGGGAAGCTCCTGTGGCAAACCCAAGGGGATGGGAATAGTGCAGGGGTGTGTGTCCAGATCTGCAGAGATACCAGCAATCTCCAGTATTTTGGATGTGAATTTCCAAATCAGAGGCACCAAAGCAACAGAAAACACCCCCGAGTTGCTGGGTGACAGATACCCTGCCCCAGGGACACCCTGCCCCAGGGACACCCTGCCCCAGGGACACCCTGCCCCAGGGACACCCTGCAGGCAGCACCCACCGCCCAGTGTTCAGGCAAAGGTGCCAAGCAAAGGGGGGAGATGCAGCTGGGAAAGCCAAGCCAAGAGGGAAAAAGAGGTCCTGCCATAGCTCCTGCCAAGGAGGAATGCAGGCAGGAGCATGGGCAGGAGCACAGGCAGGCAGTGAGGAAGAGGAGCACACAGTGAGGATGAGGAGCACACGGCAGCATCTGTCCCACATGAAGCAGGAATGGTTTCAGAAGGGCAGGGCAGTGCTCGGCCCGGTGGGCTGCAACTCAAAGGCATTCTCAGCACTTCAGGTGAAGATTTCAAGGTACCATTATGAAATCACACTGATTAAGAAAGATAATTGAAATTTCTTGTCCTGGTGACCCAGATGTGCTGCTCAGCCTTAGCCACGGGAGGCAGCCCACCGGGCTCACGGCTGCACGGTACCGAGCACGTCCCGAAGTGCAGGCTCACAGCTGGGTGGAGCAGCACTCATCTTGATGAGCACCCTGAAAAAAGGGGGCTTGGGGTCTCTGTAGGACGTGACTGGGTACAAGGCTGGCTGGGAGCAGCAGGGAAGCAAAAGCAAAGCAAACATGAGGGCTGGGATGAGCTGGGCACTGGTGATGCCTTCCCGTTGGACCGAGGGTCCCACACACGCAGGTGAAAGGGAAAAGGAGACAAAAACTGGGCCAAGAAAAAGGTGACTGGAATCACAGAGGTGCTTAAAAAGAGGCTTTGAAGCTCCAGATCTACTCATGGTACCTGCTTGATTCTCCACCTTCAGACTAGAAACACTGACCAGCTGAACACCAAAAAAAGAATTCACCCCAGGTAACAGCAAGACGGATCAGGAGGAAAAACAACCCAGCTGCTCCCACAGGGGTTCAACACCAGGGCTGGGGGTGGGGGTGAAGGGAGAGGGGCTTGGACCTCAAAAAGCAACCTGGTGATGGAACAAGATGCCTCAGCTCCCATCACTGCCCCATCAAGCACTTTCCTCTCTTCTTTTTATCTTGCTAGGAGTTTCCAACACGAGGCACAGCTCATCAAAGTCTCGCGGAGGATTGTGCTCTTGTGATTTAAAAAAATAAATATATAGATATGAAAAGGATGCCTGGATGTGTTGTTTTTTTTTTTTTTTAATTAAAGAACACTGCCTGCCCTACTTTATTAATTGGAGTATGGGAAATAATCTATCAGGGTGGTAGGGAGTTTGGGGAATAGGACAGATGGAGCTGGTGTGTATTTTCAATCAAAGCACATAAAAATTAACATACAGAGAGACTTTTTGTGTGTGTGTTAGATTGCTTAGGCTTGATATATACATTGTTTTTTTTCCAAAGGCTCAAATTAAGCCTGTTTTGTATCTCTGTGCCTCAGGAAAAGAAGACAAGAAAGGATAAGTGCTGTGTTTATAGCACTGGAGCTTCACCCCTGCTCTCCCACTTCCGTCTTAATGCCGAGAGAACACTCTGCTTTGAGAAGGGGTTTGGAAGGTCTTTTTTGTAGAGCAGAGACCAGCAGTGGGAAGAAAAGAGATTGGAAATCAAAAGGAAAAATCTCTGGACACCAGGAGGGTCGTGCTCCTGGGTCAAAGCCCCCGGGAACCCATGAGGGTAAAGCTCTGGCAGAGACACCAGTGACCTCGGGGCCATCGTCCCACCTTCCGATGTGGCTGCAAATCCTCACTGACCTTCTCTGGGTGCTGGGCAGCACCACCAGCTTTGTTTTCCCAAAAAAACCCCAGCCTCATTTCCCCCCCAAAAAACCCACCACCTTCTGCAAACAGCATCCCTGCAGCCACACATCCCCCAGCCAGCTCTGCACCAGCAGCCTCCCCCCCACACTGAGACCCATTAGGGGGGGAGATACCATCTCGATAGAGAAACTCCAGATAATCTTCAGGAAAAGCATGGTTGGCACTCAGATTATATTGAAACCATTTTATCTCTTTCTGTCACACTTAAAAAAAAATAAATGGGTGTCCCCAAAAGACAGATAAGGAGGCCAATCCTCCACCACCCAGCAGTTATCTGGGCTGCTCCTTGCAATTCAGAAGGTGCACAACTTGTTTAAAGCAAATTACACCCTGTAATTTAACCTAAAGGCAACTGAAATCACCCCAAAGTGGTTCTTTTTTGAATATTATGTTAAATTTCCCTTAAAATGTGTACTCCTCGTGCCATTTTTTTGGCCAAAATGAGCCACAAAATACCATAACCTCCTGTATATTTAAGCAGTCACCTCCTGGGCTTTCCAGCTTTTAGACACCTTTGCAATGCCATCCTGCTTGGGAGTCACTTTCATTTTAATGCTCCTCTGCAAAATAAAAGTGATTTTCCTTGATTTTCTTTTAATGCCAAGCAGGCCCTTCTGCTGCTGCTCTTCATTTTACATGGCAAGACTTTACTACACAAGATTGAAAGAAAAAGAACACTCCTAAATTTAATTTTTTTAATGACCTATGACTAGTTGGAAATCATTCATTTTATTAAGGCAGGTGAAAAGTGACCAAGGCCAAGGCAGTGACTGTGCCACCATGTTGGCACCATCCACTTTGGTGGAATGGGGTGGAAAATCATAGATTGGGTTGGGTTGGAAGGGACCTTAAAGATCATCTAGATCCAACCCCTCTGCATGGGCAGGGACACCTCCCACCAGCCCAGGTAGCTCCCAACCACATCCAACCTGCCCTTCAACACTGCCAGGGATGGGGCAGCCACAGCTTCCCTGGGCAACCTGGGCCAGGGTCTCACCACCCTCGCAGCAAAGAATTTCCTCCTCATGTCTCACCTAAATCTCCCCTCTTCCAGTTTTAATCCATTCCACCTTGTCATTTCCCTCCCTGCCCTTGTCAAAAGCCCCTCCCCAGCTTTCCTGGAGCCCCTTCAGAACATACAAATAGCTTTTTTCCCAAGGAGACATTCCAGGGGGTAGTCTGACTACTAGAAATAATTCAAAAGCCTGGAATTGTCTCCAAAGATTTAACAAATATACGACATAGTCTATAATACATTGAGATGCCAAGTAAAAAAACCCCCTCACCTGCCACTGCTCTTATTTAAAACCCTGTGTTTTAAAGCCCAGCCCTGAGCCCAGCAGGGATGCTACAATTCCTTTCTGCTCAGGTACCACAATATCCAGAGTAAAATGTGGCTCTGGGTTGGTGCTAGTGCAGGGCAGCCTGTGGTGGGAACGTTCAGCTGGAGAAGGAGGGAAAAAAATGTTGTGCATCAAAGAGAAAATCAATTTTCCTGTACATCTCTATCCATCAGTCTGTGTTTCCAAGCCAGCTGGCAGGGTGAAGTATTTGCCTTCTGATGGGCTCCTTTGTTAGTGGGGTGATTTGTGTCAGATCAGTGTCTCTTAACGTGATTATCCCGGGTACAGAAGAAGGGGAAGGAGAGATGGCAGGAGGAGCAGATACATCCTTGGCTCACTCCACAGTGACAGCCACATCATTCCATGGAAAATCAGAGCTCTGCAAAACTTGCACTTCACCAAAGGCTTGTTTAAGGTTCAGCTGCTGTGAGCTGGCACTTGCTGCTTAGGACCAAGATGGAAAGTCTAGGGCCAAGGTCACAGAATCACAGACTGGTTTGGGTTGGAAGGGACCTTAAAAATCATCAGGTTCCAATTCCCCTGCATGGGCAGGGACACCTCCCACTGGACCAGGCTGCTCCAAGCCCCATCCAACCTGCCCTTCAACACTGCCAGGGATGGGGCAGCCACAGCTTCCCTGGGCAACCTGTCCCAGGGTCTCACCACCCTCACACTCCAGAATTTCCTCACCTCAATCTCCCCTCTTCCAGTTTTCATCCATCCCCCGTGTCCTCTCCCTCCCTGCCCTTGTCCCAAGTCCCTCCTCAGCTTTCCTGGAGCCCTTTCAGGCACTGGAAGGTGCTCTAAGGTCTCCCTGGAGCCTTCTCTTCTCCAGGCTGAACACCCCAACTCTCCCAGCCTGTCTCCAGAGCAGAGCTGCTCCAGCCTCAGATCATCTTCACAGCTGTTCTTTGGACTCGCTCCAACAGCTCCATGTCCTCCCTGTGTTGGGGGCTCCTGAACTCGACACAGTTCTCCAGGTGGGCAGAGTAGAGGGGGAAAATCCCCTCCCTTAACCTGCTGGCCACACTTCTTTTGATGCAGCCCTGGATACAGCTGGCCCAGGTCCATGGAGGTCTCAGGGGACCTCCCATGGACTTGGCTGGACCACACACAGGGATGCAGAGGGCGGGTTGACACTCGGACCCGTGCCCTGGATTGAATTTCCCTGACACCTCAACTCTTGCTAGAGCCCTCTTGGGCAGCCAACACCTCTTTGCTGTCCCCAACGAGGGCCTACAAATGTTTTCCTCTCTGTCATATTTGTCTTCCCTAAATTGTGCCCTCCCCGTGGAGGCTGGCCAAGGAAATGGGAAACCATCAATAAAGATGACAACTTTCTTTGCACCCATCTGTGCTCTTCCAACACTCATAATTACAGACATTTAAAACCCAGACAGGTTTTCACCCACGATTCTAAAAGCAGCTCTTTTTTTTCTGGGCAGCCTAGAAGCAAGACACAGAGCTACCACAGTGTCACAGGGGGAAGGACATGGCTCCAGGGAGGTGGTTTCTACAGCTGGGTACAGAGCACACCCTGGATATCCCATCCTCTCTTCTCCCACATTTTCCCTGGTGTATCCACACATGGAATTGCCCACAAGCCAGAGAGGCTTTTCACAGCCAAGCTGCTGCAGCCCAGTGCAGACCCTGTGGTTAATCATCCCCTTCCCACAACCCTCCCTCACCACTGAACCCACCAGCTCACTGCGACACTTATTGATTTTAAGAAAATGAGCACTTTTAAAAATCCAAACCACAGGTCCTTGCCCTAGATTAGCTCTTGAAAAAATGCTGTTGTTTCAAGGCAACAGCAGCTGTACCAAGAGGTGATGCTAAGATCAGCTGTCTTGGCCAGAGAAACCTCAGTAAGTGCATCAAACCACAACAAAACCAGAGTGGGAAGCCCAGGAAAGTGAAGTCAAGGGCAACCTTCCTCCAGCTGATAAAATTACTGCACATCATCTGCAGCCTGCAGCTCCCTGACCACCACCAAACACTTGGCCCATGCATTGCTTAGGGAAAAAGGCATCATGTCTTACCAGGTTTGGGGATGAGTCCTTGAAAAGGCCTGTAAAAAAAAAAAAAAAAATCATGAAAATAAAGGAGACTTAAAATGAAATGCCATTGGGAAGCCAACACCCTGGCTCCAGCCTGCTCCCATGGCCCAGGGAGGGTTAAGGAAACCAGCCTGTCCCTCACATGCTCTGCAGGGACAGGGTCACAGGGACACACTCCCATCATGTTGGTAAGAAGACAGGCAGTGTGACCCCACGAGAGGGGGATGGAACCACTCTTAAAACCCAGTTGTTCCCTGTCTCACCTGACCATGACACAGTGTTAAAGTGCCCTTCCCCTCCCCACCTGCAGCCATCCCCTTTGGCTGCAAACCCCACAGGGTCCCCTGTGAACCCGGCACCTCTCTGGGTGCTGTGAGACCCTGAGCATTGCCCTTGCACCACCAATAAAACCCACCAACGTTTCTCCTGTCTCCTAGAAAAGGTGCTGGGATTTCTCTGCCCACACAGCCCTTGTACTGAAGGCCACATTTTCTCCCATGGGTGCCTTCCCCACCACCTCCCCGGGCAGCAGGCAGGAGGCAAGAACAGGAGTCTCTACTTCATGGTCTCCTTCTTTCTGTCCAATCATTAGCTGCCAGCTTAATTGCACTCTGGGGGGTTGGAGGAGGTATTTATAGTACTGCCCTGCCCCAAGGGGTGTGTTTAGGTGGGCTCCTTCCTCCTCCCCTCTCACCACATACCTTGTCACGGTGAACTTGATTTTATCGGCCACGGCCAATATCCTCTCCAGGTTCTGGGACCCAAAGGTGCAGGGCTTCCTGAAGGGGATGCCAGGGGGCAGCCCCTCTATAATCACTGATCCTGGATTGCTCTTGATCCGTTTGTATGGCACTTGCACAGGGTATTTAATCCCCAAGGCCTCACCTGGGAGAAAAGTGAGCAGGAAGCACATGAGATGCCCGGGCTCTGCGTCCATCCCTGGCCCCACCAGAGCATGGCAAGAGCAGGCAGCTCGAGGCAGAACAGGAGTTTGATCAAGGACCAACATTTTTCAGGCCACCTCCATGATGGGACTGGAGGGTTTGGAAGCAGCCAAAAGTGTGCAGCAGAGCTGGTGGGGCTGAGGAGACCCACACTGTGCTGAGGGATGAGACCCACGCAGTGCAGGGGTGAAAAGGGAGGGGTGGAAAGCTGCTCTTTGCTGTGGGACATTATCTGGAGTTAACTTCACAGTCATGTGAGCTCTGGCGGTCTCTCCACAGTCTCTGAGGTCTGGCTGCAGGACTGAGGCTACACATTTCCATGGTTGTGCAGGAACCTGGGAACCTGCAGGTGTCCTACCCTTGCCTAGAAAATGGGAATAACAGCATTTCCCTGCCTTAGAATCATAGAACTATGCAGGTTGGAAAAGCCCCTTGGGATCACCCAGTCCAACCATCATCCCTGCTCTACAAAGTTCTCCCCTAAACCAGATCCACCAACACCACACCTTGCTTGATAAGGAACAGACACTGGGGCAGGCAGGCTATGGGATGACCCTGTGGAGCACTGCCAAGTGTCCTGGGGTCAGGAGGAGCAGCATCTACTCATCCCCCAACACTCCTTCGAGTTCTCACTACCTCCCTCATCATTCCCTTCCCAACCTCCCACAACTCCCTGCCCTCCCACTGCTCCGTAATTCTCCACTAATGAATGTTCTTCATGGAGAGGGGGTTAAAAAGCCCATCAAAAGGTGGCCAAGTAGGGCCAGCAGCAGAAGGGGCTGCAGCACTGTCCCCACTGTGGGCTCCCCTGTGCTGCACAGGAGCTGCCTCCACAGGAAGGAGAACACACTCCCATCTACAACTGCTCCCTCCACAGCCCCACCAGCTGCAATGGGTGGGAAGGAGGAGGTGAGAGAAAGCACCTGGCAAGGAAGAACCGGGAGGAGAGGGAGTGAAAGGGGGGGGGGGATTAAAATCAACTCCCACCCTGGTTTCTCACCATATTTCTTATTGAACAGGTCCTGGACTTGTTCCCGCAGCGTGTTTGCGATGTCTATTCTGGAAAGCCTGGCATCATAATTTTCTGTAAAATAAAGAAACAATTACGGACTTCTGCTGGTAAATTAAAAGGCACTCTGTGACTTTTAAGTAATGCCATTTTCTAATTATAGGAAAGTCCTTATCTTGCAATTAGCTAATCTCTGGAGTGGGCCATTCAAAGCCCTTAAAAAAAAAAATAAATCAGCTAAACAGAAATATGTGTTTTTCCCCCCCCCCCCGCCTGTTGGCTGAGAATAAAAAGCCGCGTGAAATCGAAGATTCTGTTGCGATAATTAGCGGGGTTGAAATAAAACACACTCCAGAGCCCCTGTGAAAAGCCAAAGCCTTTGAAAAGCCTCCCTCCTTCTCTGCAAACCCTCACGGGCCCAAGGAAAGGGGTGCTCGAGTGGGGCAGAACTGGCTCCCAGGCCCGTGAGCTTCTCACCGTCGCTCCTTCCTCCGATGGCTGCGTGGGACAGGAGAGGCACTTGACACAAACATCTCTCGGGTGGAAAAAGCCCCAGAAAAGGCAAACTCTGAGGCTTGGAAGACTTAATTATGCATCTCACAAGGTCAGACGGTGAGATAAGCAAAGCTGGTTAATTAGGGCATCATCCAGGGCGGTTCAAGCATCTTGCTTGGACCTAGGGGACTGCCCACCCCAGCTCTGCATCTTGCCTTCTGGTTGTCCGTCCTTCCCATCCTCTCACCCCACCTCCTCTGCCAACCCCCCAAGCCCTGAAACCCACAGCTGCTCCCTTCCACATCTGTTTGCTCTAAGCAGCCCTCACAACAGGCCAGGGGCTCTGCCTCAACCCCCCAAGATGCTTCCAGCCCCTCACCTTGGAAGCCTTGTCTCTTCACGGCATCCTCCAGCAGCGCCTCGCTCGACTCCCTCTCGCCGGCGGCTGAGACAGAGGACAGAGAAGAATTAGGATTCATGGTGTCACCCAGGGGGACACACAGGAGGGGGTTTCCAGCCAAAAAAACGAGGTGGGGAGGGCAGGCAAGAGTCACACTGTAGGAAAATGCTCTCACTCCTCTCCTACCTAGTCCTTAACGGCCCGGCTGCCGGGCGTCTCGCAGCCTACCTTTGGCTGCCGGGCTGTCCGACGCCGGCTCCTTCATGCCCTCTGCCAGCAGCTCCGGCCTGGAAAACAGGGAGAAGCAGAGAGCACATGAGGGAGCTCCCTGGCCAGCAACACCCTGCAGCTCCAGCATCCCCTTGGACAATTCTTCAGCCACAGCTCACCAGCTCTGCCTGGCCAATAAAGCTCCCGTGACACAGCGGGGGAATCTTGGGAATAATTTTCATGTTGATAGACTCTTAAGTGAGTCAAAAGTGATGATTGCCAGGACAAGATTAGGTTGGTGATGGCTGAGCAGCTTAAGGCAGCAGCTACAGACTTTTAGGAGACACAGGCCCTGCACCTTTCTCAGGGGTGGGAGAAGACATGCGTGGCTCCTCTCAACACACAGCTGGCCCCAGAAATCATCACTTGGGTATCCAATGCTAAAACTGCAGTGAGGTGACAGCAGGGCTCGTGCCAAGCCACACTGAAGCTGTGCCACAGGGAAATGGGTCTGGGATGGGGACAGGAGAAACCCCAAAAGTGTGGTCAGGCTGGCCTGGGAGCTGCTGGTCTGATGCCACAAAAACTCTGCACTCTCAATGTTTATTTTCTGTTTCAGCAGTCCGTGCATTGGTCGGGTCAGCTCTCTCCTCTGTAGAGGAGACCAAGCCAGCATTTGGGTGAGAAACACCTCAAAATATCTAAAAGACATTTTTTAAATCCATCTCTGCTGGATCCATTCCCCCTTTCAGGGCAGTGCTGTTGTGTTGTCCCCAGCACAAGGACAGCATCTTCCCTGATATCCACAGCATCCCATGTGCACATCTGGACCTCAGCTGGAGCTGCTTCCCATAGGAAAACCCTCTGGGGCTTCCAGCCCCTCTCCTTGCCCCACACCTGAGCACCCTGAAGGTTAAAGGTTCTGGCTCCTTCACCCATCCTTGGGTGCTCCCTGCTGCTGTGGCCAAACCTTTGCAAAACTGGGTTAAAAAAAACCCAAAAAAACCTCAAAGGAGAGATGACACCATCACAACCACCACCTCTCAGGGATGGCTCCAACACGGCAACAACCCTTGGTTGCTTCTAATCAAGCAAATCTATCAAAGGTGACCAAGTGATGGATGTTCCCCAGGACACTGCACAGAGCAGGATCTCCAAGCAAGAACATCCTTCCCAAGGAGTGGCCACTCCACCTTCCTTTACCTTTTAATGACAAACTGGATGTTGTTGCTCGCCTGCAAGATCTTCTTCAGCTTCGCGATCCCAAAGCAGTTGGGGCGCCGCAGCAGGATGCCCTCTGGCAAGCCCACAACAAACAGGTCCTCAGGGTACATCAGGAACTTGGAGTAGGGAACTTTGACTGGCTCTGATATTCCTATGGCTTTCGCTGTGTGGGGAACCAATCTCATCAGTTTGCTGGACCTCCACGTTGGGTCAAAGCAGCAGCAACATGGGATGTTGGTGAGAGCTGGGTCAAATGACCTTTCTAAAGCGGGGTGAGCAGAGCATGCCAAGTGCCAGCCCCAGCACCAAGGTCACACCAGCCCTTCCTGGGCCATGCCATGACCCCCTTGGGTGAAAAAACCTCTTTCATATTTCAAACAAGTGATGTAGGGAACCACTTTGGCCCTTCCCTCCGTGGCAGGAAGGCTGAAGGTGACGGAGCAATTCCTGGGCTGCAGCCGGCAAAGAGTTATCAAGGAAACCAAGGAGAAGAGCTGCACTAACTAGGCCCAGGGAGATTTCAAATGCATTTGTAAGCTCAGCAGACAGCAAACGAACAAATTAGATTGCACCTTTACTCAGCTGCTGATTTGGAAAGAGTAGGTGACATTTCTGAGCAATTAGGAGGTCCCCACGGCAGGGACCGGCACTCGGCACAATGAGCATGTGTTAACGACCATCTCACCGTATCTCGTGTTGAACAAAATTTCAACTTGTTTCCTCAAATGACTTAAAACGTCCCCGAGACCATCTGCAAAAGAGAAAGAAAAAAAAAAAAAAGAGAGAGAGAAATGCTCTGAGAAACCAGCTGCCTTTGGGGCAAGCAATGCACAGTGCAGGTGAGCAGCCCCTGACCTCTGGCAGAGCCGGCCCATGTGCTCTTCACACCTCCCAGGTCGGTGCTGGTCCTCCAGCAGCTGCCTCCAAGCTCTTTCCTGAGCAAGGAAGGGCAGTGATGCACCTGCACAGAGGTGCATCAAGCAAGTAAGGAGGAAAAAAAGAGGAGGTGCTAGGAGCAAGGATGAAAAAATACGGAGGAAAAAGTAAATCCCAGCAAGAGAGGAAAGGACAGTGTCCTTCCACGCTGGGCTTTTCCAAGGCTGAATGCTTTGCTGATAAGGGAACCCAGGACACCCAACCCAAAATACAACTGTCTCCATCCATCTTCCAAGAACTTGCAATCATCAGGTGATGCCCAGAGTTCATTGTACACTCACCTGATGCCTCCACCTGCTTTTCCTCGTGTCGTGACTCCTCGCTGGAACCCTTCTCTGTTCCTGTGAGGAAGAGGAGGGTGAGGGGTGGCCAGTGTTAGCAAAACTGGACTAGACATAAGCAGCAGTCCCCTGCAGCCACCCAACCACCCCCTCCCCTCACTAAGCTCTGAGTACACACCCCAGAGCAGGCTGGGGCTGGCACATCATGCCAGGACCTGCATAAGCAGAATAAACCCATCACCTACATCCCTTTGGGGTGGGCTTCCTGGGAGAGATGAGACCCAGCACTTGGCACGAGGGAGGGCAGCTGCAGCACTGGCACAAATCCCCCCAGGTGAAGGGTAAATCCCAGTCATGAGCTGGGGTTTGTAGCAAGCTGGGGCTGGAGAGGAGCTGGGAAGGAGCAGTGGTGCTGGAAAAGCCACCACAGTTTGTCTATCAGAGCGCCCAGCCGGTCTGACTGAGGCCACGACTCTGCAAGGGGGTCCTGACTCCACCACTTTGGCTCATAAATGTGATTTACTCATCTCTGACACAAGCACCACTTCCCGTGCTCCTGAGCAGCCTCCTGGACACTTCATTTCTGGTACCTGCTGCTGTTTCTAGGATGTAGTTCGAGTCCTCCGAGGCCGCGTGCGCGGGCACAGGGTCGCGGATCTCATCCGAGCCCGGCGATCGGTCTGCAGAGAAAACCCCACCAACTGCTTGTGTTTGCATGATGGGGCCACCGTCCCCAAAACGGGGCTCAAAGGGTCCTGACCCATCAGCAAGGGCTGAGAGAAGGAACCCCCCCACTCCCAGACACCCTGGGCTGCTCTGGGGTGCATCTGCCCTCTCCCATCCTGGGATCTCATCCCTGAAACGCACCTGACCTCGCAGCCCGAGGGAAATGAGCCAAAGTTTCTTCCTAACCTCAGTGGAAGGTGAAGGGCAAAAATAGTTCAAAACAACTTACTTGGCTTCATTCCACCTAGACACTCAATTCTGGCTTGAATAGTTAATGCTGCCTAGCTTAGCTACTCCACTGTGGGAAAACCATTCCACTAATGCTGCTTTCCTCCCCAGAATCACACCTCCTTGGGCTTCCCTTATGTAACCTGCATGTCCTCTTCATTTAAACCCTCCTCCCCTAATGCTGGGCTCTCCAACACCCTCAAAGTGCCATCCAAATTTAGCTTCAGCTAGTTTAAACACTTAAATCAGGTCACTTCTTAATCACCACCTCGCAGGATAAATAATCCAAATTTCATCAATTTCTCCCTGCAGGTGAGCTCCTCTTTTCTATTAATCCTCCTCCCTGCCCTCAGCTGTGTTCCCTCTGGTTGAACTTGATCTTCAAATAAGGTGAAAAAAGGTGGGCTCTGGACTTGAAGTGTGATCTACCCAGCACTGGAGAAGTGATAACACCACCTCCTCCTCCTCACAGGCACCACCAGCTCACCAGGTATTGGTTTTCCTCTCTTCCGTTAGCTGCCAAGCTGAAAATTAAAATATTCTGATCTACTGCTGTACCTTGTTCCTTCTCCTTCCCCTATATTAAATCCATTCTGTGATAACCCTGGAGTGACACCCCAGATATCACTGTGTGAAGGGGAATGCTGGGTGCAGCAGAGGTGGCACTGGTGGGGCTGGGTGTCACAGCTGTCCTCAGCATCACCCGCCCTGGGGCACGTCGGGAGTCCTGTTGCTGCCCTCCTTCCAGTGAGATTATTAATTAATGTTTGTAAAGCACACTGGAAATGTGAAGTGCTAACTATCCACTCATGAAACCCTGGGGATCATCCTACCACTTGGTGCACTGTCCAGGTCAGGTAACTGGAAGAAGACTCTCCCAGCTGCCCCTCAGGCACCCAACTGCTCGTCTCCATCACCACTGACCTCT
Source organism: Apus apus (assembly GCF_020740795.1). Lineage (NCBI taxonomy): Eukaryota > Metazoa > Chordata > Aves > Apodiformes > Apodidae > Apus > Apus apus. Next base: position 8,567,622 of record NC_067299.1, on the reverse strand, counting down.
CTGGGCAGAGACGTGGGGAAATGCATCAGCACCACCAACTCCAACACATTTACAGCAAGTGCTTAGTATTAAACCTGTTCTTACCCAGGCTTCATAACCAGACTGCTGTTCTAAATTAAGGACCTCATCAAAAGCATCTTGTGCTGAATACCTGGGATCCTCCAAGCACATGTGTGAAGGGAAGCAGCAAACCAGGCTCCCCTTCTCCAGGGGAAAGGCAGCACAGAGCAGGGATGAAGGAAAGAAACAGAAACAAGCCCTAAACCACCCTGCACTACCCTCAGGGAAACCCACTGGTTCCCAATATGACCCTTAAAATGACCTGCAGTGAAGAAATATCAGTGCACAGGCGTGGTGGGAGCTTCAAAGCTGGGAGACATCCCACAAACACCTCTCCTCAAAGCAGCACGCCGAGGTGCCACGTGGCAGCCCTGCCTGCACAGAGGTCACTGCACACAGCTGGCACCCCAGCACCCACCTGGCACCCCAGCACCCACCTGGCACGGTGATCTGGATGATGTCCAGCTCATCTGGCTCGATTTTGATCTGCCTGATCCCACCCAGCTCTCCTGAGGTACCTATCCAGGAAAGGCAACGAAAGGCAGTCACCAACAGGAACCAACATGGGCAGGGAAACCCTGGCCAGTCAGGACTTCAGTGCCAGCTGAGCATCCTGCAGCAACGAGGCTTTGGCCAAGTGGCATCAGGCTCATGGGCTGGAGGCACCCAGAGGGCACCCACAGGCATGGCCTCTGCAAACAGCTCAGCTGGCAGGAGCTGCTGGTGCCCTCAGACTGGCTGCTGGCCCTAATTACGTGCTTGTTTCCTGCCTTTCTTCACTGAAAAGTGAAGACTGGGTCACCAAGCCATAACCAGTGGGTGCTCCTGGCATTTTTAATGCTCCCAAACTCATGTTTGGCAGAAGACTCTCAGCAGATCCGTGCTCTGGGAGGGCCAACCACAACCACATCCACATCCACATCACATGGGGCATGACCAGCTGAACCCCAGCAAAATCCAGCCTGGTTTGAACCTCCACTAGGCAGGGAGCCTGCACCAGCCTGGCCATCCTGCAGGGCCTGCCCTGGGGGGATGCTGCACCTGGTGCTCAGCCCAGCTGCCTCTTATCTCCAGACAAATTCACTCATTTAGGGTGGGACTGATGCACTGCCAAGGGCTGAGTCACAGCTTGCAGCTGGGGTGAGCAGGACAGGGGGTGATTCAATGGGTCCAAGCCCCTAAACCTGAGGAAAAGTGTTTCCTTCTCACTTGCAGTGCTCAGAACACCAGCACTGCTGATTTCTTGGTGACCTGATTGTGGTGGCTTTTATGGAGCAGGAAGCTCCAAGATCAAAGACTTCCCTTAAGTACATGTTATAAATGCAATGCTAAGTGTCATTACTTCAATTTATGTACCCAGGACCCAGCTGGAGGGTCACAGGGTCAGACCCTTCATCTCTGTATCTATCAAAAGGGGATAAAACCCTGAGAGAACTGCCCCGTGGGGCAGCCAGGTAACTGATGCCACGTGTCCAGGGTACTTTGGAGGCAGCTTTCTCTGGTGCCCTCCCTCAACATCACCATTTTGCAAGAGAAAACGAATTATTCCTCACCTGGTTCACAGCTTTCAGAAAGACTACACTTCTCAGACCTGGAAAGGAAAAGCAGACACGAGAGAGGTGGTCATGGAGGAACCAAAGAGGGAGCTGAAAACCCAGCAGTGTGTGTAGGACTGATCCTGGCAGGAGGGAGAAACGTGGCAGCCCCTGGAGATGCCAGGTAAGGAGGGTTCCCTGGGGACACTGCACCCACAGTCCCAGCAGCAGCACAGCACCCATGGCTCCAAGGGAAAGCCACAGTCTGTGGGCTTCTCTGCAACCAAGCCCTGCTCCCACACTCTCCCCCTGCCTCAGCCCTGATGGATATCACCACAGCAGAAAGCTCCTGAAAGCAAGAGGGGTTTTCAGCTGGAAACCTGGTGGCCTCCAGCCCTCTGGGGCAGAGATCAGTGTGTAAAGCATCATTACAGAGGGGTTACTCATGGAGCGAAAGCAAACAGGGAGAAAGGAGAAAAAAAAAAAAAGTCAATTGATTTGGTAAATATTTATTCTGCCCGAAGCTTTTCTCCCCTGAAAACTGGGCACTATCCCAAACTTGTGTCTACAGTTCACTTTGCATGCTCAGGAATGTACCCAAGGTGTTCAGCATCCAAGTGAGATAACTTTGCATTCTCAGGACGCGTTTGCATTCTGTCTCTCTCTTTCCCAAACAAGAACAACCACAGTGCTTTGGCAGTGAATGAGCTAAGGAACACTGGAAAACACACTCCTCCACCAGGCTGGTGCTTCAGGGGGAAGGAAAACCCTTTGGAGCCAGCCAGACATCTCTGTTGGCTCAGGGGGGGATGTTCAAAAGCCCTTCTCACTCGCCTAAATCCACTCAGCAGCGTCAGCAGAACAAAGTATGGGCAATGTGAAAGGAGCCAGGAGTGCTCTTGAAATGTTCTTTGTAAATGTGATATGGGTAAAAAAGGATCTCTGGCCTAGAAAGTACATAGGAGCTTTGGGAAGGGTTTTAAATTCTCCCACTTCAGGTCCAAGTCAGTTTTGCCCTGGGAAAATTTGGGAGGGGGACTTCCCTGAGGAGCGCTTTACCTCTCACAACGTCTGCCCTTCTCCCTGGGGCACCTGGCACTGCCCTTTCCCTGGGACTGGACTCTCACCCTGGTGGACCATGGTTCTGGAAACACTCTGCTCCTACCAAGGATCAGAGGCTTCTCACGTGCAGGAAGAACAAAGTGGGAGAAGGGGATGGCACAGGACTGGTGACAGCAGTATGGGGACCAGGAGTCTCCAACAACCCTCAGAGGTCAGCAGCAGCAAACCTCAGCTCCCACCCAGCCATGCTCCCACAGACACATTGTGGCTGGTTTTCTACCTATTGCTCTGCAGAAACCAGCTCAACATCCCTAACATCCCATCCTTCCACCTCCTTGTTTCCAGCCACATCAACTTAACTTCACAGTGGGGTCTTCTGTTGCAAACGTTAAGTGTCCTAATGGCAATTGTTAACAAAAGAAGGGGAAAATGAGAAGCCCTAGGCCAGGTTTCAGCCCTACAGCATCTTTACAGGTATTTGAACATCACCACTTTCCCCTGGGTTCCAGCACACAACAGACTCTCTGCTGCTCCCCAAGTCTAAATGCCTCCAGACACACAGCAATTCAGCAAGGTGCAGACTGCAAAAAATGGCAGAAAAATGGGTTTGTGGCTAAGCCCCAGCTGGGGATCTTGGAGATTCAAGTTTAATTCCTCTTCTGGCATAGGCTCCTGTAACAACATGAAGTCCCTCAGGCCTGGACCCAGCCCAGTTGCCACTGCTGACATCTCTGCCAAGGCTCTCATCTGGAGTCCCTTCACCACGGGGAGGAGAACCAGGCACTCGTGGGGTGTTTTAAATGGTTTTTAAACCATTTAAAATGGCTGGAAAGGGCTGACCCACCTGGCACACTGAGCTCAGTGCTGCTGAAAGCTGCTGGAGTGACTCCACCTGCCCCACTCCAGCATGGATGGTGCCATGGCTCTGCTTCACCAGCACAGCATTTGGGGTGACACCTTCTATCAGGATTGCATGGCAAGGGTTTGGTGGAGGCTGAAGGGGTGGTTTCTGTGAGAAGTTACAAGTTACCCCATCTTCCCAACCCCTTGCAGAAGTTACCAACCCCATAGCCCCTAAGAACCAGTTTTATATACATAGATATATACACACACATATTCACTGCTATGAACTGCTGCCCTCCTTCTCCTATTAAAAGTGATTTTTAAGATAAATGTTGGGGCTAAACATTACATTGCTTTTGACCAGCTGAAGCAGAAGTGAAGGAAACTGGGGCTCCACAGAGGAAAATCCCTTCTGCACCTCCCAGCACGGGTTGCAAAGCAGGGCTATAAACTCCCCAGGCCTTGCCAGCATATTACAGACCAGTCCAGCTGGTGACATGGTTGCACCAGAAACAAGTACTCTCACAAAAATCCTCCTGCCCTGCTGAGCTCTTATAACCCCACCTTACATTAAAGTGCCTGTTAATCTGCTATTAGGTTCCCTGGGAGCTTTATAAACAAGTAACACTTAATTAGCAGGGTGTTGTGCGAGGGCTGAGGGTGAATCCTTAGGCCGTGTTTAACACCAGTGATCACTCCTGCAGATTATCCCAGCCTGCCTGTGCACAGCTCTTGATTTCAACAGTTTTATACAAAACCAGTGACACCAAACTTTGCTATTTTGGCTTGCAAAAGGATGGGGGGGGGGGTGCTTGGTCTCCTCCTGGGCTGGCCAGTTGTACCATCAGAGAGAGATTTTAGGGAGGCCCTTAACAGCAGCACAGCAATAACCTGCTGGGCACATTAACAGCCCCCCAAAAGAGGGATGTCACTCACACTGTGGTGGCCAGGGAACAGAAGTGCCACTTACCTGCTGTTGGCCTGGGAGGTCCCTGCCAGGTCCAGCACAGCCCCGCGGTGCGGCTCGGGGGAGATCTCCCCGGGGGGGCTGGAGGGCTCCAGCTTGGTTGGGTCTTTGGTAAATTTGCTTCCTGGTGCCAGGTGGGCAGGGAGGAAGGAAAAGCAAACCCAGAATTAGCAACCAGAGATGCCGATGATGCAGCTTTTCCACCTCCATTTGTTACACTTTCCCCCCCCCCCCCAAGTCCCAGGGCTGAGGTTGGGGTGGGGGGCAGGTTTCCAAGAGCCACCTGCACCTGTTTGCAAAGAGATGGGGGTGAATTTTATTGGGTGTCCACGTGAAAACAACAGCAAGGTGCTTGCTTAACCCTCCGAGTAACCCAGCGTGTGCTTGGGAAGCCCTGCCAGGGATCCAGCACCTCTGGAAAGGGCTGGTTGCTGGGACAGGGTTGGCCAAGAGATTGGGACTGGGGTCAGGAAACTCAGGCATGGCTGGAGCCACGGAGCAAGGCTCAAAGTGGGGGGATCCTGGTCCCACGGGAGAGGATGGGACCTGAGCAAAGCCTGGAGCAGCAGTGCCATCCCCCAGCCCTGCACGCAGGAGAAACCCCAGCTGCAGCAATGCAGAGGGGGACAAATGCATCCTGGCACCAAGAAAAACCTCCCCTCTCCCTTCCCTGCTCCTCAGCAACCTGGGAAGGCGCTGAAACAAAAGCCTCAGCCCTGACCTTGGAGATGAAAAGAGTGATTTGAAGGCAGGGTAGGAAATGAAAATCGGGCAGGGGAGGTGAGCAGGAACTGCTGAGGGATTTAGTGCTGGGGGAAGGAGGGAATGAAATGACGCCCTGAGGCTGCAGAAACCACAGAGGTGTCTTGTTAAATAGCTGCTGCCAAAGGTCTTTTGCTGGTCTCAAAGTGCCATCGAGACATCCCCACCCTTCCAAAACACATCCCTTGTCGGGTGGGAACATGAAGCCTCTTTCCTTTCAGCCCCAGCCTGCAGGGAAGGGCAGGGCTCTGGCAATGGGACCAGCAGCAATATAGAGCCTAAAAGACCCTATTTATCTCCTGACAGTCCAAAAGGCTCCTTTTAATTTGTGCTTTCTATGGACCAAATCCTGTTCGTGCAGCAGCAACGCCTGCCTGAAGCTGCTACCCAGGGGAGTAGCAAAAATAGGTTTCCTAGCAGTGGTGGGTATTTTAATTAAAGGGTGAGCAAAACTGTACAGGGAAGCTTTGGGATACTTCACAGTCAGCTACTTAAAATACAGCTCCACTCAGAAAATAGCATCTTTGCAAAAATGGCACCTCCTGACTCAGCAAATGCTGCTTTTTTTTTTTTTTTTTCCTTTTTTTGCCCAGTCAGATGTGCTGATGCAGACCCCAAAAAAGGCAGGTTTGATGTGTTTTGCTCCTGGTAGCCCTGCAAGGACCAGGCAGGGAAGGGCAAAGGGCCACCTGCCCCAGTCCTGCTGGGTTTGCTTCCTCATCTCCTTATTTCCACTTGCACCTTCCTGGTGTGTCACCCCTGAACTTCTTTCCATCAGGCCAATGTACAGACTTAGGTGATGCCTCCCCCCAAGATAACTGTGCAGCCATGATGGATTTGCAAGGAAAATCCAAGCATCCCAAGAACCAGCTCAGTGCTCCATCCCTCGGGGGTGTGTTAGAGCTTAAAAAAATCCTTTTCTGGAAAAAAAAAAAAGGTCATTAATGGGTCTGAAGACAAAGAAACCCCTGCAAGGAGGTGGGACACCTTCCAGGTCCTCTTTGGGTGGCTCTGGAATCCTTGTCCCCAAGGAGCACCCTTGGAGCTGGGGGTTAATTTGGGTGGGTGAGATATCTGAGGACAAGGTGCTTGGAAAGCCACCAGCCCTTTGGGATTGGTGCTTGGGAAAAAAACCAAACCAAACCAAACCCCAACAACCACCCCAAAGCACATCTTTACTTGTGAGCCAAGCCCAGGTACTCAAGGAGCAGGGCTGGGTGCTGATAAATTTGGGTGCAGTGCCATCCTTCAGGTGGGTGTCAGGGCAGTGGGATGGGTTTGGACAGCACCAGTACCTCTCTCTTTTTGTTTGCCAAGATGTGCTTAGCCTGGCTTCTCCAGCTCCAACCAAAAAGGAGTGAAAACACAGGACAAAACGACAGCCAAAGAAACCCTCTCCCCAGGGTTTTGTCACTGAAAAGAAAGGGTTTGTGTTGTTTTCCTGATAAAAGCAGTCAGCAGCTGGATGGTGCCAGCACTTCCCAGCCAGAAGAAAAAAAGAGGGACAATAATTTGCCAGTGAGGAACCCAGCAGTGATTTTTCTTCCTCCTGAAAGCACAGAAACATGCCATGTGCTGCCTGTACCTGCAGCTCAGCCCAGTGCAGGGAGCCAGCCCAGCCTCACACACCAGGGAATTCTAGTTTAAACCTTCAAAACACTATTTAAGGGTCATAAAGTGCCCACAGCAACCCCCAGCACAGGCAATCTCAGCATGCCTGGGTGGAGGGCACAGACAAGGTTTCCCCTCACTGAGCAGAACTGTACGTGTCCTGCACTTCTGCTGCCTACAGGTGACATTATTTCAACTCTGCTTCTCTGGATAATCTTTCCATTTTGTGGGGCAATAAATCAAAGGAGGTGGAGAACGTACCTGTAAAAATTCTCTCGTCAAACATCCTAGGAGGAAAGGAAAAGAAAAGGATTAGCAATAGGGGCTTCTGATGGCTGAATTTTAGGTTTTATTAATGAACAGCATTAAACCCAAGTCAAAATAGTAATTTGATTCCTTCTCTGAAAAAAAGGGAATGAATTTTTCAGCTAAGAAAAAAAAAAAAAGACTTTCAGCCTGTTGTGCAACCAAGCAATCGTACAGCATCCGCTTTACAACTAAAGCACCTTTAAATCTGCTTATAAGTCATTCAGCTAATTAAATTAACTTATTAAATGAGGCTGCTATAGGCTGGCTTTACCAAAAGAGACAATGGGACTGGAGTAGCTGTTGTTGGACCTTCACTTCCCGACCTAGATCATCGACCAGAGGTCACCCGTCTCCTGAAGATCTTATTTTGGTACCTTTGCTCATGGGAGCAAAGTGTGTTCAGGGGCATGTTCCAGGTCCTGATGCAGCCTGGCAGTGCAGGACAAAGCAACCAGATGACATCTGGGCAGCTAAATCCTTTTAGGATGCCTGAGTCCTGTTGATGTTGGGGATTTTAGCCCCCCTGGGAGCCTTAGCCAGGCTTTTTCTACACTACAGTTTCACACTCCTAGCAGGGGAACAACATCAGCACTGCACAGGCTGAATAAATAAATATATTACAAAGCAGATTTTCCTGATGGAGCAGCAAAGAGGGGTTGGATGGTGCAGAGATAACCAGGAAAACGTTCACTCCTACTCCAGCACAAATGCAGTCATGAAGACACAACACCTTGCCCATAGGTGATACATCCTCATCATCGTATATATAGGATGTCCATAAGTAATCACCACAAAACCAGATGGAGGGGAATCCCCATGTGGTGTGAATTTGGGTGTTCCTCCTCCCCTGGAGGAACCACTCCCACCCACCAAATGCCCCTGGGGAGAGCTGTGCTGCCATCCTGTTTTAGGGTGGCACTGGCAATGTCTCCATGGACTTACAACAGGGGGGATCATGCCATGGCCACATCCTTGCAAAAAGGGGGAGAGAGATGGAAAATGGAGACTGGGGGGGGAAAAAAAGAACTGTTTAGCTCTTCCCATAAAAAAGGGTAAAATGAGTTTTGGGCATCAAAACAAGCCATGTGAGTGTGGAGGGAACAGGGCTGAAACCCTCGAGGCCATGCACTCTCCCCTTGCCCTCCTCATCACCCACCTTTTGATGACAAAGTGGATGTTGTGCCTCTCCTCCAGTATCCTCTTGAGTTTGGGGACACCATAGGTGCAAGGCCTTTTGAAGGGTATTTTGTCTGGGATGCCAATGATTTCCACGGCCTCGGGGTCGCAGGCGATTTTCCGGTACGGGACGGGGACCATGTGGTCCAACCCCAAGGCTTCAGCTGGAAGGTGAACACATGGTTTCACTTAAACACACGCTTTTCCTTGGACAGAGGATAAAATGAAGGTGTGAAGGCTTGAACTCAAAGTGCCTCCTGCCCTCTTCTCCCTTGCTATCTCCAGAAGGCGAGCCCTGGGAGCAGCTCACTGCTGGGACGTGGGACAACGGAGAGATCACACAGCAAACACAGCTGATGGCATCTCCCAAAGATACAAATACACCCTGTGATGCTCAAACCAGGGACATGGAATCACAGAATGGTGAAGGTTGGAAGGCACCTTAAACACCACCAGCTTCCAACCTCCCTGCTATGAGCTGGGACACCAGCCCAGGCTGCACAAGCCTCATCCAGCCTGGCCTCGAACACCTCCAGGGAGGGGGTAGCCACAACCTCCCTGGGCAACCTGTTCCAGCATCATGCTGTCCCCAACCTTCCCGTGTGTCATGGGCCCATCGAGCTAAAAAGAGTTCACCCTTATGTGCCCAGTTCAAGTCTATTTGGAACACTTGAGCAGCCTCATCTGCTCGTTGCTTGTGTCGATGGCAGCAGGTTGCTAATTAACTCAGGAGCTGCACAGCACATAGACTGGATCTAAGCTACAGAGCTCACCTATAGCCCATCTATATCTCATTAATTCCACAGCCTGACGAGGATGGTACAGGCAGCAACCTCCAGCCCCATCAACCCATTCCTGAGCAATTTCCTGAGCTTACAGCTGCCCAGGAGCCCAGGGACTAACCCAAAACCACTGCCCGTGGCAAGGGGAACACCAAAGGTGCCCAAGAGCCGTGCAGGGGTGGGGGGGAAAAAGCAACTGCAATAACAACCACCTTCTTTTTCCCCTGCCATGTTAATTTAAACCAGCCACATGCCACCCTTCCCCCTTGCCTACGCTGTGGTGCCCGGGTGTTCCGTGTGCCAACTTCAAACTGGGGCTGGTTTACAGCCCAGTTATAAATTCCTCAAGTGAGGGAGGGGGCTCCAAATGGAAATATTGACATAACCTCCAGCAGACACCCAGAGACTGGGAGCTGCTGGGCTAAAATGTGTGAGGAAGAGAAGGGAGCTCTAGCATATGGCTTCTGCTGCTGTGTTAGGGAACAAAAATGATTGCTATATAATGATATGCAAACCACAAACGCTGCAGATGCATAATGGGATATTAACTCCTACTCACCATATCTGCTGTTAAACAGAATTTGCACGCACTCCCTAAGGGTGTTGATATCTTCAGTTTCTTTTATAAAACTGTCCCACTTATCTATCAAAACAAAATATAAGAATTAAGGAACTTCCATATGGTTCGTACACAGCAGATGCACTTTTCTTGCACTGGGAAGCGGGAACAAGACTTTGCTGCTTTAAAAAGAATGATTTTTTTTCCTCTTCCTGAGCAGATCTTGCCAGGCTGGCAGATAAGGGCTGGGCTTCCCCAACCCCAACCCCAGCCCCAAGCAACCTCCTCTGCAGCCTGTGCATCTGCAGAGCAGATTCCTAAGGAATGACCCCATAAAACTTCTCAACCCTGAAATGAAAGACCTCCCGGGACAGAGCAAACTCAACCTGAAACAAACCTTGGAAAGGGACGACCATTTCACAGAGATTTTTCATCTCCTTCTCTTTCCCAGCTTTCCCACTCATCTTTTTTTCCTTTTTTTTTTTTTTTTTTTGATGCAGGCAGGCGAGGGTTTTGCAGTGAACATGTCAGCATTTTTAGGTTGCATATCCCTTGGGTGGGGTGGAGGTGGGGAAATGGCGGAGTCTCCTCCCCATTGCTAATCCCCCCCGGGCAGTGCTGCAGAATCACAGCAGGGTTAGTGGGTTTCAGGTATTTTGAAATCCCACCAAGTTTTCGGCAGGTATTTGCTGTTTGCAGCTCGGCCTCACCCAGGGCCATGCCTCAGCTCCCAGTGCAGGGGTGGGAATTCCCAGCTTACGGGCAGCGCTCCAGGACCAAGCGTCATGGAGATAGACGGCAGGGATGGACCCAAGTGGGGATGAAGCTGGCATGTTGCAGGAAAAACACATCCCCCAGCACTGCCAGGTCCCCACAGAGCACAGGGGTGGCTGGGAGAGACAGGCCAGGGGGGGAAAACCTCTCCCTAAGGCTGCCAGCTGCCTCTAGTGCTGGAGCAGGACACAGACCTGTCTTGTCATGGACAATGGAGAAGAGAATGCGCTTGGAAGAGTGCACGTTCTGGATGAGGGGACCTCCAGAGGCCAACGATTTCTGTCCTGGACAAGAGGGGAGACAAGGAGAAAGGGCTGATGAGAGCCTGACACCTGAAGAAGCCCCAGGGTCCTGTCCCCCGCCAGCGACACTGACCCAACCCTGCTTGCTCTCCTCCGTGCCCCCCGGCCTGTGACAACCCAGCCGGGTCCTGGCCAGACCACCCTCCCCATCTCCTTGGGTCATGGGGCAGCACCCAGCCCTTCAAGGCAGGAATGGAGATGTGCCCCTGGGCACCTCAAAGGCACTCAGGGAAGGGCTGGGCTGGTGCAGCCTGTCAGGGGGGGCTCTGCTCATCTCCCTACGGGCCAAGCCTTGCAATGATTTTCATAGAATCACAGACTGGTTTGGGCTGGAAGGGACCTCAAAGATCACCCAGTTCCAACCCCCCTGCATGGGCAGGGACACCTCCCACCAGCCCAGGTTGCTCCAAGCCCCATCCAACCTGCCCTTCAACACTGCCAGGGATGGGGCAGCCACAGCTTCTCTGGGCAACCTGGGCCAGGGTCTCACCACCCTCACACTCCAGAATTTCCTCCTCATGTCTCACCTCAAGCTCCCCTCTTCCAGTTTTAATCCATCCCCCTTGTCCTCTCCCTCCCTGCCCTTGTCCCAAGCCCCTCCCCAGCTTTCCTGGAGCCCCTTCAGGCACTGGAAGGTGCTCTAAGGTCTCCCTGGAGCCTTCTCTTCTCCAGGCTGAACACCCCAACTCTCCCAGCCTGTCCACAGAGCAGAGCTGCTCCAGCCCTGGGATCACCTCACTCATCCTCATTCAACCTCACTCATCCAAGGGCCGCCAAAACACCCGGGCCTGTCCCCTGTCAGCGCCGGGGGGGGGGGGGGGGTGGGCTTGGCACCAAGCCCCCCTCATCTGCCAGCAAACCCCAGGCTATTACCACAGCAGTCGCTGTACTCCTGTGAGGAAGGCACCTTCAGCTCTCCCGCCGGCCTGGGCAGCAGGGCCTCGGCGGCCGCGTTGGCGCCTGGCAGGCTGGAGGACACCTCTTGCTTGAGGTCGAGCTGGGTCGGCAGAGAGACGCCGTACAAGAAGCTGGCGACGGCAGAAGGGGCGTCCTGGCTGGAGGGTTTGGCCAAGGGGACGTTGGCACCGGAGTCGCGGCCGCCCTTGGAGGCCAGGGAGGTGCAAGTCAGCTCGGCGCTGGGGTTTGGCTCTCGGCTGGGCTCGTCCGCCGGCCTGAGGGGGAGGGAGGGAGAGGAGGAAATACAACAGGTTCCCTCGGGTCCAAGGGGCTGCTAAGATGGGACAAGCAAGGATGTGAAGGGGGAAGGAGAGCTGTGCCCAGAAGGGTGAGACAGGCTGCACAGCTGGGCTCTTTGTTTCAGAAATTACAGGCACCGCCCGCCCTCCTGCAGCTTCCTCAGCCACCTGCACCATTTTTGTCTGCTTCAAGGGGAGCGGGTTGGTCTTGCATTAGTTCAAAGCATCCCTGCTACCTGGGGCAAAGCCACCTAGCTCCACAGCCGGGCGTGTTTAAGGAGTAAAACAATCCGTGTGACCACAAGACTTGATCGGCTCCATCACCCATCCCAGCCCCCAGAGCCGTGTTCAAGGGGGACCTCAGGCAGCCCAAGGATGAGCTGCAGACCCAGGAGAGCTTCACAGGAGACAGGCAGCCACCAGCTCACAGACGGCTCCAATTCTGCCTGCCCTACTTTTAGCTGTCTCAGCCTGATTTTCCAGAAGTGCTGAGCCTTCAGAGGAGGCATTTGGTAGCACTCAGCACTTCTCTGCATGGATCCGAGGTACCACCGGCCAGACAAACGCAGAGGAAACGCGCCCAGAACCGCCCTGAAAACGCGGCCAAAACGGGGAGTTCGCCCCACCTCAGTCCCCCGCCTCCCTCCTTGTCTGGTGTTAAAAAACCCATCTGAGCCTAGGAAGAAGCTTGCAGCATTTACACTGGAAACCTCTCGGGAGACAGAAAAGCACTTAGCTTCCCGCAGCGGAAATTTTGGCGGAGACACAGAAAGCGACGCGGTTTATGCGCACGTTTACACACGCTTATTATAGGAACGAGTCCGAAACAGTCTCGAGCCACCCAGCACTGACAGACCTGTGTGCCAGGCACGGCTTGGACCCAGGTTTCTGGATCTGGGGGGAGAAGCTGGGAGGTAGAATGGACCCTCCTGCCTGCTCCACGCAAAATCTCTGCCATCAGCTGGTGGCGGAGGAGCCACCACCCTGCTGGCTCGCTGCCCTCCCACCCCTGGAGGGGGGGATCCCATCCCCCCCGTTACCTTTTTAGCCTGAAGCGGATGCTGTGGCTGTGCTCTAGGATGGCCATCAGGGACTTCACATCGTACTCCATGGGCTTCTTGAAGCTGATCCCCTCGGGCAAGCCGGCCACCGCCAGCGAGCCTGGCTCCTTCAGGAACCGCTCGTAGGGCAAAGGGACCACGCTGCTCTTCCCCACGGCTTCACCTGGGGAGGGGGCAGAGTTACACACCCAGGGACACCCCAGCCCCCTGACCGCGGCTGAGCCAGGCTGGAGGAGTCAAGGCAAGAGCAAGAGATCCCCACGGCATTGCTGCGAGACCAAGCCCACTTCCTAGCTCTGCACTTCAGCGCGCGAGGCCCTCCAAGCCCTTTCTAGAGGTGCTAATTAATAAAAAGCTCACCAAAAAAAAAAAAAAGCCAATAAGCAGATGTCTCATCTTTCGGGTTGTGCAGGAAAACACTTGGTTGGGGTCACTTGGCACAAGCTCCCCCCTCCCCGGGAGCGCCCGGACGCGTGCCAGAGAGGGATGGGCTGCTGGCAAGCCGGGAGGGAGCTGAGAGCTGACAAAGGAGGCTGAAGGGCTTCACTGATTTTTATCTCACGTTTACTGAGATATTCTGGGAACCTTATTTTTCAGTCGGTTTTCTTCCTTGACCTCCTGGAAGAATGGAAAGTACTTTGATTGCTGCTGCTGTCAGGCAGCCTCCATGTGCTTGGAAAGGCGAGAAAAAACACACCCCAACAGTCTCGCTCCACCCCACCACCAGGATGCAGCGTGAACATTGATACATGTGACTGCACCATCACCTCCAGCAGCCCAGGAATCTCACCCCCTCCTCTCGACAACAGCCACACAGTCCTCTTGTGTCCCCACCATGCAGGGCTGGCTCTGTCGTACCTCTGACACCAAAATCTGCCCGCGGAGCTGGGATCAAACTGCTTTCCCTTCCCCAGCAGCAGAAGGTGACTGGTGAGCACCACAGCTCCACAGAGATTTTCTGAACAGGCTGAAGTGCCCACATGCCCAATCTGGGGATGCTTGCAGTGCAAGACACCGTTGGAAAACCAGCCCCCTCTGAAAGGTTTCAAGGAACCTTGAGCTGAAGCAGAACCTTTGAGCTGCTCTTTGCAGAAAAATTATTTTGGAAACCAACCCAAGTCTCTGCAACCAATAAACCTGGTGCTGAAAGCATGAAGCAGGAGAAACAGCCACACAAGAATGTGACCTGGCTGGCAAAGCAGAGTCCAGATGCCGAACATCTGGCTGAGTGGCAAGGTGTCTGTGCCTGCATCTCCAGGCTGAATGGCAGGCAGAGGAGGTTATGGGACCTTTAAATAACTGTGGGATTTTATATTATTGATTTTCTTTAAAAATCTTTCCTTTTTAATATCTTCCTTTAAAAAAACCAAAACAAAACCAACAAAAAAAAAACCACCCCAAAACAAAAGATCTTAGAGAAACCCTCGGAATTTTGTGGCACTGTCAGCAGGTCCTTATTAAAAGTGATTTCTTCAACATGTTCTTTGAAGCAACGTGTGACAACTAACAACGTGGGACTCACACGAGCCATCAAGGTTCCTTATAGGCAGGATGGATAATGTTTTAATTAAGCCAATAACAGAAGTTTCAAAACAAACCTTTGAACCACAACACGGTTGAGTACACGTTCTGCAAGCTGGGAGGGTACTGATGGTTTACCCTGCCCCAATCCACAGGCTCTAGCAGCTTTCCTCCTCCCTCCATCACCTCCCTTCGTGATGGGGAGAAGCTCCCCATGCCCACGGAGGCTCCTTATCAACCCAGCCCTCAACAACTCCCCGAACATATTTTTATGGGGAATGTGTTACTGTCAAAGTGACCTTCACTGAGCCTCGTGCTGCCGTGCAGAGACTCATGGTTTAGCTAAGGAGAGACAATAATCATCATTAATGCCTGTTTAATAGGAGCTGGTGGTAATCAGTCATCCTGTTGGTGCAGAGATTACCCAGCTCTGGAGGGAATACAGGATCTTTTTGACTGAGCATTTTCTAAGATTTTTTTCTTGTTTCCAATCCCTGTTGATGGGAGGCGACTGAAAGGACAAAAAAAACCCCTCAAAACTGTAAGAAAGGTAACTGTTAATATCTGACAATCCTTTTGGTATTGGAAACAGAATCACCCTGGGGCACCTCTGGCAGTATCTCTCTCCCCACTCAGCCAGGAGAAGCTCTTCCCAGTGGGAGGGGAGCAAATGCCCAGTGGGTTTTCCCATCCAGCAGCTCAGGGATGGAAACAGCTGCTCCTACTGAACCAGCAGCACAGGCAGAATTACACCCAAGGCCAGAATGCCACCCAAGGCCAGAATGCCACCCAAGGCCAGGCTAAAACCACCAGCCCAGGGATGCCCAACCTCCTCTTGCCACTACCACCAGCCATGGGGACCCAGCCAGCTTGTCCACAAACACACACCAAGATAAAGGCATGGCCAAACTCATCCCAATGGATGGGCCACCTGATCCATACACCTCCCTGCAGACACACCCTGGTCAAGCATTTTTATGCAATTGCATATTTATAATATGTCAGATATGAATAATTCCCCTATTCCCAAGAGGCCTGTAAAGCCTGGTGCTCCCCTGGCAGCAGAACAAGAACTGCAGCTTGGAGCAGGGATCCTACCAGTGCTCAAACACACTCCTCACCCCATTCCCTTGGCTCTCCTGTGTCGTCCCTTCCTCCAGCTTGGGTCCAGACTTCTGGAGGCAGCAAGAGGATTTGATTACCCCCATTAAAGGGAGTATCTCCTCCAAGTCCTTTAAGTGGTTTCAGAAAGCCTCAGGGACTGTCTGTCCTGGGGAAGGGATGCCATCTACCCTTTCTGTCTGTGAAGCCTGTGGCAGCAAATCACACACAGGAGCCCAGGGTGGTTGGTGGAAGCACCTGTCACACCTCTCCCACCTGTGTGGGAATTCCCAAACCCAGCACACAACCAGGGGCAATGCCTGTTCTTTCAGCTCAGGGAGACCCACACAGCCCTGCAAGGTAGCTCAGCCCAAATCTCAGGGGAGGTTTCACCCAGGAAAACAGGGAGTTTCACCCAGGAAAGCAAAAACCCCTGGTTCTGCAGCTGGTCTGGCCACACACCCTGAAGCATCACGCAGGGTTAATGCAACCTGCTGAGCACCATGGGGGAATATTGGGGCTCACAGCCCTGTTACCCCAATCCAACCTTGCTATTCCTACCCGGGCCAGCACAGCCCTGTAGAAACTGCTGGGGGGACAAGCTGGGACATGGCTGACACCTCCAGCCACTCCATGGGGGCTGCTGCAGGGATCTCCAGAGAGGGAAACAGGCACTGCTGCCACTCGAGCCTCTGCAGATTGGGCCCAGAGGGAGCTCTGCAACCCACTGGGTTACATATCAACAGCCATATGGTCATCTACATTTTAATTGCAGAAGCTTTATTGCTGGGGATGATGCATGTGCTGGAACAGCACCAGCTCATCTCTTGGAGCTGGGGCTGCCTGCTAGAAAAAAAAAAAAAAAATCATCTTTTTTTCTGTTTAAATAGACTTGCCAGGGAAAGGGGTGAGAGAGTCTCTCTGCAGAGTCCTGTTGGGGAAAGAGATGTTGTAGCCACAGTGTCGGGGGTAAAGGTGTGCTTGAAAATCACACTCAGGGCACGGCAGAGGCTTCCTCTGGCTGGGGGGACAGAGGATGCTCCCCGCAGCAGAGGGATATTTTTTGGTTTTGCCCAGTTTGGGGCACTGGGAAATGAAGAAGGAGTGGCTGGATCCCACCTGAACACAACCCTAACCCTGTGCAGGAGCCTGTCCCACCACGCTGCCCGGGATGGGGCCAAAAGCCGCATCTGGCAAGGGCGCCGGGCAGCTCAGCGAGCCCCGGGGCAATCCAGATCCCCAAATGGAAGCGTGAAGGTTCTTACTATAAAGCACATCAAACACTTCCTCTACCATCTTCCTGAGGAGGTACACGTCTGATCCCTGGTCCGGGGAGACCCTGAGCACGCTGCGCCCGCACTCCTTTGCCTTCTTCTGCGCCTCGGTGTCCTGCTCCTTCCTCTGCTGGACTCCTGCAAGGGGAGGTGGAGAGGAGAAAGTGGGAGGTGATGTGGTGAGAAGAGGGCTTGTGGGTGATGCTGTGCATGGCCTCAAGTGGCTGCAAAGCCACTGAACCCACCAGCCAGGTTACACCTACTTCAGCCAGGTGAATCCAAACCCATCCACCAAACCCCAGGCATGACATTGTCCCGTGGGTGCCGGGCCCCTCGCCACCCCCAAAGCATCAGTAAAGGCCTCTGGACAGGCAGGTGGGTGCCCAGGGTTTCCCACCAAACTCAGCCTCCCATCTCAGATGTGGCCACAGCTCCTGGTGGGTAGGGGAAGGTGGTGGCACGGGCAGCAGTGCCAGCAGCACAGGCAGGAGCAGTGCTGGTCACCCTGTGCGTGTCCCCCCCTCTGCAGGTTTTACTGGGCTACCCTGAAACTGCTGTGATTAATTGGGCAGCACATTTCTTTTCTCTGGTTTCAATCTGCTTAGCCTTCAATCTCTCAGGAAAAGAAAATCCGCCTTTCTTGGAGGCTTTTTTACCCTTCAGCGTCACGTAGCTCGGTAATACCAGCTATTTCCTGCTAATTTCCCCCATTAAACCTCAAATAAAGCATATCTGCAGCAACGACTTCCTCGCGTCTCTAAACGCACGGAAAATTAAACACCACGAGTGCATTACTGCTGTTCCATCCAAAGCAACTCACAGGGGATTTTCAGTGGTGAAGGACTAATTCCTTCATCATCCTCGACAGGCTCCTGCCTGTGATCATCCCTGGAAGCTGCCCGGGTGCTCAAAGAGGAGCTTGTGGATCCCTACTGTGGAAACAGCCCACGGCTGGGACAGCACTGGGATGAGGTGAGAGCCACCCAGGGTACCCACAGAACTAGACATAAGGAAGGGGACAGCCAGCCAGCACCACACAACCCCTGGGAAGCTCTGCATGGCTCCCATGGCACAGGGAAACAGGCCCTGGAAAACTTTTTTTTTTGGGGGTGTTTTACCAAGGTGGCAAAATGCATCTGCATCTACAGCCTCCCGTGACTGACCCTCCCTCCTGGCTGGGTGCCAGCTCTTCTCCAGTGACATTAATCCTGATCACTGTCAAGTGCCCCCATCTCCAGGAAAGGCTGAGCCAGGGGTTCAGATAAAGGAGGGCATCCAAGCAAGGTCTGCACACCCAGAGAGATAAGAGGCTTCTTCCCTCTCCCAACAGTGTCTGCTTTAGATTATTTCAGATCCTTCCTAAGGGGGCAGCTAGACCATAAATCAGAGGCACTTCCAGGGATGCTTTCCACTGCGTGCCAGTTGTAAGAGCTTTATGGAGCAGAGTCGAGTCTGGGCCATTTATAATTCAAGACAGAGTTATCACGTTTCACCCTGTCTCCAGCACCAGCCACTTTGCCCGAGCCCCACTGCCAAGATGTTGTGCTTTCAACCAGACGTGACCGTTTCATTCTGACAAAAGTGCACAGGAAACTGAAGGGGAGGAGAACCAGGATCCCGTGTCGGGCACCTTGCCCCAGCACTGTAGGTCACCAGACAGAATATGTGTAGATGTATTTCTACAAGTGAAGATTTGCAGATGGCCACCAATATTGGGAGCTCTAGGGCTGCATTTCATGCATAAGAGGGAGCTCCCTCCCGTTGGCCACCCCGCTGCCATTCCTTGCTCAGGTACTTCCCTGCCTCTCAGGGGTGGTGGGAAGGGGAGGCAGAGTCACCTGCCAATGCAGGAAAACTCCCCCAGATGCCTCCCATCCTGCAAAACACACTGTACCCAAGTGGAGGGTAACTGCCAGTGGGTGTCCCGGGTGCAAGTGGCACGGTGGAGGTGGCAGGTGGGCAGGATGGAGCCTTGGGAGGGGCTCCCACAAAGCCAGGCCAGCTCACCCTGCACACGGGCAGGGTATGACCCGGGCAGGCAGCGACCCCAGCAGCTCTACAGCCCTCAGGTCTTCACTAGAGTGAGGCCTTCCTGAGCAAGCTCTCCACCAGACCAAGCACCAAGATGGTTTCCACCAACACCACACGTGTGCACACAGCTGGGCAGCCTGTGTGAGCAGGTTCAGGGCTGGGACCCACCTGCTCTGGGGTCCCTGCCACCACCAAAGCCAGATCCCATCCCAGCTTCAGCATGGAGACAGCAGCAGCTGGCACCCTAGGGATGATGCTATCCAAGAAACGCAGGTCCCTGTTCACAGCACAGCTCCCAGGCCGTTTTTAGGGAGCCAGCAGAGTCACTGAGCTGGCACAGAGGGCTGGGCACCAGCATCACCACACACAAGGCTGCCACCAGTCACAAACATCCCTGCAATACCTGCTGATCCCAGTCCAAGACCACAGCTCCTGCTCAAGGCCTTCTTTCAACCACTGTTAACCCCTCTAAAATACCAAGCAGCTCCATGACCAACACTGCCAGCTCCCAAATCTATCCCTGTCTTTCCAATACCCAGAAAAGACCCTTGACCCAAGAAAGCCTCCCTGATCCTGCGGGATCACTGGGACAAACTATTCCTGCAACGTCCTCAGAAGCTGCTTCAGCACATCAACAGTGCCAGGGGAGCAGCGCAGCCATCCAGCCCTGTGGCACCTCAGGACACTTTGGGAGAGGAGAGCCAGGGTCTGGGGAGCCCTCCCTGGGATGGAAGAAGCTCCAGCCACACTTCCCACCCGTGTCCTCCACCACTTCAAACACTGCCCAGCCCCAGGGCCCAACCACGCTGCGGTGCCACCTGAACCGCGGCCACGCGCACAGCCCAGCTGGCACAACCAGGGCACTGACCCGCCTCGGCAGGTGGTTTGGCAGGGATACTCACTGCAAAACTTCTGGAAGTCAGCCTGCAGCTCCTTGCGGGCGCTGAGGAACACCCGTCCCCTCTCGGTGCCCACCACGAAGGCGCTCTCCTCGTGGACAGCGATGCAGGCCACCTCCGCGTTCAGCTTGGAGAGGGCTGAGCACTGTGGGGAGGCACCAGGTCAGAGCAGCCACCCTTGCCATTTCCCAGACCATCCCCTGCCATTTCCCAGACCATCCCCTGCCATTTCCCAGTAGGATTTTGTCGGTCGGTCGGTTGGGTTTTTTTTGCTTCCCATCCAAAGATGATTCCCCCATCAAGAGCGATGTTGTGGTTTGGGTCCAAATTTCATGGTGACCTCACAGAAAGGTGCCTGGCTGAGCCACTCTTGGATGGAAAACAAGAACTAGTTACCCATCAGGAGGACACCAAGCTGGGTGGGAGTGTTGATCTGCATGAGGAGAGGGAGGCTCTACAGAGAGACTTGGATGGTTGGGCCAATGTCAATGGTCTGGGCTTCAACAAGGCCAAGTGCTGGGTCCTGCCCTTGGGCCACAGCAACCCCAGGCAACGCTCCAGGCTTGGGGAAGGGTGGCTGGGAAGTGTCTGGCAGGAAAGGACCTGGGGGTTCTCATTGACAAGAGGCTGAACATGAGCCAGTGTGTGCCCAGGTGGCCAAGAAAGCCAATGGCATCCTGGCCTGTATTAGAAACGGTGTGACCAGCAGCAGCACAGAGGGGATTGTCCCCCTGTGCTCAGCACTGGTGAGGCCACACCTGGAGTGTTGTGTCCAGTTTTGGGCACCTCAATTCCAGAGAGATCTCGAGGTGCTGGAGCGAGGACAGAGGAGGCAACAGAGCTGGGGAAGGGCCTGGAGAATCCATCTGATGAGGAACACTTGAAGGAGCTGGGAATGTTTAGTGTGAGGAAGAGGAGGCTGAGGGGAGACCTCATCAGTCTCTACAACTACCTGAAAGGTCATTGCGGAGAGGCTGGTGCTGGTCTCTTCTCCCAGGTCATTAGTGACAGAACAAGAGGGAAGGGCTTCAAGCTGCACCAGGGGAGGTTCAGACTGGACATTAGGAACCATTTTTTCACAGCAAGAGTGGTCAGACACTGGAACAGGCTGCCCAGGGAGGTGGTGGAGTCACCATCCCTGGGTGTGTTGAAGGGTGGTTTGGATGTGGTGCTGGTGGATGTGGTTGAGGGGAGAACTTGGTAGAGCAGGGATGATGGTTGGACAGGGTGATCCCAAGGGGCTTCTCCAACCTGAATGATTCTACGATTATATGATTATCATTTCACTTCACTTTTTCCTATCCTAAAAGTAAACACTCTATAGTATTTCTTTAAAAGAAAACACTCCTGTCCAAACCAAACCAAAACCAAAACCAACAACAATTTGTATTTTTCCATCAGCTCTAATGAAATAAGGAGCACGGGAATCTTATTTCAGCTGCAGAACACTAATATGGGCAAAGTCTGGATTAGCCCAACGATTCTTCTCGTACAGTTATGCAAAACATGAAAGAGATGGAAAAGACTTCCTCCATTAATCCATTTTATGTAACGTGCACTTCCTGCTCTACATATTACACACGTGTATGCATTTTTAGGCTCATTTTTTCATATTATAATAGTTAGCCTGAGTCACATTTCCATAGCTACAACACTGACACTAGGAAGATGCTCTCCCCACAGGTCATGATTGAAGTGGGTAAAACAAGGGGGGGATTGTCCCATGGGTGGCCCTGGTTAGACATGGAGCCAGCCCCTGGCATCATGGAGGGGCTGGAGGATGCTGGAAGCTGGGGAAGGAGCAGGAATGCCCATGGAGCAACCCTCCCCAGCTTGCTTCAGCTCCCCACACACATTTACAGCAAGTCTGATTTGTGTGGGCTTAAACCAGCTTCTATCCTGGGTCATGTTTACCTCCTGCTCACCTTCTTCAAGAAGGAGGGGTTGAATCACAACCCCCAAAAATAGGTATTTTTAAGAAACCTCCTTTCAAGAAGCCAGCAGCAAATGGAAGTATTTTGCTCAAAAAAAAAACTCAAAAGAAGGAAAAGAAAGAGAAAATCTAGGGGATGCAAGATTTGGAAACAGACCAAATCCAAGCCCATGGTTTATCCATCAGGCAGACAGGGAGTTCCTCTCCAGTGGGTGAGAGCCTGGCCCTGGAGAAGTGCTGGGATAAAGGCTGAATTTCAGGAGCAGCCTGGCTGCTGGCCCTGGTGTCAGGCTGCAGAATAATGTCTATACATTAAGAAGCCAAAGTATAATAACAACATTTGCTGGACAGGATGGCACGAACATAAATCATCATCAGGGCTGCTCAAGGTGCGTCAGCTCTGGGGAACCTGCTCCTTAGTGGAGGGGTGATGGTCAAAGAGAAGGAAATCAGTGTTGGTGAAAAAAAACCCCACACATCCCTACCTGCAGAGTGAAGAAGATGCCTCCAACACAAACACATTAAACACAATTTGGCTTTACAAAGGGAGGGCTATTCAGCACATCTCACTGCAACAGACGTTTGTTGCTACACACCCGCCTTTCCTCCTTGATCACATTCACAGTTAAAAATAAGATTAGCTCTGGTCCACGAGCCTTAATCCAGACAGTTATCTTTGTTTATGTAAGCATGGCTGACTTAGGCAAGGTTTCCACTGGGAATTCTACGTCAAAAGATATGAAAGTTATTTTCTTTGTTCTCAGAGATAAAAGCCATTGTTCTCCTGTTGTGTAAAAGCTCAGGGTAACATTGGTAAAACACCAAGGAAAAAAAACAACACAACCAAACACCCCACATGCAGTTGATACCAACATAAATATTAATGGGAAAACAATATACATCTGAGATTAACTTGGGCTGACTTTATGATCCTTATGGCTGTCAGGGCAGGAGAAGGTGTTTATTTCCCAGCTCCAGCAGCTCCCTGGGCTGTGGAGGGGAGTGGGATGAGCTCCAGAGCCCTCCTGCTTCAGCCCTGTTAAAGGATGGTGAATTGAGGGAGGGGGACAGGGATGTCACTGGCTTCTTACCATGGAGTCTAAGGCAGACACTAAGCTGGTGATGATTTCGTCTTTCTGGGGAAAAACCATATTCCACTGGTCAGCTCTGGAGGTGCTGAGAGTCACGTCTAA
The DNA here is from genome assembly GCF_020740795.1 of Apus apus. Classification (NCBI taxonomy): domain Eukaryota; kingdom Metazoa; phylum Chordata; class Aves; order Apodiformes; family Apodidae; genus Apus; species Apus apus. Next base: position 8,544,671 of record NC_067299.1, on the reverse strand, counting down.
AGGCTTCCCTGCCAGGGCCATATTCACCTGAAATGGGAAAAAAATACACAAGATAAGCATCACTGGACACTCAGTGCTAAATATTGCCAGAGCAGCCCCACCACCAGCACGTGCCTGGGCTATGGGTGATGCTGGCATGGACACACAGGGGAAACTGAGGCACAGACTGAGGCTGGGGCCAGCCTGAGCCCATGATCCCCACCTCTCCTCTGCTAAAGGCACATAATTGCTGACGCTGTTGAGCCATAACCAAACCTTGGGGCTGATGCTGTGTGTCCCAGCACCAGCCAGGTCACCTCTGCCCTCAGGACTCACCCCTGGGGAGATGCCACCATCATGTGGGGTGCACCAGAGCCATTGTGAGGTGAGACACCCCAAACGAGCAGGATGCAGCTGCTGAAGCAGGTGCAGATCACTCCCGGGGCTGAGCTCTGTGTCCCTGGGAGGACATTGTGCTGGCCATCCCCACACCTCCCTCCCTGTACCCTGGGCAAGAGGAGAGCCCAGCACCCAAAGGTGTCTCCCAAACAGGCCAAAGCCACGGGGTGCTTGGCCTTTGCCCTGAGGAAGGGAGGCAGCTCACGGCAAGAGGCTCTGTCATCAAATCATCCCACCCCACAGCTCCTAGGGACTGAGCTGGCAGGAGCAGGATCAGGCAGCACCCTGAGACCCCACATCCAAGAGGGGGCTAAGCCCCGGGAGCTCCAACCCACACTGCAAAATGGGGCAAAAAAGGAGGAGAAATGCCAGGGCCCAGCTACATGTGCAGCAACCATGCCAGGTCTCTGCGCCCTGGTGCTCACATCCCACCACGGCAGTGCTGATGCTGCAGGGGAAACTGAGGCTTGACCCACCCCCATGACACAGCACCCACACTGGGCACAGCATCATCCCCCCAGCACAGCATCGTCCCCTCAGGACCCAGCACAGCATCATCCCCCCAGCACAGCATCGTCCCCTCAGGACCCAGCACAGCATCATCATCCCCCAGAACCCAACAACATCTCCCCAGCACAGCATCATCCCCAGCACCCAACATCATCCCCCAGCACCCAGCACAGCATCATCCCCAGCACCCAACATCATCCCCCAGCACCCAGCACAGCATCATCCCCCAGCACCCAACATCATCCCCCAGCACCCAGCACAGCATCATCCCCCAGCACCCAACATCATCCCCCAGCACCCAGCACAGTATCATCCCCCCAGCACAGCATCATCCCCTCACAACCCAGCACAGCATCATCCCCCAGCACCCAGCACAGCATCATCCCCCCAGCACAGCATCATCCCCTCACAACCCAGCACAGCATCATCTCCCCAGCACAGCATCATCCCCAGCACCCAGCACAGCATCATCTCCCCAGCACAGCATCATCCCCAGCACCCAACATGATCCCCCAGCACTCAGCACAGCATCATCCCCCAGCACCCAGCACAGCATCATCCCCAGCACCCAACATGATCCCCCGGCACTCAGCACAGCATCATCCCCCAGCACCCTGTACAGCATCATCCCCAACATGATCCCCCAGCACCCAGCATCTCCTCAGCACCCAGCACAGCACCATCCCCCAACACAGCATCATCCCCTCAGGACCCAGTAGAGCATCATCCCCAGCACCCATCCAGCCCCATCCCCAGCCCCCACCCATCTCCAGCCCCCATCCAGCCCCATCCCCAGCCCCCACCCAGCCCCTCCCAGCCATCACCCCTCCATCCGCAGGGCAGCGTCGCGCCGCCCGGCTTTAATCCTGGGGATAAAGGGTGGCAAATTAGCTGGCAACGCTCAGGAGCCGCTCGAACCGGATCGTAAATCATGGTCTCGAAGCCGCAAGCGGATAAAAGAGGCCGGGGAATTTCTAACGAGGCGAGACGGGGCAGGAGCCGGGGAAGCGGAGCGGAGCTGCCTGCACCCAACCGGGTCTGCGGCTCCGCCGGGACCCGCGGCCGCTCGGGTTCGAAGTCAACAGCAAACCCCAAAGTCCACCTTCCTGCCCCGCTCCACACCCGTGCCCAAGCAGAAGGGATCTGCTCGCCAAGCAGGGCTGTGCCATCCCAGGCAACCGGGGAGAAAGGGTGGATTTGGGCCCGGAAAGACAAGTCGCCCCCAGGGCGGCATCGCTGCAGGCGCCTGGGCAGGCAGGGGCTGAGAACGCACCTCCAGCTCCTCCAAACCTGCCCTTGCCGGGCTTGCCACACACACAGGAGGGTGGAGAAAGCTCCCAGTTCCATAAATGATAACGACCAAGTTTCAGAAATCCCTCCTGATGAGGCTTCCAGGCCAGGTCTCCCTGTGTCAGCCACCACCGGAGGGTGAGCAGTGCTGGGCTCACTGGCACCAGCGGGAGCAGGGGCTGTGCTGGCCCTGCTGCTGTGGCAGCCAACAGCCACTGGCACAACCTCTCACACCCTGCTGAGGGACAACTCGCCTTCCCCAGGACAACCCTGGGGAGGAAAAAACCAAGAAACTAGGCACCAGCTTGGAAAATAAAGGAGGAGACCAAACGCACGGTCCTGCAGCCTGGGTGCTATCAGCCTCTGGCACAGCCCCCCAGACATCCCCACGCCAGGGACAGGGCTCTGCTGGCTCCTCCAACTCTACCACCACCAAGGGTTGCAGCCACACCAGAAAATGGTCTGTTTTGCTCCAGCCCTGCAGCTTGTGCAGGCATGGATGGACAGACAGACAGAAGGGCGAGGGACCATTTCAGGCGCAAGCTCCCGAGCAGCTCCCTGCACACAGCCTGGCAGGTTGCAGGGAACTCAAGATTCCCTCTTTGAGGCACAAGAGGTGCCTCGTTGCAGCTGGCAGGGAGCAGTGAAGTGATGGCAGTGCCAGTGCCAGCCCTGAGCTGCTCTCCCAGCCAAAGGGACACCAGGAAGCCCCAACACTGACCTGGGGACCAGCCATTACCAAAGGGCTACTGTTGAGAGAGGACTTAGTGCAGGGAGCATTGCTCCCTTTGTAACCCCCTGCAAGGAAAAAAGCACCTTATTTTTATGCCCACAGAGATTTCTGAGTGCCCCAATTATTAATCAGTATGATTGCTACAACATGGATGTTCTTGTTGCCACCTAGGGCTGTGTTGGAGAGCCAGTCCCTGCTCGGTGGGGCTGGTCACAGCCCCTTGGAGAGCTCAAGCTGCACCAACCTGCTTGGCCATGACCTCCCACGGGAAGTGGCACTTACAGGAAAGAGCTTCTCCTCCCTTGGCTGCAGAAACCAAAGCCATGAGCTGGATCCAGCCCCAGAGCAGGAACCAAAGGGAAAGCTCAGGATAACATCAGTGGTAAGTGGGGCAGGGTGCCTGCACCTACTCCCTACCCTCTCCTTGCTCTGCAAGAGACCAGGAGAGAAATAATCCCTTTCACCTGGCTGATCATTTAATAAGGAAAAGGGAGAATCACACAGCAAGGGGAAAAAAAAAATGTAATAAAAAATATGACCCAAGTAATCCAACAGGACTTTAAGGGATGTGGGTGACAATATTGCTCTAAAGCTTTTAATCATTTATGGTCATGAAGAGCAGTGACAGCAGATTTAGAAAAGGGGGGAATAAAAGGGAGGAAAAAAAAACTTCACAGCAAGTGCTAGGCTTATTCAAATCAAATTAAGATGTAGGGCTTGAAGTTGTTTGTCTAATCAAAGGGAAAGTAATCTCTAAGAAAACTGGGGTAAACCATTCTTACAGCACTCAGGGCCAGCACCGGGGAGCGAGGTGGGTAGGAGGGGTGCAGAGCATCCCACCTCCTTCCCAGGGCTCCACACCCCCATCCTGCTGAACTCCCACCCCAGGGCACCCACCAAGGGCTTCATTTCCCCCTCTCAGCCCACCGTGGGGAGAAGGGGGGCTCAGCTCCAGCCCCATTCCACCTCTGCACCCCCAGTCCCATCCCCTGGGGGCACTGGGTGACTTGGGGACCGTCACGCTGCTGTCACAGGGAGAAAAGAAACATTAGTTTTATTTATTTTTTTCAAACGTTAAAAAAACCCAACCAAATTATTTTATTATTTCATCTTATTACTCTGACTTAGTCGTGCAGGGCTGGGGTTGCCTTGCCCCAGCTGGCCCAGGACAGGGGCAGGCAGCCCACATGGGCCCGGCTCTTACGACACCTCCTTCCTCGCCTCCCTCCACAATCCTGGCAAAGATTAGAAATTTGTCCCCGGGGGAGTTTCACTGGTGAATCACCTGGGCTGCAGCAAAGGCAAACCAGACAGGTGAGGAGGCTCCCAAGCCCCTGCAGAACCCCCAGCAGCTCCCCCCAGCCCTGCATCCCCCAACACAAACACCCCCCGCTCCGGCACCGTTTCCAAAGCCTTTGGGAGCAAACAAAAAAAGACAACAGGAAAAAAAAACAACCCTGAGCCAACCACAACCCTCCGAAAGGAAATTTCCAAGCAGAAAACTGGGTTATTATATGCCTTAAATTATAAACAGGTTCAATTAGGAGAAACTGAGGGGAGTTTATGTGAGGCAGCAGCTCGCAGGGCACAGCTCCAGCATCGCCGGCCGGGCTGGGACTCGCCCCATGGCAGAGGTGGCTGCAATAAGCTCCCGGTGGTGACTTTTGTCCCCCTTCTTCTTGCTCATCTTTTCATGCCTTACAGCAGTTTCCAGCCCCGTGCCACAACCAGACGGAACGCTTTGTTATTTATTCAGCCATGCTGGTGTGTCCAGGCTGCCATGGTGGGGCTTGAAGAAGGATGTCCCCTGCCCTCCTGCCACCGCCCTCGCCTTGCTATATACAAAAGCATAAACCCCCAAAGTCCAGTTTTCTGGGGCTCATAAAACTGGGCTGACCTTCTTGCTTGCTCTCCCCCTGCCTGCCACTCCTTTGGGCCACCCTTGCCATCAGCAAAAAGGCAATCATCCCTTTTTTTGGGAATTACCCAAGGCCAAATCCAGATGAGAGTGGGCGACACCACGAGATGGGAACAGCCAAATGCTCAGGAGGCACCGAGGACATCCTGCATCTTACACTGCTTTCTACCAAGATTGGTTTTAAACTGAATGGAGTGACTTTGGGGTTTTTTTTTTGCTACCATATCTGACAAATGTAACCCTGGTGGTTTTCACCACATGAAGCACCTCCTGTAACGAGGACACCAGACCACTCACCACCCACTGCAGGGCAAAGCACCCGACGGCGGGTGCCCTGACCCAAACCCACCAGCGTTGGGGGACACCAGCCCAGCCACTGCACTGAGGCCTGGTGGCAGCAAGGGAGCAGATCCCCAAAGAGATGCCACCAGTGCTCCCCCCTTGTCCTTCAGACATTACAGCATCACCATGGAAATCCCCACCCCCAACACCGGCCCGGGGTGTTTATAAAACCTCCGGCCGCGTGGGTTGGCTCCTGGTTCAGGCAGCCAAAGAGGAATATAATCCATGAGAGCTGTGACCATTCAGCATGCTGTGGGAAAAAAGAGGGGGGGGGAAGACAAGACCATCATGCCTGTCCTGCCTGCAGCTCCACTTAAGAGTGGCTGGAAATCATCTGCTTATTCATTTTTCCAGGAAAATTCTGCCTGCTGCTTCAGCAGTGCTGGGGAGACTATGGAAAGCCTAAACAAGCCAGCCACAATTCCAGCAAAATATTAAAATATATGTGTGTATAATGATATTTAAAAGATAGATACATTTTAGAGGTAGGTCTTGACATGGAATTACAAGTTGTTTTCCCTGCCAGGGAGAGGAGGGGCAGCCCAGGGGTGCATCAGGGCAGGGGAAGGCGCTGCTGGGTGGGGAGGAAATAAGGCTACCAGGCAGCAAATGGATGTTAGAAGGTGGCATTTGGGCTTCTTGGCCACCTGAAGCACTTGATAACCCACGAGATGCCAGGTGCCACATTTAGCTGCCTCCATCCCCCGGAGACCGAGGGAGCAGGAGGAGCACCCACAGGGCAGGAGGGGGATGTGACACCACAGCCCAGCACACACGCACGTAACGACCTGGTCCTGCACGTAACCAGGAGACAACCCTGATTTTATTTGTCACTGCCTCTTATTCCGAGAGGGCATATTTAAAGGGGATTTTTAAAAATTACACTGGTCCTGGAGGACATTTAAGCAATTAGCCCTGGCTATCATTAAACATGCTTTAAAATCCACCAGGAGCCTGACAGAGGGACAAATCGCATCCTTTGCTAGTGCTGGGACAGCATCCCCCCTCCAAGTGAGGGGACCCCTGTGTCCCTGCTGGAGACATGGCTTTGGGGCAGGACCCACACTAAGGGTGATCTCACCAGCACACCATCCCAGGAGGAATTTCTCTGCCCCACTGCACCTCGGGGACTTCAGAGCTCCCCTTTCTTGGCAGGCGGCTGTTAGCAGCCAGGTGCCCGGCGAGCTGGAGTCACTGGAGCAAAAAAGCCCTGGAAACCACATCAACCGCAGCGGGGTGAAAGCCAGGGGTAGGGACTGCGCCTGAATTTCAACTGGCAGCTTTTTTTCCCCCCCCCTAATCCCTTAAGCAAACACGGGTACCAGCAGAGCTGCCGGATGCAGAGGCCGGCCCCGCGCTCGCTCAACATCCCGGTTTTGCCGCAGCGGTGATTTCTGCTCCGCGCGGGCGACTCGCTCGTGGCACCCTGGCTTTATCCCACCCCTGCTGCTGGGCTAATCCCTCAGCCCTTACACCTAATTCAACCTCTCCATCCCAAACCAGCATGAAGTGAAGCCACACGACTGGTCTTTTAGGGTGGTTTCTTCCTTCACTAAGGAGGCTCCGCTCGCAGGTGGCCGCTGAGCTGTGCCGTCTGCACCGGTGCCAGCAGTCCAGCAGGTAACTGCAGCTTGGGGCATTTGTAAAATGCCCAGAAATACCCTCAAATGTCTAAACACCCACAGCCCAACCCCCCCAGATTCTTAATCCCCACTGGGGCAGGCAGAGGGGTGTGTTTTTTTGGGTGCCACCCCGCTGCTGCGAACAAGCACCCACCGAGGCCACCTCAGCATCCCCCGAAGGTGGGTACCAGTGCACCCCAGCCCCATAACCTGGTCCAGCTGCTGCCTTGTCTCTCCACACATCCACAAATTCTTTTTTTTTTTTTTCCCCCCTACTTTTCAAGCCAATATAATTTTGCAAAAGTCTGAGAGCAGCAGAGCTGGGGGGGGGGGAGGACAAACAACCCCTGGCACACCCCAAGGTCCCCGTCTGCTTGTGCCCGCATCCTCACCCACCCCGCTGGCTCTGCCGGTTCTCCCAAGCCCTCTCTTTTCCCCCCCCCCACACCTCCTACCAGCAGGGTAGTACCAGGCAGAACAATCTCCCACCACCAGACACCTCCTCCCCTGTTTCATTTCCCCCACAAAACCCGGGGCACCTGCTGGAAAAGCTCCTCACGTACACACCAGCACCACAACATCCACCGGCATCGCCGCCTCAGCTCCGCTTTCCCGGATAATCCGGTGCCTGTCGCCCTTTAGTCCCGCTTATAAAAGATGCAAAGAGCAACCCGGGGGCTCCCGCAGGGGGACGTATCCACTGCAGGAATTTTGGCTTTCCCCCCCGACCAGGGTGGTGCATTCTGCCACCGCCTTGATTTTCTTCCGGCCTAGGCAAGCGCACAAATGCAAGCTAGTGAAATTATAGCAGGCTGCTGTTAGTGCAGAGAGAGACGGGTAAGGATCAAGTGCTCCTCAGAAGCTGAGCCTCATCTCCCCCAGGATAAACACTTCCCTGTCCTGGTGGCTGCTGGGGAATGTGGTTATGCCCATGGAGCTCCAGCAGCACCACTCGCAGCTCCAGACAAGTTTCCACGCCGCAACCTCAGAGCAGGCAGGAGCAGAAGCTCTTGATTCCAGCAACTGCCTCTTCATTTATCAAAGAAAAGGAAAAAATTAAGGCAGGGTGGGAGATAAGTGTTAAATGGGAGCGTTCCCACCATTGCAGGGAAGGGATGGAGTGAGCACTGTGCATGGGAAGTGGCTGCAGCTGAGATGGATCCCATCCCGGCTGGTGCTGAGATGAGCTTCGTGGTGCCCAGTGGGTGAGCAAAGGGACCTGGGTGCCCCCAGGGACGAGCCTCCCTCCCTGGGGAGGGACACCCAACCCCCAAAACCCACCTGGGGAGCTGAGCACCCCTTCCCGTGCCAGCCCCAGGGGACAAACCGTGGTGCTTTGCAGTTCCTAGAAGGAGAGGCAGGCGGCGAGGGCACAGATCCCATGTCCCACGCGCCAGGGCTCGGATTGCACTTCCCAGAAGCGGGCAGCCAGGGGAAGCCAAAATTAGCAGGAGACTAATTCTGCCCCTCGGTACATCCCCTGCCCCAGCACCACAGCACCTGCTGACGGGGAACTGCGTGTCCTGGTCACGGCCAAGGAGACACCAGCAACCCCTTCCCTGGAACAGAAATGAGGTGGAAGGAGCCCAGAAGCTCGAGGACAACCTGCTGGGCAGGCCTGGGGGCTGCACCAGCATCGGTGCCCAGTCCCAGGTCCCCTCACCACCCCCCCCTTATGGATACCCAGGCCCAACACTGCACACCCAAATGGGCACCAGGGTGGGGGGAAGGAAGGGGGATACAGTTTCCAGCCTCTGGTTTGGCAGCGTGGAATCTAACGCCGGGGTTATTTAAAGCCCGAGTTTGAGCAGCGTTCAGCTCCCGCTTGCGTGATCAGGATAAAAAATCGCAATCCTAATTCCTGGCCCCCCGGTGCCTATGGCAACTGGTATCCGTCTCCTTGGAAACTAATCTCGTGGTATTTGAACAATGTACCAAGGGCCTTTAATCTCCCAAACACTGTAAATCTTTATTCTAGCCTGCTCGCCTCCTACCCCAAGAGCCAACATAAAAAGCTTGTTGTTTTCCGTGAAGTCACCGAGAGCCTAACTGGAATTTTATATTACACAGGCACATGCTTTTCTTTGGGGTTGTTGTTTTTTTTTTTCCTCCTTTCCCACCACCCCTCAATTAAAGAAAAAATCCCATGCCATGGCACCAGCCCCACATCCCAGTAGGAGGTTTGCTTTCTCCAAATGGTGCCCAATGACCCATCCCAACAGTCATCCTAGTTTGCAGCGTCTGAGGCTTGAGTCTGTCTCACCGGGAGCTGGTCCAGACAATAACAACAACAATAACACATAATAACTCTGAGTTATCTAGCAAAAAAAAAATTAAAAATCCCCAGACTGCAAGTGTACAAAGACATGGTGCCCAAGCTGAGGGCAATGAGTTTGTAAGGGCTCAGGAGTGATGGTCCCACCCTGGTCCTTGCCATAGGAGCAGATGCTGGCGGGCACCTTGTCTTCCTCCATGCCACTCAACCCTGATGTATTTTTCCAGGGTGTTTTTCCTTTGCAAATCTGCTGTTGATGGCACTGACCCCCCCCCCCAGCTCCTGGGCAGGAGTGGGGTGGCCCCAACACCCCCCCACGCTGACCCCAGCCCGCTGCCACCACTGCTCATCACCCGCTCTCCCCTCTGCCCGGGTAATTACCTCTGTGTAAGGAGGTTTCTGATAGGGAGCTGCTACCTAATCTCATCATGTTTTAATTTTATCTCTAATATTTCACTCCGGTTACTGGTGTCTCAGCATCAAGTACTCCCCGTGTTACAGGACGAGCTGTTTGCTAATCCCAGGCCTGGCTCTCTGCAACATAAATAAGCTCAATAAAATGGTTTTCTAAGAGGATGAGAGGAGGCTCAGAGACAGGAGCATCCCACGCCCTGAGCTCCCTGCTCCCTTCTCCCTTACTTTATAGGATGAGTAGGGAAAGGCAAGAGCAGGTTCCAGGTCCCCCCCAGCACTGCCCTTGTGCCCAGAGAGCACGTGCCAAGAGCTCCAGCTCTGCCTTGTCCCTGGTGGCCTGGATGCCTGCCCAGGATGGACCATCCTGCTCGCCCAGGGGACTCACCACCAGCAATGGAGCAGTCTTGGTGAAACTGAGCACACACCTGCCCCGCACCAGGGACCTGCTGGGGTTGGGGGGAGGCTGCCAGCTCCAGCTGAGATCCCCGTTTCCTTCCCAGGCAGCCTCTGGCTGTGGCACCAGCCCCGAAACCTGCTGCTCCTGAGCAACCCCGTTCCCCGGGCGCTATCAGGGCTCGGCATCACCACCAGCTGCCAGACACAAACAGCCGCGGGTGCCGCCCAGCCCGGGCAGAGACATCACCCTCCGTGGGGAGACAACCTGCCAGGAGACACCAGGTCCAGCCAAGGATGACTCTGGCTTCCTGGGCCCTGGCATCACGACTGGGGTTGCAATGCTGGGCCGTGCCATGCTGGTCCTGCATCCTGGGAGCAGCACCTCTGTGGCTACAGGGGGGTCCTGGGGGGGTCCCCAGCCCGTGGTCAGGTTTCCCAGTGGCTGGCAGAGCCATGCACCTCCAGCCAAGGTGTCCCTACTGGTGTGACTCTTCCTACAGCTGGGAGGGGGAGGTTTGGCTGTGTCTAATATAGCTTGGGCACCCATCACAAGATCTGCCCCTGCTGCGTTCGTGGGGGCTCGGGTGTTTTAAGGCTGTGCCCTGAGCCCTGCCAGGCTGGGTGGCAGCCAGCAGCAGCCAAGGGACAGGCAGACAGACAGACAGGGACAAACCCACACCCAGAGACAGTGATTACACACCCCCAGCTCCCAAAGTGCCAATTCCCTGGCCGTACCTCTGCTCTCCAGTGAGCTGCCCTTCACCTGGGAAGGGTGACCCAAGGGTTCCCCAGTGGTGCCAGGGTCCCACCCTGCTGCCCTGGCAGGATCTGGGGTGGGGTGGGGAGGGTGGAGGCGGTGGGAGCAGCCCTGATAGCCTCCCATTCCAGCTGTGACTCAAAGGCTGCCCAGGCTGTCCCCAGGGAGCTCTGTGAGGGCAGCCCTGGGCTGGCCTGCACCCAGCTGGGACCTCTCCCACATGCTTCTGCTTGGAGTCACCCTGGGACAAGGTGACCTGGCTGCTGACACCTCCTCCCTCCTCAGACACAGCAGCCCTCAGGCTCCAACACGATGGCCTGGACCAGCATTTCCTTTCCCCTCACACCTCTCACCTCCTGAAGCACACAAACCCCATCTTCCCAAGGGAAAACTGGCCTGGAATCCACCTTGGTTGCTATCACCTCGGGGAGACACCAGCCCCTTCCCCAGCGGGATGTCACCACCAGTTCTATCCCCCCAGTTCAACTCACCCACCCTGCAGCCAACCAGCCCTGCCGTCCTGTCCCACTCACCCTATTTCAGGGCGGTTTAGCAAGGAAAGTCAACAGAGATGTCCCCCAACACCAGCAAGAAGGGACCCTGCAAGGACACCGAGCCCCCACGGCGCTGGCACGACCCCGGCACACGGGCACGGCGGAGCCCGAGGTCTCGCAGAAACACGTTGCCCCCTGCTAAATTCCAGCTTAATTCTCATTTCCATTGTGTTATGAAACACATTATCTGTTGAAACTAAGTCAACAGTTGTTTGCATTTACGTGTAAACACAGCGAATATTAGGAACAGGGCCAGCATTATATTTGCATACGAAATGCTGCCTGCGCTGCCCTCTCTGCCTGGCTCTTCTCCATCCCTGCAGTTAAAGACACAGGGAGATGGTGAAACCCCAGACCAGAGCAGCCCGAGAAGCTAAAAACCCCCTTGTTTCTCCCCCCTCTACTTTTATTTTTGTGCAGCAGGAAAAACACCCCTTTAAACCCGCAGACTGCACCGTCAGGCACAACCCTTCATCTTGGGCCCAAACCGAAACCGCTTCAAATTCCCAATGATACGCGCATCTTATCGGGCCCGCTCTGCATAGCACATAAATATTTATTTGCTTCTAATCCTGCAAAGCAAACCTGCCTCGTGGCACATTTCCCTTCGTCGGCAGCTCTGGCGCCCGACGAAGCGCCAAGGGACACAGCATCCCAAATCTAGAGCCTGCTTGAAGTGCAAGGGCAGGGAAATTAGCACCCAACATCCAGCACCCGCTGCCTCTCGGGGTGCCCGGGGCAGGTTGAGGGGTGCTAAGGCAGCCATAAGACACCCCAGTTCCACAACAGCAGGGAAAACAAAAGCCTGGCTCAGACATGCCATAAAGAGCAGAAAATAAATCCATGTGCGTTGTGGTTTGGGTGTGGGAGGTGGCTCAACATAGATTTAGCTCCAGGACGTTGATGCTTCCAGGAGAGGTGATACCAGGGGTGGGAACCTGCTCCTCAAAAAAAAAAAAAAGGAGAGATTTTTGGGGCTGTGCAAAGAGAGAGCACCTCATCACGGGGAAGGCAGAGGGCCCACGACTTATTTTTCACACGTGCACTTGTCAGGTTGAAAACCAGAAACCCTCTGATGTCTTCATGAGCAGCTCTACCACCAGGGACCAACACCGGCTCTCCACGCCCCCGGTTCAGGACGCCCCAGTGAGACCCAGGCAGCCTCATCCACCACAAAACTGACACAGAAAAAGTGGATTTTTCAAATACCAAACCACCCCAACACCAAACGCCTCCCCACGACCTCATTTCAGCAGAGGGACGGGAAGCAGCACGCTCACCTGCACCCGTCCCCGCTCTCAGCGTTCAGGTTGGGACCCATGGAGACCGAGAGGTAATTTCTTAATCAGTTCCCCTTAAATGGGTGGCAAGCAATTAGGCAGCATGGGTGCCAAGGGCAGGGCAGTCAGGGAGCTCTCAGCTCAGCTCCTCACGTCGCACGGAGCTGGGAAACACGGAGCTGCTTTCTGATGGGCAAGTAAATATTTAAATAGGAGGGTTTATTTCGGCCACCCTGCTGCTGTGCCTCATCCTCTGCCAAGCTGCTGAGCCAGGTGGAGCCCAAAAACCTGATGGAAAGCAAAATGCTCCTTCTTCCCAGGATGGGAGCAAGCACCCTAACCTCTCCCTGAGGCTGGTGGTCTGGGATGGGGTGGAGGAACCACCCTACAAGAGGCTTCCCCGGGTGCTGAGCATGATCTTGCATCTCTCCAGTATCTTCAAGGAAAGCTTCTTGCAGCCTGAAACCAAGACCTCTGGGATATCAGCAGGCCCTGGGATATCAGCAGGCCCTGGGATATCAGCAGGCCAAAGAGGGGTACAGCCTCATCCCCATGATCATCTCCCCCAGCCCCCCTGCCAGGGGGTCACCAAGGCCCTGAAGAGGCAGCCCAGCTCTCCCCAGCATCCTTCCAGCTACTCAGAATACCAAGGGCAATAAAGAGAAACTCAAGCAGGAAGCAAAATCAATACTGAGAAGGAAGGTTCTGGGCTTAAATGCTTTTCCTAGCATGGCTGGTGAGAAGCAGGTTAGTGAAGGAGAGAGAAGAGGAGAGAAACCCCCGAGCACAGACACAGCACAGGGGTTTAGAGGTGTTTGCTGTCAGGTTTTCCACAGCATCACTGATGGTTTCTGGACAGGGAGCACGCTGGGGTGGGGGGCAGACCCAGCCTGGCACCCCCCTAAGTGTGATCTGACCACGAGTGAAGAGTTATGGGGAGGAGGAAGGGAGAGCCCAGCACCACGTCCTGGCTCACGCTGAGGGGTGCCAGCGTGCAGCCCAGCTGCTGCCATTCTGCTTTTGGGGGGTGCAGAGCAGTGGGAAGGGGGCACAGCCACCCTCCCACCACTCTCCTCACCCACGACCTGGCCTGAACCATTTCCCATCCTGCTCTTCAGGTCCTGCATCTCCACAGGGCACCAGTGGGCATTGGCTTCCCCCCCCAACCAGGGAGAGCACTGAGGGGGAGCTGGCTTGGGGTGAGACCCCCCCCCCCATAAAAGATGGGAAAGCCAGCATCCTGGAGCATCCTCAGCTTCCCACAGCAGAGACAACCCCTGCATTATTTTTCATTACCAGGTTTAAAACAATAAAGGATGCCTACGTGCTCTGGCAACCCAGCACAAGCCCCGTGGTTAAAAATAGCCCTTTCCAAGAGCAGGGCTGCCAGCCACCCACAGGCACCCTCAGCCCCCTGGGACACGCTCTCCACTCCATCCACTGGCATCACCACTCCTGATCCATGGCACGCCAGAAAGTCAGCAAGCATGGAAAGCTGCCTCTCACACGCAGGAGAAAAACAAATCAAGCAGGAGGCAGGAAAAAAAAACAAAGACTTAATAAAATAATTCTGTGATATTCAACCTCTACGGCAAGGGGAGAAAGAGAGGAACGAGGAGGAAGAAAACTGGCTGGCTAGGAAGCCACAAGCCAAGCAGCTGGTGTTGAGGAAGCATCTGAAGATGCAGGGGTCTGTGTGTTTCAAGGTGCAGAGGGAGGCAAACGTCGCCCTCATTGGCAGCCAAAGTAGAGGAAACTTTCGCAGGGCTGCGGCAGCACCCGAGCTGCTTTTCTCATGGAGGGCCTGGCAGGCAGGCAGGGACAGGGCTGGATCCCAGCAGGTGTCATTCCCACGGAGATGGAGACCTTGTTTTTCAACCAGCGGCGGCATCGTGCGTAAACGGCAGCGGCAAAGACGGGGGGAGACAAAGAGGGATTTCAAGAGAGACGCGTCATCCTCAGAGCGGCGGCCGCGGGGAGACGGAGAGGGAGAGCCCTGGGGCTGACCTGCTGCTCTGCCAGCTCCCTGGGAAGGAATCAAGCTTGGGGCAGGTGGGGAAAAAAAATATAACAGCCCACCTGAACAATAAGTATTTGAGGAATCCAGGATGGAGGTGGGATTTTTTCGTGACAGGTACCAGGTGCCTGCTCCTCCCTGCAGCAGGAGCCAGCGAGGAGCAGTGGGAAGGGCACGGGTGGATGCTGGATCCATCCCAGAGCCTTGCACAGGGGGGGGCTGGGGATGCACCACATCCCCTCAGTCATCCTATGGGACTCTCAGGTCGTGCTTGCCTCTCCTGTGTCCTCCCCCTCCTCTCTTTTGAGGTAAAATTAATAAATAAATACAACCTGACACTCATTCTAACGGCGTTAATAAATGTTTCATGCCCTGTTAAAGGTCTCCTGCTCCCACCACAGATCTCACCAACAGCACATGGGCCACGGGGTTTGGACCACACTGCTCCATGCCCAGCATCTCCCAAGGAAGCAAAACGTGGCAAATGTGCCAGAAACCTGGAGCCAAGCTCTCCTCACCCCCTGCTCTCAATGCCAGCCTTCAGCCAAGCTGCATTTGGGGGTAAGGAGGGTGTTGGTATTTTGGGGAGTAAAACCACCCCTAGCTCGAGCTAAAATGCTGTAATTTCACTTCAGGGGCTTCTAGGCATTTTTCCCCAGAAAGATGAGATGAAATTACAGCCTGGTGATGCCCCTGAAGGGTGCAGAGCAATTTATTTTCAGTGATCCTCCTCTAATGAAGCTAATTTATAACCTTGTCAGAAGGAGCACACAGACTCGGGGCACCGACGTGGTTCCCTTCCCCCCTCCTGCCTTTCCCAGGATGAAAACCTCCGACCCAAACCCCAACCAGGATGTTTATTTAAGGCCCAAAACCCCAAAGGCACTTTAAACAAGCGGAGTTCCTCACATATTTTGCCGACCGAGCGTGATCCTTCCTGCTGGTGATTGCAAAAGGACTTCCAGGACTGGAGCTGGGGGGGGGAGGTTGGGGGGGTGTCCCTGCTGCCACCAGGACAGGGTTGTCCCACTGCTGGGATGGCAGGGAGGATGATGCCGTGGGACCCAAGGACCTGGTGGTGTATTGGGGTGTCCTCATGGACCAGAGCATCCCCACACATCGGGGTCTCCATGGGTGACCCAGTTTTTGAGGGACTCGCCCATGATCCTAACATCACCCCAACAACTCCACCACACTCCAGAGGGCCCTGGAAGGGTTCACCAGCTCATCCCCTGGCTGGTCAAAAGGGAGGAAACCATAAGAAAAAAGAGAAAAAAGCCCTTTCTCCCTCTGTACAGAACCACAGAATCACCAAGGCTGGAAAAGACCTTTCAGATCATCAAGTCCAACCCATGACCAGCACCACCACATCTCCAGCCCATGGCACTAAGTGCCACCTCCAGCCTTTCCTTGAACACCTCCAGGGATGGTGCCTCCACCACTTCCCTGGGCAGCCCATCCCAATGTCTGATCACCCTCTCCATGAGGAAGAGCTTCCTGATACACCAACCCCTCCTGTTTCTCCTGGGCCCCAGGGGACCGGTGGCGGAGAGGGGCGAGGAGGAGCAGGCAGCTCCAGCAGATGCTGGATGGTAACAACGTTATATTTACCTAACAAGATTGCTTCATGGTAGCCCTCCAACAACAAAGCCAGAGGGACTGGAGGCAGCAGCCAACCCCCGGGCTCTGACAAACCCAGGTGCCAAACAGATAGAGATGAAAAACATCTACCTATAAATCACGATTTCAGAGCTGATGTGAATACACTGATTTTTTCACACACACACACACACACAAAAACACCACACATGATTCGTGTGCACCAAAAGCAATGCACAATTCAACGTTTTAAATCCTTCCAGGTGCTGGGCAGCAGAGCTGCAGTAACAATTTGGGTGCTGCCCTGGGCACACGGGGCTCAAACCCAAACCTCCCCACTCAGGACAGGGCTATGCCAGCAAGAGTTGCTCTGGGCAGGGACTGTCCTTGCTGCTGCACAGCCAACAGGGTCCTGGCCTGCTCAGGACTAAGGCAAAACAAATAATAAAGATAATTCCCACATATTTAATCATTAGCAGAGCTCTGGGTAGAAATGAAAATCAGGCCCCGACTAATCAGGGAGATGTAATCCTGCCTTTCCTACAGGTTTTTCCATTCCTGTCTCCTGCAATGAAACAAGCAGAAAAACTGACCCCAAAGCCCAAGGGCAGCAGGGACAGCCCTGTCCCACCACTGCTGGGGGAGATACCCCAGAACATCCCCACCAGGGAGCTCGGTGCCAGTCCAGCCCCAAATGCAAACCATCCTTTTGGGAAGGTCTGAGCAGCAGCATCCAGGGGGAAAAAACCCTCCCAGCACAGTGGGCTCTGCCCTGTGGTGGGGCACAGACCAGCAGCTCATCCCAAACCTTTCAGCACCCCAGAGGCTCCCCCCCCCAGCAGTGGGCAGGAGGGCAGTGCCAGCCTTAGCAGCACTGCTCCCAGGTGCCACCACTGCCCCCAGGTGCCACCACTGCTCCCAGGTGCCACCCCTGACACTTACAAAGTGGCCAGGCTTAATTCCAGGCACAAGAATCATGGCTAATTAGAAGCAGGGCTGAGTTTGCCCCTTCCACCCCTCCATGCCAGCACAAGGGGCTCTGTCCATCTCCAGGGAGGTCCCTCCATCCCCAGCACAATGGCCAGAGCTGTCCCCTCTGCCCAGGGCTGACCCGTTGGTGCCACCAGGTCAGAGCTCCAGGGGTGGCCAGTGTCCCAAGGCCAGGTCACCTCACGCAGACATGAAGGAGGTGGGTGCTTTCCCAGGCAGACACAGCCAGAGGTAAAAGGCAAGACACGAGCTCTGCCCAAGCCTGGGTGTGGAGACACACTTGTCCCCACATGTCACCCTTTAAATGGTGACAAAGCATCTCCTTGCACAGCAACCAGACAAAACCAGGGAAGTTTTCTCTACCCACTGCAAATCTTTCATTCCCTGACTGGCACCTTGCTCCAGAGAACTCCCTCTGCACCCACCACAAGTTTTCCCTAAGCCAGACTGACCACCTCTGTCAGCTTCCAACCAGCAGATACCAGAGGGAAAGCTCTGAGGGTTTTTTTGGGTTTTCTTCTTGTTTTTTAGGGAGGGAGAAGGAAGCCAAGGGCTCCTTGATGCCTCCACCACCAGCACAACCTGTGCCTGGAATCCCACATGTCCATCCCATGCCTCAGCCAGGGATGGATGGGGCTTAGCTCCAACCTCTCTACCAAACCCCTCTTCTCGTGTAAAGGGATTTCTCAGCCCATCTTCAACCTACACCACGGAGCTGCTGGTTATCAGGGCCTGGACACTGCAAGTTTCTCCTGGAGGTGGGCAAATCCTTCCAGCCTCCATCCACCCATTACAGGGGAAGGTTTCTCCTTCAGGAACATCATACCCCCCAGTTAAGCAGGACACTCAACCCCTGGCAGCAACCAGCACCCTAATACATCACCAGAACGTGCAAGAAATGCTAAAAAAACATGAAAAAAAGTTACCAAACATCCTGCCCACTAGTTCCCCCAGCACCACCACCACCTCCAGAGGAACCTGTGTCCCACAGCACGCTCTGAGCTCCCAGGTTTTCCACAAGTAGATCAGCAGCAGGTTTGTGGTGTCCACCACAAGAATTAAGACACATCCACTTGCACCCACTGCTCGGGTGGCCCAGGGGTGCAGCCAGACCCCAGCACACCCTGCAGGGCACATCACCCACGGGTAGGGGACATCTGAGCTTGTCCCCTTCAAGCTGCTGGGGCAGAGGCCCCCAACATGCAGGTGGGTGCTGGATGACATGCTCCCAGGTCCCCTCCTGGGTCTGCTCCTACCTTCCCACCTGCATTTGCTCCTTTTGACGATGAACATTTCAAGAGGATGAAGACTGACACCTCATCCCTCAGGTGAGAGGTGGAGATGGGCTCTGCGTGGGGACATCCCGGGAAAGGGTCATGACATCCCCGTGGATGTGCAGCAGCAGAGCCAAGCTCCTGGCCCCCTGCTGAGGTCAATTCTGTCCTTAAACCAGCCAGACCAGCACGGAGCAGAGACAAGGCAGAGCAAACTCCCCCCAGCACCCCTCTTCCCACCACCCCACCTATGGGAAAGCCTCACTGGTGCTGCAGGCAAGTCCCTCAGAAACCACCAAGGTGTCTGTCAGGAGGTGGCATTTGGCCACAGCTCCCAAACCAGGATGGGATGTGCAGGTATTGCCCACAACAGCAACACCCCAGCTGCTCAGGGGATGGCTCCAGCAGCAGCTCCCCCAGCCCATCCCTGCCCCATCACGCAGTGGGGCCAAGACTCACCCTGACCCAATTCACATCCTTCTCTTGGGCTCGAAGCAAATCCAACCCCCTAAGCCATGAAGTGTTCAGCCAGTGAGCAAAAATAACACCCAACCACCCCCTTCATCCATAAAGTCCACCTGGATTCCAGCCCTCAGCCTTCTCACAGCTTCTCACCAGACTGAGGGCTCCTGACCTCCTTTTGAAGATGATGCTTCAGGAGATTTAAATAAAATATGACCTGTGAAGGGACAGGCTGCAATGGAGCAAGGCCTCTGGGAATCCTTGCTCCAGCCTGCACAGACCCACCAGCTCCCTGGGAAACCTCCAGCCAGAGCTGCTCACTGCCCTCAGTCCTGCTGCTCGGGCCAGCATCCAGATGGACACCAGAGGCCATCCCTACAGCTTCCAGCTGGGCTCTTCCCAATAAATGAATCAATAAATGCATTTTTAGCTCCTAGATGGATATCTCCATCCTTGGAAGGGCCTCCCAGTAGGTCCTTCCCTCTCCTTCTCCCTGTCCTCGAGGACAAAGCTTCCGGTGATGGCAAACTTCACCCCAACTGCCTTCAGCATCTGCCTCTGCTCCCCCCAAGGCCCCAGGGAGGTCCTGTCACTGCCAACAAGACGCAAAGCAGGCAGATGTGGCCAGAGGGCCAGGAGCAAAGCACGGACACCAAACCCAGCCCCTCACCCACACATCCCCTTCCCCAAACCATCACCCCACCACCTGCACCCCAGCCCGGCCGTCCCGGGGGAGCAGCAGTTGCCATCCAGACCACCTCACCTTCCCTGCTGAGCCACCACCACGTCCACCCACCACAGGCATCTGGGAAGGGATGCCGGTGGCACAAGGAACAACCCCACCCTCTGGCCACCGGGCAGGGCAGGACACGGTGCTGCTGCCCCAGCTGGGGACAGATGGAGTCCTGAGCCCAGCCCCGGGGCCAGCCCTGAAGGACAACCAGCCAGGGACCAGCCTGGCCAGTGGCCAGAGTCCCTCCACATTCCTCCAGCCCGGCCGCCGGGGGGGGGGTGCAGCCGCCACCGAAATTCCCAAAGGAAGTCCAGGGCATTGATAATTGCTGAAAAAAATCTGAGCTATTTCCTGCGGGAGCAGCAGATGGGAATCCCCTGCCAGCTCCCAGTGGGCGCTCGCTTTGGGCTGGGGTTTGGGGTTTTTTCTCCTCATCTCAGGCAGAGCATCACTCAGGTCACGCACGAGGCGCGCCCTGCGGGGCAGCCAGACCTGTCCCCTCTGTGCTGGCCCCAAAGTTCACCCTTCTTGTCACCTCCTGCCCTTACACAAGGTCCCAACAGACTTGACTGGAAAGGTGTCAGGCTTCAGGGCCAGTCCCAGGCTGACAATGAGGGCACCACGTCTCTCGCCCAGGCTGGTAGGGCAGGTTGCTCAATACGTCCCTGAGCAGGTTCCTTCCCTCCTCTCCTGGCTTCTCATTAGTGAACCTAAACGAGCAGCAACCCAGGGCACCACCAGCAGCTCCTCCACCAGGACATGAAAGCCCTCTCTGCGGGGAGAGCAGAGGGAGGTGGCGGTGGCCACCCGTGTGTGTCACCCACAGCTCCTGCAGGCACCCCCCGAGGGCAGCTGCCTGGCCCCTTCCCTGCCCACAGCCAGCAGGGACACATCTGGGCAGGCATCACCCCAAAGACGGGGGGGGGGAGCCTTGAGAGGCGTCACCTCTCAGGGGAAAACGGGGGGGGGGCACAGCCCCAAACCGGGGCACCTGTCCCCCCAGCAGCCACCGCCACCCTGGCTCTGCGGGGACGAAGGGACAGGAGTGGGGGGGCCAGAGAGCCAGGAGGGGCCAGCCAGCTGTGACCCTTCAGCATCCCAGCCCCCGCGGGGCTGCTGGGCACCCCCTCTGCTCCCCGACTCTGGAGCCCGCGCTGCGGCGCTTCCCCCCGGGAGCGCGCAATTCCCGGGTCCCAGCCGGGTCCCAGCCGGCATCCTGCGGGATTCAAGTCGCTCCCATCCCCGGGATCGTTCCCCAGCTGCAGCACTTCCAGCAGCTCCTTCAGGGGCAGGAGAGCCGTGCCGGCATTCCCAGGCTCCCTCTGGATGCGGCAGGAGGAGCGGGGCCGGTCCCGCAGCGCTGCTCGGCGGCTCCTCTGAGCCCTCCCCCCCCCCAACAACAACAGCACCCCGGGATTACCTGGCTCCGGGGCTCACTCCGCTGCAAGATGTATTAATAGGATCGCTCCGATTTACAGCTTATCCCGGATAAACCCACCGCCAGCCCCGCGCGCTGGAAGGACAAGGGCACCAGCTCCCCCGGGAGCAACTTTCTCCCCCCCCCCCACCCCATCAATGGTCATCCCCGCACCTCGAGCAACCTCCTCTCGCACCGGGGAGCCGCAGAGGATGTTTGTCCCTCCACACACCGCCCCCTCTCCCCCCCCGGAGCCAAGGCCGGGTCACCAGCCCAGCCCGAAACCCCCGAGCGCTTCGTCAGCTCATCCCTGCTTTGCTATTTCCAGCCGCGCTGCCGCTTCTCCCCAGCTGCCCCCCCAGGCCCCGCAGCTGCCCCCCCCCAGGCCCCGACCACCCCCCGCAGAGGGGCAGGTGCCAGCCCTGGGGCTGCCACAGGGATCCAGGACACCAGTGGGGTTGCTGGGCAGCGGGGGACAGCCCGATCCCCCCCCCCCCCCCCCCCCATGTCTGACCACCCCCAGCCAGCACCCCCCCGGGGCTATCTCCCCCCCCCCCCCATCCCCACTGCCCCCCGCCTCTCCCTGCCGCACCACCCAGCACCGTCACCTCCATCCCCTAATGCCCCCCACCCCCCCCCCCCCAGCCCTACTGCCCCGTGGCACCCCCAGACCTGACGGACCCCACCGACCCCGAGCCCCAGCATCACCCCCAGCATTCCCCCTGCCTGCCCTAAAGCCCCCCCCCCCCCAGCCCTCATATCCCGAGCATCTTCCCCAAGCCCTATAGCCCCCCCAAACACCCCTCTGAGCCCTAACATCGCTCCCCAGCCCTGATGCCCCCCGGCAGCCCCCAGCACTGTCCTCTCCCAGTATCCCAGTTACCCCCCCCACACACTCTCCCGGCCCTGACGAGCCCAGCACTCCCACTCAGCATCCCCCAGCCCTACTGCCCCCCCTGCACCCCCCAGCCCTAACAAACCCAGCATCCCCCAGCCCTATCGCCCCCCGACATCCCCCAAGCCTTGATGCTCCCCTGCACCCCCCCAGCCCTAAGACCCCCCCCAGCAGCCTCCAGCCCTCTCACCCCCCCAGCCCAAATGCCCCCTGCACCCCCCGCAGCCCTAATGCCCCCAGCCCCACCACCCTCTACTACCTCTAACGCCCCCCAAACCCCATCACCCCCCCCCATCCCCAATACCCCCCCAAGCCCTATCTCCCCTCTGCACCCTCCGAGCCCTATCACCCCCTCCAGCCTTAACGCCCCCCTGCACCCCCAAACCTAACCTTCCCCTCCCCAGCATCACCCCCCCCCCCCCAAAACCCTCTTTCCCCCCCACCCCCATCCCTAACACCCCCTCCAAACCCCATCTCACCCCAAGCATCCCCCAACCTCCGCCAGCCCCCCCCCCCCCCAGAGCTGGGATGGGATGGGGGGGGGGGGTAGTATTGGTGGTGCGGGGGGTGGGGGGGGTGATGGTGCGGGGTGGGGGGGGGGTGATGGTGCGGGGTGGGGTGATGGTGCGGGGGGGACATAGACACACCAGGAGAAGGGGAAGGGGGGGGGCAAAACTTTTCCTTACCGCGGGGCTGGGGCGCGGCGGTCCTGCCTCCCCCGGCGAGGCTGCGCGGGAGCGGCGGGGGCGGGCGGGGGGGGCCGGGATGGAGCCGCCTCCCACCCCCCCTTCCCCCCCCCCCCACCCCACCCCGGGCGGAGCCGGTGCTGCCCGGTGGGGGCTGAGAGGGAAGAGAAGGAAGAGAAGGGACGGGGGAGGGAAAGGGAAGGGGCAGGGAGGGGAAAGAAGGGGAGGGGGGGGGGGGGGGGGTGTTAAAAAAAAAAAGGCAAAAAAAAAGCAAACCACACACACACACAAAAAAAAAAAACCCCAACGACCAACCCCCAGCCAAGCTGAGGCTGGGAAGGGAGAGCAGCTCTTTGTTCTGTAATCCCAGTAAAAGTGCCAGCCATTCGCCCCGCCGCTAATCCCAACCCCGCTCAACGGCACCATCCATTGGCTGCCAGTTCCGTGCGGGATTAACCAGCCCCAGCCGCGGGCGGGGGGGGTTTGGGGGGCAGGCGGGGGCTGCGGGGAGACCTCCCGTGCCGTGCCGGGTGGTGCCGAACCGCGCTGGTTGGGCAGGGGGGAGCTGGGCAGGCTGGGGGCTGCGGGAGGCTCTGGGGTGCGCTGGGGACCTGTCGCCACCTGTTGGTGTTTGGCGCGGCTGGGCTTGGCACGGTGCGGCTCGGCGGAGCGGGCTCCTGGCACGGCTCGGCACGGCACGGCCTTGCCCGGCTCGGCTCGGCACGGCCTGGCCCTGCGCGGCACGGCATGGCTCAGCACAGCCTGGGTCATCAGCACGGCACAGCCTTGTCCCCAGAGGCTCAGCTTGGCTTGGCTTGGCTTGGCACAGCTTGGTGTGGCACAGCTTGGCACGGCACAGTCTTGCTTCTTAGGGCTCAGGTCAGCTGAGCATGGCACAGCTTGGCATGGCCTGGCCCTGCACAGCTCAGCATGGCCCAGCATGGCTTGGCCTGGCCTGACATGGCATCGCACTGCACGGCTCAGCAGGGCATGGCACAGCTCAGCCTGGCCCCACACAGCTCAGTTTGGCATGGCATGGTCTGGCCCTGCATGGCTTGGCATGGCACAGCTTGGCACAGCCTTGCTCAGCCTGGCACCACACAGCCCTGCTCGGCATGGCCTGGCTTGGCACGGCCCATGAGGGCACAGCTTGGCACAGCACAGCCTGGCCCTGTATGGCCCAGCTTGTCATGGCCCAGCACAGCACAGCCTGGCCCTGTATGGCCCAGCTTGTCACGGCCCAGCTCAGCACAGCCTGGCCCTGTATGGCCCAGCTTGTCACGGCCCAGGACAGCACAGCCTGGCCCTGTATGGCCCAGCTTGTCATGGCCCAGCTCGGCACAGCCTGGCCCTGTATGGCCCAGCTTGTCATGGCCCAGCACAGCACAGCCTGGCCCTGTATGGCCCAGCTTGTCATGGCCCAGCTCAGCACAGCCTGGCTCTGTATGACCCAGCTTGTCATGGCCCAGCTCAGCACAGCCTGGCTCTGTATGACCCAGCTTGTCATGGCCCAGCTCAGCACAGCCTGGCTCTGTATGGCCCAGCTTGTCATGGCCCAGCTCAGCACAGCCTGGCCCTGTATGGCCCAGGTGCCCCCAGGGGCAGGGATCACCTCGCGGGCTCCTCGCTGCCTGTTAAGGAACAGCAAATTAAAACAAATGGGGAAAAAAAACCAACTCTCTCTAAAACTGGGCAGCACTTGAAGCTCCCAGGTTGGGAACTGCTGACAGTTTTTCCCCTTTGAAGCTCACATGATGCAGCTGCTCCATGAGCTGGATTTTGTTTTAAACAAGGGATGATTTATCACCGCTCCGGGGCCACGGGGAGAAAAAAAAGCATTTGAAAACACTTATTTTTTTTCCCCCCCCAGTTTCTGGAGGAGCAGGGAAAGGTTGGTGGGGTTTGTTGGTGCTGCTGAGCCCCACGTAGGCACCCGGAGGTTGGGGAAG
Organism: Apus apus; assembly: GCF_020740795.1. Taxonomy (NCBI): domain Eukaryota; kingdom Metazoa; phylum Chordata; class Aves; order Apodiformes; family Apodidae; genus Apus; species Apus apus. The sequence goes on along the minus strand of NC_067299.1, from coordinate 8,520,180 downwards.
CACCTTTCCCAGCAGACCCCAGTGTCCCTCCCTGTGGCATCAGGCCTGACAAACTCATTGCAGTGGTTGGGGGGGTGCTGGGAGGAGTCCCAGCACAATCCCAGCAGGAATGGAAGGTTTTGGTGGGATGGGGCAGGGCAAGGTCCCTCCGGGAGCAGGTCCCCAACTCGCTGTCCCTTGGAGACCAAAGGGTGAGGGAGAAGATGGTTGTTGGATCATTGCATGGAAGGTCTTACACTGAAGGAAGAAATCAGGGCATCTTTGGGCTAATTATCTTTAAGCCAGACCTCCCCACCCCCCCAAAAAAAAATTGAAAAATAAAAGAAAACCCACCCAAATGACTATAATTAGGTCAGCAGAGCACGGGAGCTGAGCAAGGGATCTCCTGGAAGGACAGACAGGTCTGTGGCCAGGGCTCTGCTGCCCCTTGTCCCTCTCATCCTGGCTCTTGTCACCTCCTTGTCACCCTGTGGCCAGACCCCTGTCCCCACCTGTGCAATTAAAACATTGAGGGGAAAAATGTGTTTTGGTGCAACATCCAACACCCCGAGGGCAGGTGTGCTCTGCCTGTGCCCTGTGCTCCTGGTTGCCCCCCAAGATGTGCCCTCCCCGGGCTGGCACAGGGCACCCCAACCCCACCGGGCACCAGGGGGGTCCCCACCAGTCAGAAACATGAGGGGTTGGTGTTTGGGGAATCAAGCAAAGCCCCCCCTGCCTTGTGTCCAACTCATCCCTGCAGGAAATACTCCTCAGGGAGACACTTCTCGGAGCCCTCCAAAGGACACTGGTCCCTGGAGGGGACCTTGGCACTAAGGTCCTTTTTTCCCAAAGCTCAACATCTGCCCCATTCCAAAAGTGCTGGGAATTGTGCTGCCTTTTCTCCTGGCTCTGGATCCCAAGAACTGGTGGCAAGGCTGGGACCCCAGGGGCTGTGCCTGCTGGTTTGAAGGACCCGTTTTGCTCCTCACCCTGGGGGGAACCAACACAAGGTTGGAGACCCAGAGGTGCCACCTTCAGTCACCCGTGTGTGGATGGGGAGCTCAGCACACGTGGCCAGCAGCAGATCCCAAGGGAACCTCTGCATCAGGTGCCATCCCCAGGCAGGGCCGTGAGTGCTGAGGAGCAGGAGAGGCCAAAATGATCCTGAAATGTGGAGAAGGAGCCTGGGGAGATGGTGAGGAGGAGGGTGGGCTGAGCTGCAAGGGTGCTGGGAGGGACAGGCTGAGCCCACCCTGCTGCCAGCGGGGGGGGCTATGGGCCTCAAGGGGAGGTGGATGGTCTGGAGGAACCCCAGATGTTCTCCAGATGTTCCACAGGTGGAGGTGCTGGGTGCTGCGAGCTGGACTCAGGCCCCCTGGACCCCCATCCTCCAGGCTTATTAAAAGGAAGCCTGGGATGGCCACAATGGCTCAAACACTCTCTCCCAACTCCCCTGGAGGAACCCACCCCAGCAGGATAAACCACGAGATGTTTTCTCTGGGGCTGCACAAACCCATCCAGCCAGGTGGTTTAATCTGCTCCATCTGCAGCAATAAAGAAGTTCCTTGTCACAGCACCCACAAAAGAACAGGCAGCATCCCCAGAAAACAATCCTATCTGCAGAAAGATTTCTTTTCTCTCTCTTTTTAATGTTTTTAATTTGTTAATTGGTGACTTCTGGGCATCACAGGAACCTTTGCTCGGCTCTGATGTGCTGATTTCTTCTCTCGGTGGAATTGGAGATCACAAAAATGTTTAAAAAATATGGAGAGAGGAAGAAAAGCTGCTGCTTTAGAAGAGGGAAGGGGGGGGGGAAGTTTTAGTAAGGTCAGGAGAAATTTAATTGGAGGAATGAGTTTGTTTCTGCTCTCCTGAAGGGGTTTTGTGCTCTTGTGCTGGAGCAACTCGCTGGTTAAAGCAACTGAGGCAAAACAAAATGGGGTTGAAATGATAGATCCAAGAGTGGGGCAGTTCTAGGAACCCCCTCATGGATCCTGGGTGAGCAGTGGGGATGTGGGGGGCTGGCAGTGCCCCCCTGGCTCCTGGCACCACCCTGGGCAGGGCTGGGGATGCACTATCCATGGCAAGAGACCAGGTGAGGAGGAGGTCCTGGGGGGTGCGGCTCTGGGTGGGAGCTTGGAGGGGTTTTTTGGGGAAAAAAAAGAGCTTTTCAAGCCATTGCCCACACTGGGAGTAAAAAGTGGAGCAGATCCAGGGCTGGGGTTGGGGCTGGATTTGCAGCGAGTCCATCCTTGCACCCAGAGCAGCTCCTGTGGGCAGAGCTGTGCACCAAGGCAGCCCAAAGCCTTGTCAGGTCTTCTCCAAGATAGATGCTGTTGAGGAAAACTGGCAAGGATCCCCTGCAGAACCCAAGCTGGCATCTCTGGCTCCCAAACATATGAGTAGAAAGATAAAAAACAAACCAAAACAAACCCTCTCCCCCATTCCCTGCCCCCTGGGGCACAGAGATGGCTTCTAGTGGGTATTTGCTTTGGGCACTTTGGGCTGCATTTATCACCTCCATCTGCATTCACCACGTCTATCTGCATTTATCACCTCTTTTTGTCTGCATTTATCACTTTTATGGACCCTGTGCCAGAGATAAAACCCTTTTCCAGTTGTGTTCCGTGCATCCCTTGGATTTTTTTTTCCATGCTGATGAGAGCCCAACGAGGTGCTCCCAAACTGGAGCCTCTGCACAGTGTCCTGGGGAGCAGAGTGGGGAGATTTCAGTTTTTTAATCCCCCCCCCTAAGCAGGAGGAAAGGTCCTTTCCTAATCTGATGTTGTCACTGGGGTTTTTTTTGGCTCGACAGGACAAGGGACAGGAGGGCAGGTACCCACAGCAGCCCTAGGGGGGGTCTGACAACCCACCCCTTGGCCTCAGGGTCCCCTCTGCAGGCTTGAGGCACTCGAGTGGGCCTGAGGAGGGCTCACCTGTGGAAATCCCACTCCCTGCCAAGGGAAAGCAAGTGTCAGGGTTGTCCCTGAGCCGGGTTTCAGCCAAGAGCATCATCTCCTGCCAGCGAGGCCCGAGGCGGGGGGGGGGGGCTGCAGGGGGGACACTGCCCCCAACCTCAGGCTGGTAGGTATTTTTAATCCAACCCACAACTGAAGTCCCAGCCTCAAGCCTTTGATATCCCCACGGAATTTCCCCCGGAGGCTCCAGCTTTGCCCGTCAGCCCCTTCCCCAGGGGGGGGGCTGCATCCCCAGCGAAGCCCCTCACCCCCATCTCCTGCCCAGGCTGCTTTTGACCCTGGATTGCAGCCCCCCATGACCGGGGGTTTAATGAAGGGAGAGGCTCATCCCTCAGCTTTCCCCTGGAAAGGCTCATTCCAGGAGGTTAGGGGGTGGTTTGGGACATGATGAAGGGCTTGTAGCCCAGGGTCTGTTCTGCATCAGGTGCCTCGTGGTGGTCCCAGCCCCCCAGCCCCTCTGCCCTGCTCTCTGTCCCCACCACAGCAAAGACCCCCACGGGGTCCTTGTTGGTTTGTTTTTTGGCAAGGAGATGCCTTCAAGGTCTTGAAATATTAGGCAAGAAGGGTTTTGCCCAGGGCAGGGCAGAGGCAGGAACCTGCTGCCCAGCAGCAGGGGGGGACACACCAGGACAATCTGCCTCCCAAACTGCTGCATCTTTCCTCGATCCCGCTGCTATTTTTATTACAGATGCCTTATTGAGATTCAAATGAATGTTTCAAATCCTGGCTCCTTTGCATAATTCTTTTTAATTAACACTTCAAAGGTTTGAACACACCAGCCGTGCCATTTCCCTAACGAAGTTGGCTGAGCCTCCCTTTCCCTGCCATGTTTCCCAGGGCCGGAGTTGGGGACAGGGCTGTCCCCTGGGTCCCCTGCGTGGGGGGGATGATGTGTTTGGCTTCAGGCTCTGCAGAAATGGGAGCTAAGGAAAGAGATTTGTCCTCACCTGATGCCCTGGTCAGCTCGGCCCATCCCAGGCAGTGAAACAGCCTGACCCTGGCACAGGAACTGCTGCAGCGTTGGAAGGGAACGTGGCCACAGTCACAGCTTCCCTGCCCCAGCTGCTCTTGTAACCCCACTGTGCTCCCCCCAGGTCTAACAAAACCTTCCCAACAAGGAGCACCTCATCTTCAGGGTGTATTTTTGGTCCTATTTTCCACATTTTCTTGGCATCCAAAAGGCCCAGAGATGCCTTTCTCCCTTCTGAAACTGGGCTTTAAAACATGATGTTGTCACACAATCTTGTTCACTGGAAAGAGATCATGGAATCACAGGATGGATTGGGTTGGAAAGGACTTTAAAGATCATCTAGATCCAACCCCCTGCATGGGCAGGGACACCTCCCAGCAGCCCAGGTTGCTCCAAGCCCCATCCAACCTGCCCTTCAACACTGCCAGGGATGGGGCAGCCACAGCTTCCCTGGGCAACCTGTTCCAGTCTCTCACCACCCTCACAGCAAAGACTTTCCTCCTCATGTCCAACATAAATCTCCCCTCTTCCAGTTTTAATCCATTCCCCCTTGTCCTCTCACTCCCTGCCCTTGTCCCATGTCCCTCCCCAGCTTTCCTGGAGCCCCTTCAGGCACTGGAAGGTGCTCTAAGGTCTCCCTGGAGCCTTCTCTTCTCCAGGCTGAACACCCCAACTCTCCCAGCCTGTCCCCAGAGCAGAGCTGCTCCAGCCCTCTGGTCATCTTCCTGGCCTCCTCTGGACTCAATGGAGCTTTTCCTCAGCTATTCCAAGAGCTGGGAAGGATGCAAAGCCCTGAGGCTTTAACAGATAGAGGAGAGAAGGAACCACCTCAGGTCACTGTCTGACTTTCCCCCATCACTGCACCCACAGGGTCCCCAACTTCTTGGGTGGGAGCAGCCTCATGTTGCAGGACTGGGACCCTGAAGAGCAGCCTGGTTCAACAAACAGGGAAATGAGCTTCAGCTTTAATTCCTGCCAGCACAGGAATGATTAGACACAACAAAATTGTATAATTAGGATTTAATAAGAGACTGTCCCAGACATGCAAAAGAAGTAGGTTAGACAGTGGCCTTTGTTCAGCTACAAAAGACATTAATTTGCAAATACTCTTAATATTCATTTTTTGTTATTTAGACTGATATTTTGAAAGTCTCTGATAAAATGAGTATCTGGACTAAGCATTCCAGTTGCATTTCCAAGCACAGGAATCCAGCTTTGATGTTCCCCTTGATAACATCTTTTTAGAGCCTTGACTGCATCAAATTAAATTCTGATTACCCTGATAGTGCAATATGCAGCTTCCAAATGTATTCAGGTGACTTTTTGTTCTGGAAGGAAATTAGCTATTTTGACAGGGATGCTTGTTAGGCAGCAAAGAGATGGGGAGGAAACATCCCTAGCAGGGAAGCAGCCTGTTCCCAGCTCTGATCTTGGTGCTGGGGCTGTGGTGGCCCTCGAGCTGGGCAAGCTGGGCTGCAGTGGGGAAGGGGACACAGGCAGCAAAAGCAGAATCACACTTCTGGTGGCCCACAGGTCTCCCAGCACCCAGCAGAGACCTGGTACCTCCATCCCCTCCAGAAGGGACGACCCAAAGGGATGTGCCCTTGTGTGACGGGTCCTGAGGGAGCGTGGTACACAGGTGGTCTCAGGATGTGTGGTTAGAGCAGGGTGGCCACATCCATGCAGGTATGTCCCCTCTGCTCATGTCCCCATGCTGAGAGGCCACCTCACATCTCACCCCTGGATTAAACCCATCCCTGAAGCACCTGTCCAGCTGTGGGCACAGCATCCCAGGGGGATGTGGTCCCTGACAGGGATGAGAAGGACACCCCACCCATCACCATTCCTGAGGGCAGGAGCTCCATGTCATCCTCACCCCATCCATTTCCATGCAGTGACCCTGCTCCCCAGCCCAGGATCTGCTCCTTGCCTGGGTGCTAGGATGAACATAAAGTGCAAATATTATTGTTGGCAGGGATGATCAGCTCCCCCACAGTGATTTAGGCATCTTTAAACTTCCTGTTTTATTACTCCTCACTGTACGATTAGTGGCACTGAAATGGGATGTCTGCAAACAAAGGCATCAGCTCCAGCCTTATCTCTGAGATACCAGGGCTTGGGCACCTGATGGTAGATATTCCTGTTAATACATGGTCCAGCAGAGCTGGAGCCACCTGGCCTGAGCAGGGCTGTGCTGCTCCTGGCCTTTGTGTTCTGCCCAGAGCCCAGGGAAGTGCTGCTGTGATGGAAAACCTCCTGGTTTCTGCCAGCTGTACTGGGAAGAGCCTCCTGTCCCCAAACCCACGTCCTTCCCAGGCACATCTCCCTCCAGGACTTGCTTGGTGACCTCACAGCTAAGAGGGGAGCCACGGAGCAGGGGGTCACAAGCCTTGAAGTGGCTTTTCAGAGCCAGGGCTGAGCAGTAAGAGTGGAGTCCCAACACAGGAGCCACCAGCTGGGGCAGGATCCCACCCTCCAGCTCCAGCCCTGACGTGAGGGACCAGCAGCTCCTTGCCCAGCTAAGGGGAGGAAAAACATGGACCACCAGTTCCCTGCTGGGCTGAGCCTGGAGGGACCTTCCTGTGCCAGGAAAACAGGAAGCAAAGCTCCCATCTCTCTCCCCAGGAAAAGCTCCAAACGATCATTCTCCTTCCAGCCGCTGGAGGACAGCGAAGTTCACAGCAGCAGGTGCCACCAGCACCACTCTGGAAATAACCAAGGCAGTGAAAAAACGAACCCAGCAGGATGGATGGAGAGCCCTGCACAGACCTCACGGCTCAGGAATCAGGCTGCAGGGCCAAGTTGCCATGGTTTTATAATGGGTCACCTGTCATGTTCCTGGGGCTTCCCCCTGGAATCAACCCCTCACCTGCAAAGCTCAGCAGCTCTTCAGAGTTGAAAACTTCCAGGTTATCCTGGAGGTGGAGGATTTTGGAGAAGTCAAGGAAAAAAAGCAGACAAGAAGCAAGGTAAAAAGCATCTCAGTTATTTTCCTGTATTTTAAGACAGGTGGGAAAGCTCTGCCCTTCCAGAAAGGATCTATAGCCCATGGGTGCAGGAAAACGTGGGAGGAGAGATGGATGTTTCATTGCTCTGTGGAGTGTTGCTGAGCCAGGGCACTGCCCAGGGGCTGGGCTGGATGCTGGGGACAATTTCTTCCTGGAAAGGGTTGTCAGGCCCTGGCCCAGGAGTCCCCATCCTGCAGGGGTTTCCAAGCTGTGGTGCTGAGGGACATGGGGCAGGGGTGGCCTTGACAGGGCTGGGCGAACAGTTGAACTTTAAGATGTTTTTCCAACCAAAATGATTTGGAAAAAGAAAAAAAGCCCCAAACCCTGGACTCAAGTCCCCTGGGTTCATCCCATGGGGACAACATAACCCTTGGAGCATGTGTGGGGACGTGGTGGGAACATGGGGGAAGAGCCTTACCTGGGACAGCATAACCCTTGGAGCATCTGTGTGGGGATGTGGTGGGAACACGGGGGAAGAGCCTTACCTGGACCCACAGCAACCCTGCCAGCAACATCAGCTCCCCTGGGAACAACCTGCAGCCATCTCTGTGTCCTTGTGCTCCAGGCTCTGCAGTGAGTGAGCTGGAAGGGATGAAGGAGATGGTGGGAGGGAGGAGAGGATGGGAGGGGGGAAGACTCAGCAGCCACCTCTGGCCCTGCTCAAAGGGGTGGGTGCCAGGCTGGGGGTGAGGGGAGTTGGGCTCCAGTCAGAGCCCAGCCCTGCCACCCTCCCTGCCTGGGGCTGCTGTGGATGCCTCAGAGAGAGGGACTGGGGAGACTGACAGAGGGGAAATAATCGTGGAGAAAGAAACACAAGCACCATCAGCCCACGGCTCAGGGGACACCTGACAGCAGCAGGCAGGGAGAGGTGCCCCAGGAAGGAACTGCTGTCTGCTCTGCTTGTCCTCAGCTCCAGCACAGGCTGCAGGAGAGCAAATGCCTCAACACCAGCCCTGGGCTCCAGGTCTCTGCTGCAGCTCAGGGCAAGAGGGACTTGCCAAAGCCCCCCAGTGAAGCTGCAAAGGAAAAAAACCTCCCCTTGCCCCCAAGCTCCTTCAGCCCAGCATGGCTCATGCTCTGGCAAAACACCCTTCACACACCCCCAGCACCCCAAGGTGCCCAACTTCAGCCACAGATTTTATTTAGTAACAAGCTCACCACACCAGCAAGCCAGGACAGGGGGGGGGTGGTACATGGATACACATCTGGAGTAGTTACACAGACTGAGATTTGTACAGCTTTTGTACAGAGGAAGAAAGAAAATGAACCAAATAACAAAAGAGACAGTAGCAGTCAAACCTGGTGGGGGTTTTTTTTTGGTCTTTTTTTTTTATATATATATATCCTCCTAACAAAACCTGATAGCCAAAAAATGACTAAGCTACAAAAGTGTAATACATACTGTAGGGGTAAAAGGTTATCATCCATTTATACATCTAGTATCTTCTTTATTCTGGTAACTTACATGAGGCCTACAGGATCTTAGTGTATTAATAATTCCCTACAAGATAGTGTTGAGCTGCTAAAGCTGCCAGAGAACGAAGTATTGGAGTTTTTATTAAGACTTTTAGAGTGTCATTTGCATTATTTTGTTTGAATGAAACCCTCATGCATCTCTACTGCAAGCCAGAGGAACTGCTGGTGGCTGGGGGCAGGCAAGAGCTGGGAAGCCTTGGCTGGTATCTTGGCACCCAGGGTTCAGCACAGCACTGGTGCTGCCCCTTGCTCCAGCTCTCCAGGTGCTGGAATCCTTGACCCAGACAGATTCTTTCTCCTTTGGTCTAGAGGGTCAGAGAAAATACCAGGAAACGTGGAGCAGTCTCCACTTTCAAGACGTTCCTTCCCCTGGTGCTGCCACCTCCTGCTGTCCACCCTGCTCTGGGGTTCTGGGGTGTGATGCTGGGGACTTGCAAAACCACATGGGAGGTGGGAGAGGGGCTGGGGAGGACACAGCCCCCCCCAGGCAGCTCTCAGGGATCAAGAGAAGAGCAAAGCTGAAGCTGAAGGGGAGTGAAGGCACAAAGAGGAACCAGCCCCTGACCAGTGACAGGAGATGGGTGCATCAGTGCTCCAGTGGCCTTGACCATGTCTCTCAAAGAGCCAAGCCAGTAAGCCCAGGTATCATGAAGTACTTGAACCACCACCACACAGGCAAGAAGAGCAGTTAAACTTGCAAATAAATAGAGGGGCTGGGGAATCTCCTCCTTGTCCCTTCCAGGTTTGTCCTTAGTTTGGTCTCTCACAGCCTCTGAGGTGCCCTTGGGAAGCCTGTGCCAATTCTGGAGAGGGAGGACACTGCTGGTGTCCAAAGCCCTACTGGCCACTGTACAGGGTTGAGCCGAAACCCTGATGATGTGTGATAACGTGCTCTGTTGACACCACAGTTGGTCCTTTTTGGGGAGCAGCTCCCACAGACCTGCAGCCCAAGGGTGGCTGGGACACAGGGAACGTGGCTTCACCCTGCTGCCCATTTCAGTACAGCCCTGCAACACCAAGACCAAAGCCAAGAAGTGCCATCAGCTCCTGGCTGATCCTCAGGGACCAGCACAGCTGTTTACAGCCAGAAGAACATCAGCACTAACTTTAACCCTGCTCAGACCCATCTGCTGCTGTTCTGCACTGTCACCCAAGCTGACTGGGAAGAGCCACAGGTCTGAGCCACTCACAGGGGATGGTCCCTGGGAGGAGACAGAAGTCAGAGACTCCTCCAGCCTGAACCACTGCCACCCTGACAACTTTGGATCTGATTAATGGAACCAAATACATGATCCCCATAACCACTCCTGGGGGATCCTGCCCTGTGCAGAGCCAAAGGTTCATCCAGGGAGATAGAAAAAGCAGGTGTTTTAACTCTGGAGATGAAGGCAGATGGTCACAAGTCTCTGGATGACCTATCAGGGAAAATAAGCTACAAACTAGAGTGCTTGGGAAGCCCTGGGCTTGGAGACAGGCAGCACTGCAGGCAGCACTCTGTGTTAGCTCCCCTCAAGCCACTGAGAGCTGTGAGTGGGACTTCAGAGACCATCCAGCCAACAGAAGCACTTTGGGAAACACCTGCCCTAAATTCCTAAAACCAGCAGCTCCCAGTGAGGCCACTATTGCAGGCTCCAACAACAAACACTCCCTTTGGGATTTTCCTAAATCCCTCAGGAGCTGAATACACCTACCAGGAGGATTTTGGAGACCACCCTTACGATCCCTTGGGAAAGCCCCAGAGCTAGGCAGACATCTGGTGATCATCCTGGTGATTAGTCAGAGCTGATAAACCACTTCTACAAGGCAGGATGGGATCCCACTTGAATTATTCCCAGCCAGTTGGATCCCAAGCTCTGCCTCCCCTTGCCACGTGCCAGATTTGAGCTGTTTTCTGACCTGCATTACACCCCCATGAAGTCACCTCCCTTCCTCAACCTCCCTTTGCATGGAGATCACCAGTCCTGCCTCCAGTGAGCAGGGTCTAGAACTGAACCACAGCCCAGATTCAGCAACATTCTCCTCATGGCAGAACTGCAGCCAGGAAGCCCAGGTCCTTCCCAGATTGCTTCTGGCTTCCCATCCTTCAAGGATGTTTGGCAACCCACTAAGAACATGTAACAACAACTTGGTGGGAAATCAGGGCAAAAAGCAGTGAAGCTGACAGGCTGGGATGTTCACCTGCCTGTGGTCTGGCCCAGGTCTCCTCTCTGAGGTCTTTTCTGTCCTGGCCTATTTCACAGATGCCCCACCATAACACAGGAGCTTCTGAAGGCTGGAGGAGTTGGGCACTAACTAGGAGAAGCCTGATAAATATTGCTGTGACTCTTCCCTGTGGTATTGAACTGTGAATCTGAACAGGATTCTCTCACACCTTTAAGAGCACGTTGTCCCCTTCCTCCACCCTAAAGTTCCTTGGGAGCTGTGGTGCAAAGTCAGAGAGAGAAGTAGAAAGTCTTCAGAAGAAGAAAAAAGCCCTACACTGCTGTGTATGGACACAAGAGCTGTGTGGGCTCCAGACCTGGATTCCTTCTGCTCTCAGGTCACACACAGAGGATTGTTGGCCCCATCAGACACAGCCACCACTGCATGAATGCTCACAGCAGCACCTCAGCCTCCTCCCTTCCTGGTAGTAGGGAATGGGCATCATACAGAGGAGCCAAGGAGAGCTCTGGAGAATGGCCAGGCAGCCCCCAAGTAGCTGTTCAATTAAACAGGCAAGGAGGGAACCAGCTCCTCCAGGCATCTGTCCCACACTGACTGCAGCCAGCACAGAGCCCTAAAACTAGTGGTGCCAAGACCCAGTGTGGAGCTTGTGCTCAAAGAGGACCCAATAAACCTGATAGCAGGGACAGGGACAGGCTGGGCAGCCTGGCTGGGGCTGCTCTTCTCTCTGCAAGAACAAAGGCCAACCACATCTAAACAAGGTGTGCCTGTCCCCAAACTCAAAGCCACCACCACTCCTTCCCCAAACAGCAGCAGGTGAGAAACAAAATAAATATCCCTCTGAAATGGGATCCTTTCCCATGAGATGAAGAGTGAAGTCTTCTACAAGGTGAGGAGGGAAGCACATCCCCACACCCTGTCCTTCCTCAGCCTGCGTGTGACCAGTCAGCCCAGAAGGTTTCACTTGCTTGTGCAGGTCTTCAGGACATGAGGTGGGTGGATGGGAAGGGACAGACCTCGTGGGCAGCACGTGGCCTCTGGGCACACACTTGGGAGTTGAACACCAGGAGCAAATCCCTTTGCAGCTCCTGAGGGGTCACGGGATCTTGCTGACACTCCAGCCACCCTGCCATCCAGACCATGCCAGCTGGTGGGACAAGGGCAGCTCAGGCAATACAAATTCCACAGTCAAAACCAATACAAGTAAGAAACCAAACCCAGAGAGGTCTGTCTGCTCCCTCTTGGAACAATGGCTGTCTTGGAAAACTGGGCTCCAGGATTGTCCTGATGACATCAGTTAGTATATTATAAACATTGTCCTGCTTTAAAGTGAAAATAGTATGTCTGGTCTTTTGGAGGTGCTAAAGCCAGATGTGGTATTGTTCTTCCTGCCTGTGCACAGGAGCTGATACTGGCCTGAAATGATCCTCTTCACCTCTTATCAGAGCTTCTCCTGGAAGGAGAGAGACCTTGTTAGGGAAAACAAGGGTGAGCACAGAGGTCACTTCACAGAAGAAACTGAGCCATGGAGTGGGATGCCACCAGGCCTGCCATGCCCTGACCACACTGTCTGTTCCTCAGGCTGGCCATCCTGCCTGGGAAGAGGCAAAGTCTGAGGCTCCAGGTCCTGCATCATGAAAACCATGGGAGACCAGGACAGCATGTCCCACAAATGCCACCTGTGTAAAGGGGATGGCAGAGATCTGAGACCCAGCAGGTTCCAGCTGGGGCTGCCAGGAGGAGTCACACAGACATTGGACCCAGGAAACTGAGGGAAAGCTCCCCCCACACTGTGTTTCCCACAGCAAGCACCTATTGCACCCCAGTGTGCATCTCACTGGCACCTTCCTGATGGCCTCAAGTGGTTTTCATGGCAAGGTGAGGTTCCCACCATGCCTGGCAACTGGGGTTGGGCAAAGCCCTTGGCTTTTGCTGTGGGAAGCAGAGCCCAGCTTTGCTGGCAGAACTGCCTCCATCCAAGAGCTGCCCCCAGCACAACAGGCAAGAAGCCACATGAAGCAGTGACTGTTTGAAACACCATTCTGCTTGGAACTTACCTCTTGCTTGTGGGATTTATCCTGCTGGTGAATCCCATTGGCTGACCCAGAATTCCCAACAGTCTGCAAGGGAGAACAGACAATACTTACTGAGGAGGGACACAGAGCCTGGTGGTGCCTACAAAGAGCTGAGACCTGGCAAGGCTGCCACCTCCTGCCTTGGTAGCCCACTCCACACCAGGAAAGGACCACACAAAAATCCCACCCCACTTTTGGCAAGAAGCTTCCTGCCCTCTGCACCCTGGCCCAAGCCCCACCTGCTGAATTGCATCCTTCCCAGCTCTAAAACATCCCTGGAGTTCCTTAGGGACACTCTTCACTCCTGACTCTTAAATCCCAACCAACAAACCCTGAGCCAAGGGCAGCATTAGCTGCAGAGCACAGCAGAGGGAAAAACCCAGCAGTGAAAAGGACATTTGCCATCCCCTCCCTTTCCCATCTCTGGGGACAAGCCAGGACAAGCTGTTCTACCTTCAAAGAGCACAAGAACTTTTAAACATTTATGATGTTTCTTTAGCAGGAATAACATGGAGCCCTTCAGCTTGAAGATGACAGCATAACCAGCACACACAAGAGAAGAAAGTTGCAGCCAGAGGTCCCAGAATGCCAAATACCAGCTCCTTGGGTTGTGGTGATCAGGTTCAGTGGCTGGAAAATTGCTGATGACAGCAAAACCAGACATTATGGGGAGACAAGACTGCAAGGTTTAAATCTCCACACTGGAGGGTCCCAGCTACCATTCTCACCATGACCAAAAAAGGTGCATAATCAACCCTATGGGTTTAGTTTGGGCAGGAAAACCAGGCAGAGATTCAACCTGAGCTCTTCTTAGACAGCCTGAATGTTTGCTGGGCAGTGAATCCTGCTGGATGGATGGATGGATGGTGAGATAGTGCTGCTGTAGTGACTCAACCCTGGGGGCTGCACCCACTTCCATGGGTGATTCAGGCCTCACACAAGGCAACACATCCTGCCCTGGCTGCAGCACAGCCCATCTGCTCCCCCCTCAGCAGGAATACCAGGAATTAGGGCTGAAATTAGGGCTGGAATTCAGTCTCAGGAGATGGTCACCATACTGAACAAAGTGGTGCCATTTGCTTGAAATTAAATAAAAAGGCTCCCAGGGCAATCACTGTAAATTCTCCAAGACAAGGCCTGAGTGCCAAACCTTTGTCATTTCCTGCAAAGCTGCAAGATCAAGGTCTCCCAAGACATGGAGAAGGCAAAGAACCTCTTCCTCTATTACAGGACAAATAATTTGCATCTGCAGGCACAGAAACAGCAAGGCAGCAATTACTGGATGAGGAGATGAAGACATGGTGCCATCAGGCTCCCCCAGCTCCTTCACCTCCTCGTGGAGCAGCAAGGCCAGCCCTGCACATGAAGGGCTGTGGAGCCTGCAAAGGGAGAGCAGCAGCTTGGGGTAATGAGAGATTTCCTTCTGGGGTGTGCTGAGGAGTGAAGGCTTTGCAGACAAAGGGAGAGAGATGCCAAGGCAGATCCCTGGGCAGCAGCTGCTGCTGGCAGAGGGGAGATGGGAGGTCAGGAGGTAGGGCAGAATGGGGTACAGCAGAATGGGGCACAGCAGAAACATGCCTGCTGGGGAAGAGCCATCAATTCCCTGTTGCACTAGGATCTCTTTAGGTCAGCATGATCCTCAGGCTCAGCCTGAAGGCCCCTGGTTAACAACACCTCTTCATAAGGGGAAGGCTGAGCAGATATTATCCCAAAACTAAGGAGCTTTGAGCCAGACTTCCCCATAACCAGGCACTTCAAAAAAATCTGACATCAATACAAGTTTGAAGCCCAGCTTCCTGCAGTAATCCTCCATCTGCCTCTTAGCACCACAGTTTGTAGTTGAAGGCATAATACTATCTTGTCATCTCTCTTAAGATTTCTTAAGCATGAAAGTCTCAGAGTAATACCAGGGATAGATTAGCTGACCTCATAAGGTCCATTCCATCTCACTTCATGTAAGATTAGTTATTTTCTACAGTTAGGAAAAAAATAATTACCACCTGCAGCACCACTGGAGACAGGAATGCAAATGGGAAGATTTCCTTTTCTCAAGGGGCTTTGCATTAAAGCAGCCAGAGAAGAACTTTCCCCACCCCTCCCAGAGCTTCCAGCAGATGAGATTGTCATGATGCATTTTCATGTGCCACACAACAATTATAGCAGAAGCTCAAGTCACTCTGGAAGTACTGACAGGATTATAGCACATCTTGGACTGCCACAAACTTGTCATCACTCCTACAGCTGTCCTGCCTGGTGCTGGCAGACAGTGCTGCTGCACTGCAGGGTATAAAAAGACTGCTCTGCAACACACAGATGCTCAGCTGAGCCAGCAGAGCTTTCAGGGCTGCAATTTTTGCTGTGCACCCTCCTCCTGCAGCACAAAGAACCACTCAGTGTATCTGCAAACCGTACAGAAGACAGTGTCATGGGAGGAGAAGACTTGATAGCCCCCAGATTACCTACCACAACATACCTGCACCAGCACCAGGGAAAACAAGCCCTCTGCCCATTCTCCATGTCTAGTGGCTTGTTCTCTACTATCCTAAGGTGACTGCTTGAATGTGAATAGCAGCTCATTACTCCAAGAGAAAGACATTTTTCACTAAGAATTTAAATGAGCAAGTGAGGAGCACTGGTGCATCTGGGCTCTGCCAGCCATGACCTGGTTAGAGTCACAAGAGAAAATACAGCTAGAAGAGCAATGAAGGACATGAAGCACAAAGCTGGGCAGGTCACTCTGCAGGAGGAATCAGTCAGGGCTCAGGCACCACAGCTTTGAGGTGGCAAAAGCCAAATGTGGAGAGAGTCAAGTTATTTGCAGCCTTCAGCTTCACAAAGGATGCAAGACAAACAGAAGCAGTTTTGCTTTATGAGAAGAAACAAAGGGGGACCAGAGGGAGGTGGGAAGAGAAGACAAACTGGAGTGGGAACATTCAGGGTCCATCAGCAAACCCAGATCAGATACAGAGATGCCTCCTGGAGCTGGTAAGAGAAATGGAAAACATCTCCCCAGAGATGCCTCCAAAGTTTCTGCTTACATACTGCAAAGAAAGAAACCTCTCAAAGAACAGAGAAGGCAGAAACCCTCAACTTCCACGTTACAAAGTGCCTGGACCACAAGGATGTGCAGCAATGTGACACTGTATGCGTCAAGGACAGTGACACTGTGACCTTCACCAGGAACACCACATGTAGCAAACATTCTTGCAGAGCACAGAAGGGCCTGCAATTCCCAACTAGCAAGGTTTTTCTTAGCTTCAAGCTGCACCTGACAGAACACAAGTCTTGCCAGGCTGCTTCCAGCAGAGCGAAAGGGACCCGGCATCACCTCCCCTGCAGGGCAGATCCCAGGAGGTGGGGCTCAAGCCAGGTGACAGCTGAGTGGGCTGGGAAGTGAGTGTGGATGCTCTCTACCTGTGTCTTCTCCGAGGAGAGCCTCATGGCTTCCATCAGCTTCTCCATCTGGTGGCCCTGCTCCAGGGCGCTGCGCAGCACGTCCTCCGTGCTGACCAGCCGCTGCTGCAGCCGGATCAGCTCCGACTCCGAGGAGGGGTCGATGAGGGAGAAGCGTCGCTGGTCGCTCGCCGACTTCTCCTTCTCCTGCCACGGCCAAGGGGGGAAAAACGGGAGCAGGTCAGATGGAGAAGCCCCAAGCGCGGGCGCTAAGCAGAGCGGGGGCCGCGCAGCCGCCTCGCCCCGCGTTGGGCTCCCAGCAGCAGCAGCAGCAGCAGGCGGGGGCAGAGCGCAGCCCCCGCTTGTCCCCAGGGGAGTTCCAATCAATGATTCACGTTTCAACCACTGGAGGACACCGAAGCACACAGGGATGAGAGGACATTGCTTATCCCTAGACTGGAGAAGGTGTAACACAGAGCGGGGTAGCTGCCCGACCGGCGGGTGCTCCCAGCATGTCTAGCCCTGTTTGGCCACAGACTTGAAGCCTGTGGGAACAGAAGAACCCTGGGGAAGGGCAGATGGACATTTTTCTGCTCAGTGAGGTGCTGCTAAGCCAGGCCACAGCTCACAGGCACTGCCAAGGACTTTCCCATCACAGGATCAGAGAACGGTAGGGCTTGGAAGGGGCCTCTGGAGACCATCACGTCCAACCCCCCTGCAGGGCAGGGTCACCTCGGGCAGGTCACACAGCTGCTCAGCAAGGGTGAAAATCTTGAGCAGCACAGAGCCCTCCAGCCCCCAGGCCAAAGGCAGGAAGGGTTTTGGTGCTCTCACCAGCACGACCAGTTTCTCTCGCAGCCCCTTGATGTCATCTTTGAGCTTCTGCTCCTTCAGCCGCCACTCGGCTTTGTGCACCTCCCGGCTCAGGTCCCGCTCCGGCCCCGGCGAGTGCCTGTTCGCCTCCAGCAACAGCGCCCTCAGCTCGTTCAGGCTCCTGGAAGAAGCAGCATGAAAAGGGGAAGGTTCTTCCCAGAGCCCGCACATCACTGCATCCTGCTGCACCCCCTCCCATCTTTGCTACAGACCCAAACCAAGGCCAGGAGCAAACCTCACCCAACTGCCACCGCTTCGGGGGCTTCAGATCTCCTGTCCTTCCCACCGTGCTGGTTCCAGGGAGACTGGCACCTGCACAGGGCACTGTGTTTCAGAGCAGGGCAGCAGCCAGCTTAGCTGGCTTCTAGCTGACTTCATTCAGCATCTCCATGGGCCCTGAGCCCATGCCCTTGCAGCTCCTGGTGAGCAGTGAAAGGGCAGCCCCTTTGATAATTCACAGTCCCCACTTTGAACCAAATTCCCACACGAGTATCTCTTAAAGAATGGGGAAGCTGGAGGCTGGACTTCAACAAATCCAGCTCTGTCCTTCAGACCTTCAGACTGACCTTTCCTTCTTGAGTAGCTCCTGGCTAATCAGGACCAGTTGCCCTGAAGCATCATGTGTTTTCTTGGTCAAGGCTTCCAGTTCTCCTTCCAGCCTCTTCTTTTCTTTTACCACTGAATCAGCCTTCTTTTCTGCTGTTTTGCATTTATTTTCCAAAGCTACAAGAAGCAGAAGTTACGGGGGGAAGAAAGGTTACTTACTCCTTTACCTACATTCCTGCATTTTGCCTTTTCCCAGTTCCCACTCCTAAGAGCAAACATCTGGCTAGCTCTGGAGCTAAGGGGAGATCTCAGAAACAACACACCCTGCTCAATTTCTTTCTGCCTCTTTCAGCTTTTGACATTCAATAAGCACAAAACCCCCTCCCCACAGGACACAAATCTTCTGCAGTGTTTGTATTCACCTCCTGAAAAGAGACCAGAACTCCTGAAGGAACTTTTTACCAGCAACATCCACTCACAGACAGGCAGTGTCATGTTTTACACCTGCCCCTTTCAGCACCTGGACCCTTGTTCAACCCCAGTTTAGAGGAGGAGCAGGGAAACACCTGGTTCCCACCAGCACTGGATTAGGGAAACTTACCACTTACTTGGGCCCTTAGAGTTTCAGTCTGGGACACCAGGGATGACACCTCTTTGTCTCTTTTACTCAGCTTGTCTTGGAGGTCTGTGGGAGAATGGAAAGGCAAAGATTAGAAGCTTGGAAAGTGCTTTGTGCAAATCAGGAGTGTACAGCACAGGTGGGGGTGTGACAGGGCCATGGGGATGGCACCCCCATCACAGAGAGGCAGCAGGAGACAGATAATGGGTGTTTCTCACTGCATCTCACCACCACCCAGGCATTAGGAGGCAGGATACACAGCTGGGACACCATATCAGACAGGTTTAAGAAAGCAACCACAAGCAGAAAAAAAAAAGGAATGAAATACTAATCAAACACACAGAAAGGTCTTTTCAGTACCTATCTTTGTGTTACCTCCTATACTGGAAGACAGAGACAGTTTTAAAAGACATGTTTTCTGGAACTGTTGTATTTTCACACTCAAACAGAGCTGTAGATTTGAAACATGATGCTTTTGTGGCTCAAGTCTGAACTGGTTTGTTTTTAGTACATCTATATATGGTTTATTCACTGTGGAAACACCACACATATGGACTGAGGGGGCATTTTAAGAGCAGTGGCTGCTGGACCTAGATATGCTCTGCCCTCACAGGCAGGAATTACAACTTGGTATTGACCAACTGACAGTGCTGAGCTAGCACTGAGGGCAGGTGGAGATGGAACAAACCACCTCTGCATGAATCCAAACCAGCTGCAGGAACATTTGAACTAAACAAAGTTACTACTAAGTGAAGTTCAAACCAGTAAAAGGCCCCAGTAATCTCTGTTTAGGTTGCTCCATCCTCAGCATGACTTTAACAAAGGCTTTGCAGAGAAGAGACTCCTTAGAGGTGAATAACTGAGACAAAGCTACACCAGCATAAGCCACAGGTTATTTGGAGACAAGTGACAAGTTAGTTTTTTAGAGATCACCTTTGTGATCTACACTGATAACACTTCCTGCCAAAAAAACTCAAACCCAACCAACCATCAAACAACAACAACAAAAAACACCCCACAAAAACAACCCTAAGAAAGAATGAAGATATATGAGTCTCTTAGGAATAAGCAAGGGAAGATGTGGTTTGGAAGCACCTTGGGTGTTTTGGAACAGCCCTGAACCCTTCACAGACACCCAACAGTGTATGCCATGCCCAGTGATGTGGTAGGACATCACATCCAGAGACCATGTGGGCCACCCATCTCTAATCTGGCCAGGGTGGCTGTTGCTCAGCTCAGGGGTTACAGCCCACCCTCTGTGAGGGAGGCTAAGTGCAGTTCTGTCTCAAAATTACTTCACATACATTTTCTGAGGGCATGAAGTCTACCTTTTGTCAAAAGGATGGATTTGATTTATAGCAGGCTTAATTAAAAAAAATAATCCCCATTATTTTAAGCCAGTCACATTAATATCTACCATTAGCAGTCCTCTCCTATGGACAAATTACATTTAATGTCCAGATTTTACCTGCTGTAAAAATCAGTGAAGGGAGGAAAGTTTCCATTTCCCCAGAGCTGCCTCCAACCTGCACCATCTGGACAGTGTGTAACACAAGAACATCCACCCCTGCACATGCTCAACTAGATTAGAACAACCAAAAAAAGAAGCCAGACAGCAAATGTCATCCAGCAAAACCTGAGAGGTGAAACAGCTTCCTTAGCCCCTTCCACACAGCCATTCCTGGGAGGGCAGAAAGTTGGAGCAAGGGAAGTCATGGGAGTCACCAGAGCAGGGTGTTCCAAGAAAAAAACCACCAAGTTTCATACCTTCCATAGTCTGCTTCATCTTTATCTTTTCTTCTGAAATATCATTAGTTTCAATCATCTGAAATAAATGTAAAATATGAGACACAAACCAGCCTTCACCCAGTGATTCAAAGCAAAGTTAACACCCACCAAGCCCCATCCAAAGCAGGAATGTAACTGGGACCCAGGTTATGGTGTTTTACATCCTTCCTGAGAGGGAAACAAAGGCTTTTGAGGAGCCACTCCTACAGCTGGACAGGACTGAAGGCTCAAAGGTACCATCTGAGGGTGCCTACACACAACAGCAGGATTCACCAGGGAGAGAAGAGGGATCAGGCCTTCCCCCCCCACAAGCTCTGGTTCCAGCTTTCACACACCAGAGTGTGTGCAGAGCAAGGGAAGAGCTGCTCTCCTTCAGCCCAGTTTCTGGTGGTGAATCACAAGCAAACATTCAGCTGCAAATTCTCTTTAGCATTCAACTGTGAGACCTACCAGACAACAATAGCCTCAATTTCTGAAGAATGTAGCTGTGCCCAAAGTTATAAACACAGTAATCAAACACGGATAAAATAATAATGATCAGAGAATGAACACATTAGTAAAAAAATAAGAAGCCAATGCTGGTCCATAGAGAGGATTCTGCCTTTTCCCCATCCTCCTTTGTCTGTACTGCAATGAAAAGCCAGAGGGTGCAGAGCTCATGGCCAAGCTTCCCACTGCAGAGATCACAATTCAGCCCTGCAAGCCTCTTCACATCCAGCAGCCTTTGGGGGGACCTCAGCAGGTGCCCCAGACCAAGTGTGGCCACCACTGCTGGAAGCCCTGAGGGTCAGTCCCTGAGAGGCTGAGTGGGCTGCAGGATCCAAGGAACAGAAGCACATCCAAGGGGGAATCTGCTGCCTGATGTACTTGTGGTGTGGAAAAACTATTCAGCTGCTCCTTGGAAGCTCAGTTGTGGTTCTCACTTGCAGGTCTAGGGAAGATGGCCACAAGACCTTTGTTTGTTTAAAATGTTTGGATAGTTCAAGCTGCAGTCACATTACCTTAGTTGAGACATGTAAAAACATAATTTGCCCTGGGATACTCAAAGGCTTTCACCCCTGCATTTCTTCCCACATTTTCCTGATTTTAATCCACACATAGTTCAAATAACTACTTCAAGACTCCCTAGCTCTAATCCAGCACCAGTGTCCCCCAGAGCCTTCTCAATTATCTAGAGGGCTCTAGAACAACCTTCAGCTTCTTCCACATTCATTCCTCTATGAACATTGGCTATAACATGTGATGTGTTGTGATAATACCCCACTTTTCTCAGGGCTGTTCTTGTTGTTCACAACTGCCTTTACTAGAGAAAACATGTTGAGCAACCCTTGAAACACCAGGAATGCTGTAGATTCCTCCTTGGGCTTTTGCCTCTCCTGCCCAGGTCAGTGTGCCTTTTTGCAGGCATGAAGCTCTGACTTGGCCAACAGTCATTCATGGGCTTGATTTTGCTGCCCTGAGGTGCAACTGATTTGATTGGGGTTGTTCACACTGGTAAAGGAAACAGGTATTGTATTCACTTCATCTGGAACAGGGACTACAGCATCAACAATTTCAAATGAGTATTCCTAAACCATGCACATTTCATGGCTCGTTTTAATGTCACACAGCCCCACAGGGACAAGCTGTAATCTGGGATTTTGCTCATTTCTCAGGCAAAATCCAGACACAAAGAGGTCCAGCCTAGAGCCCTGAGTAGCACTCTCCCTCCTCACTCTATTGCAAAGCCAGCCACGTGTCCCTGTGCCATGCACAGAGGCAGGGTGGCATCTTCTGGCAAATAGCAAAACAAAAAAAGGAGGACTTAAAAAGACACCAAGGCTGCAGAAAACTGACCTGTTCAGCTTATCTCTGCTCTTATTCTGACCTTCCCTGGGAGGCTCAGGGCTCTTAGGCAATTTTATTTCCTCAGCCTGATACAATCCTGACCCTTCCTAGCAGCACTTTCACTATAATCCTCAGGGTGACCATTGCCCTGGGTCTCCTGTACACTCTGTGAAGCCTCTCCCTGCTTCTGCCATGGTGCTGGCCCACACCTCCCACCCAACCCCACCAGCTCAGCCTTAACTGGGGCTCTCAAACTATGTCCCATGTGTTGAGCCAGCTGAGGGTTCTAGCTCAGCATGGGCAAGGACTCTTCCTCCACCCTGTCCTCCACCTACCCCTAATGGGCCTTGCTCAACAACACACAAAAGCTGCTGCAGCTCCTTGGAGGACAACAGGTATATTGGAGAAATACAGAAATTGTTCTGAGCTTCTGAACTCAGAATGCTGCTCCCCCAAGGTGAGAGCCCACCCCAACAGCCATGTTCTGATGCCACAGCACTCGTGTGGCTCCAAGCCCAGACTAGATGATCTTTAAGGTCCCTTCCAACTCAAACCATTCTATTACATGTGGTCCATTGCTTTTCTGAGCTGTTATTTCTTCTAACTGTGCTGCTGTACTGGCTTTCAAGAGTGGGAAGACACCTTCAGCACAGAGATACAGTGGAGATAAAACACTACCCGTGGGAAGTAAGAACATCCAGATACTTTGAGGCACAGAAGCCTCAGAAAACTGCACAAGGCAGCAGCTGAGGGCTGCTCTTAGGAAGGATTACTAACAGTGATGATAAACAAGCAAAATGACCCAGAAGTCATACATTGGCATGCTGAGAAGGATGCAGGGCCTCCATGGACTGCAGCTTGTTCTCTAAGACAAGCACTTTTTCCTGCAATCTCTGGATCTCCTGTTTGCTCTGGGCTTCTGCTTTCTGTAATGTTTCATAGTCCAACATCTTCTTCTCAGCCAAAGAAATCTGCTCTTTCAAGAAAGCTATGGCTTGTGTCTGATCTTTATATTCACCATGAAGTTTCTCCAGTTCATGCACCCTCAGCTCAGCATCTCGACACTTGTCCTTCACATCTTGGAGCTCCAGAAGGTGTTGATTGCTTTTGGTTTCCAGTTGCATTTTCCAGTTGCTGTTGCTTTTTTCCACTTCATCCACAGCCTCCTGCAACTTCAGTTTGAGACTCTCTTTCTCCTTTATATGAACAGCTGTCTCAATGTCATGCTTTGCTTTCAGGTTCTCCAACTCAAGCTGGTGCTCCATCTTTATACTCTCCACCACCGCCTTCAGTTCCACGATCTCCTTGTGCTGGGTGTCGGGACCTGTGTTCAAGGTGGCTTTGAGGTCCTCTAGAGACTTCTGGTGGTCAGAAGCTAACGTGTCCAACTTGGACTTCCAGTTGTCCATAAGCCCCATGTTCTCATTAGTGGCTTGCTGAACTTTATGCTTTAGGTCAACGATGTCCTGCGCGTACTTCTCATTGACAGCCTTCAGCTTCTCCATCTCCTGCTGGTACTTCTTTAACGTCTTCTCGTACTTCTCCTTCAGCTGGCTGCTCTCCTTCTGATGCTCCTTGTTGGCAGACAGCAGCTGATCTCGCAGACGAAGAGCCTCAGACTGCAAGCCAAGGTGGTGCTCAGGGGTCTCTGGCTGGTGGGAGCTCCTCAGGCACTGCCGAAGCTCCTCCACCTCGCTGCGCCTCAGGCTCAGCTCCTCCTCCAGCTGCAGGATCCTGGACTTCTCCGCTACCGTCGTTAACTGCAACACGACAGAGAAGACAAAGTCAGCCCCCACCTCTCCTCCCTGCATCCTTCCCTTTGCTCCAGTGGAAGTGAATCCAAAGTCCATTAGTCACAGCTCAAATAGGCAGGAAAAGAACACCCAGCACCCTCCAGCTGGACAACAGTTTTGCACCAGGGTAACCACCACCGATACCTCCAACAGTTCCCCCTTTGTGCCAATTACAATTTGGGTGTTGTTTTTTTCTAATCTGAACCTCTCTTTTTCCATAGAGAAACACACATCTTGGAAACAACCCTTGACATTCACTAGAGAGCAACAGTGGCTTATGAAAAATAACATCCTGAACAGGCATTAGATTTCCAGACCAGGCATCTTGCCAGATGTGACTGCACATGCAGGAGCATCACAAGCATCAAAACCAGCATCAAGCACATCATGTTTCCTTTATTGCTCAGCAATCCTCAGCCTACAGACCCCTCTCCTGCATCAGAATTTGTTTACCCTGGTGTAAAAAGGGAAAGGGATTTTTTTTTCACACGAGTACTTGTTAAGAGTTTATTAGCAAAGTCAAAATAAGGTGGAAGGCTTGAGGATGCAAGACAATAAATCTGGCGATGGTTAACACTGAGGATCCATGGATCCATGTCTTACAGTCTGGGTGTAACCCAGCAGGGCTGAGCTACCTGCTGGCCACAGGGAGTTCAGGGTGCAGCAGCTATGGATGGAGAAGAGATTTGACTCAATGAAGTATCAGAAAAAGGCAGAAGAAACATGGAAACCAAGCGGATCTTCCAGTGCCAAAACACAAGGCATCAATTCCATTTCATGTCAGTTGCCATCTTCCCCATCAGCCCAGGAGGCTGGGTGGGTTTTATTTTACATGGGTGCAGGGGCATTCAAACTTTCTAGCCCTTTTGGAGAACCTTAAGTTTGTGTTTTCCACAGCTCTAACAAAATGGTGAGGAGCAAGCTGACTGTAGGCAAATTTTGCTGCTCCCCACCACCAGCATGAAAAAGCCCTTTTCACTTCTGGCTGCTTTTAGGATGTTCATCTGGGTGGCCTGTCCTGCTGCAGGAATGCCCAAGGATCAGAGCTGGTCCACCTGCACTCACCAGCATCTTCCATTTCAGATGGCAGCTCCCACAGCTGGAGGGAGGACAAAGGGAAGTGCAATGTTATTTTCTACTACAGCCTGGGAGGAGCCTCGAGGCAGAATGAACTGTGCAGGGTGCAGATATTATTTGGGCACGTTAATTGAGAGATGAATTGTGAAGAGCTCATGTGTCAAATGGTGGCATGGGGCAGAGAAGCAAACTCAATCAGAGAAACAAGTCCCCACACATGAAGCAAAGCTAGAAATTATATCATAGAACCATTTCCAGGGGAGGGAGCAAGGGAAAAAAACAAACAATCAACCCAACAAAAAGAAATCAATCAGGGAAGCCTAAATTTGAGCCCCAACCAATCAATCCCCACAAACCAAACAAATGAAAAGAAACCCCAAAGCAAGGCATGATGAGCATCAAGGCAGGGGGCAAGCACACTCTTCTGCAGGCAGGGCAAGTGGGGGGTCCGTTACCCTGGTGTCCTCTAATTCTCTGAGGAGTTTCTCAGCCTGTGCCTTCTCAAACAGCAGGCTCTGCTCGAGCTCCCGTATTCGGGCATGCTCCAACTGCGTCTGAGTCTGGTCACACAGAGGGGAAAAAAAGAGGAGTGGAGATGGGAAAAGGGGAAGGGAGAGAGAGAGGGAGAGAGAAAGAGAGGGAAAGAGAAGGCTGCAACATCATCTTCAGTGTACAAGACAAGGAAAGGCAGTTCACGACAGGAGGAGAATCGAGATCCAACCAAGCAGGAGAAAAAAAATCCAACCAAACGAAAAATGACCACTAAGGGATTTTACATGGTCCTCGTGGTGGTTATTCACAAGGACATGGGATCTCTGATGGGAAAATAGCCCTCTGCACTAGAAAGCTGCTTCAGTGTTCTCCTGCAGCAAGATTCAAGACACTTCCTAAAAAGCAAAGCTCCCGACCACCAGTACAGGACCCTTGCACCCCACCAGAGAATGCAAAGACCTTGCACTGATTCTCCACATCTTTCCTCATGAAGCATCACAAGGTAGACTGACAGAATTGGAAGTTTCCATCCTTTTTTTTTTTAATTTTTCCTCTGGAGACAGCTTGAACCCTGCACTAGGTGGGGAAAAAACCCAACGAAGCAGGTCATACTGCACACAGCATGTTGCTAAACCCCAAAATACACTGCACTGAAAGCAAAGAAATTCGAGGTACCAAATTGTTGCACAAATCAGTGCTTAAGGTTTCAACAGGGCTGCTAGGAATTTCAAAGTGGTTGTTGCACACTAAGACAAACAGCCTTGTACACAACTTTTTGTGTTTTGCTTTTTTAAACAGATGAATAAACTAAGCCCAGAAGTTTGTATAACCTGCCCAGTCCAGGAGCACTGACTCAGGGCAGTGCTTTGGTGTCCTTCACTTTTGAAGCAGAATTACCACACAGCTGCACTGGGTGGCAAATCTCTAAAACAACCACTTTAAGATCATGTAAAATCTCCCAGAAATAAAAGAGGAGACATGGGAAAATGCATGCAGACTCTGGCCTTCTCATTTTTTTTTAGCTTACAAAAAGAACATTTTCCTTTGAATTCAGCTGGACCTACTGAAAAACAAACCAACCTGATCAGAACCACATTGGTTTTTATTTTACCCCCATTTTCTGGCCTTCATTCTCCATATAATTTGCTTCTCTCTTTTTCTATTGGACCCAGTTTTAGGGATTTTTCTGCTCTTTTCTACAATAAAGCAAGTTTTGGTTACAAATGATGGAAATTGAAATTTGTAACAATCCATTGCCTCTCATATGGCTTGAAGGTGCCACTATATATGGATTCACAGATGATCAAGATCTCACTTGCCAGATCTATCCAGACTACTCCATATTTTATGTGGTCTATTTGACCCCTGAAGGAGGAAAAAAAAATAAAAGAAGTTTCAAAAACCCAAACATTATAAAAACCCCAAATAATATCACTGAAGTGCAAAAGCTGGCTGAATGCACCCTAATAAGACATTTAATTTTGTACTGAGTGGCTAATTGTGCTCTCTGAAAAGCTCAAAGTACCACATCTCAAGATGAAGCTTCAGGCTTCATTTTATTTACAGGAACAATTATTCCACTGCTATTATTAAATTTTCCTCAATTTACACTGGCTCAAAATCCTCCAGTGAAACTTCAGCAATACAGACTTTTGGAATTACCTTCAGTGGTGACAGCCCATCAGATCTTGGCTACCTGAAGATGCTGACCTATGAAAAAACTCATCTCTGAATCTCCCAAAGAAACTCCCTCAAGCCTCCCAAGGTTGACAAGTTCCCAGCCAAGCTTGCTGATTTCCAAGGAGAGATTTTTTTCTTTAAGTGAATTACTTGCTTCTGGAAATCCTGACTGTCTCCACAACAAAGCAGGAAGGTGAGATTTAACTCCAGTGGGTCAATCATTCAGTCTGAGCATCCAAATTAGACAGGACAGAACATAAATCCTGAGCACAGCAAAGCCCTGACAGTGTCTGAGCTCTTGCTGGTGTTGGACCCACAGTGGAACATCCCAGTTCTCTGGACTGCAGGAAACCAATTGCTCCATGAGTCTTCTCTGAGGAGTTATTTGCTCTTCTGTACAGATGAGCATGGAAGTGGACACAGGACCCTGGCACCTGGCAAGAAGCCTGGCAACAACCCCTTTGTGAAGCAACTTCTTCCCAGCCCAAAGGAAAATCAGATCTATCCTCAGTTTGGGACCTGCAGTTACAGGAGCACTTATGTCACAGCAGCTTACCAACTTGCTAAAACATGATGGCTTTTCCAAAAAGCAGATCTAAAAATACCTGCCAGATAACCCTGGGCCCATTGCCACGACTCCACAGCCAGGCTTAAAGACCTGAAGCTTACACATTTTCCTGGGCTGTTACTGACATGACCAACAGTGAAGCACAGGAGCATACTCCTTGACATCCCTGGCTGTTATCAACCTAGCACTCAGGCTGAAGACCATAGAATCCCAGACTGGTTTGGGCTGGAAGGGACCTTAAAGATCATCCAGTTCCAACCCCCTGCATGGGCAGGGACACCTCCCACCAGCCCAGGTTGCTCCAAGCCCCATCCAAGCTGCCCTTCAACACTGCCAGGGATGGGGCAGCCACAGCTTCCCTGGGCAACCTGGGCCAGGGTCTCACCACCCTCAAAGTGAAGAGTTTCCTCCTCATGTCTAACCTAAGCCCCCATTTACAGACACAAAGCAGAGCCTTCTTTTCACAGAAATATTTAATTTTCTCTTTTTCCCCAGAGCAAAACCTCCCACTGAAGGGCAAACTCCCAACACCACTTCAGTTTGCACAGTGTTCACTGTGACACTGCTCTGACCAACAACCCTTCCCAAACAAAAGGGTGTCCCCAGTGTCAAACCCCACTCTCGTGCTGCAGGTCAAATGATACCACTGCATTCCAGCTGGAACAGACCAGCATCCCACTGGGAGAGAGAGGGTGCCTGCCAAGTAGCTGCTAACCACAGGACACTGCAGGGACAGTGACTGAGGAGTCAAATCATTTCTACAGTGGAGAAACATATGCTGAAATGCATTCAAATCCAGGCAGATTTTAACATGGCTTGGCAACTCATGGCAACACTGAAAGCCAGGCTGGCTGCATGTGATTAACTCCAGGCAGCTCCTGGCATTATTAGTCACTGGGCAAAACACCAGAGAACGACCTTCACAGCTTAGAGCTGTGGTCACAGCAGGCCCAAAGCCATCAATAAATCTCATGTGTTGGTTAAGAGTTGAGCAAAAAGGTGGCAGAAATGACTCAGGTGAGGTTTTAAGCCCACAGTTTGGTAAGGTGGTGGGGAATTACCTCCAGATCCCCCTTCGTGATGGATTCTTCCTCCACACGGAACTGCAAGTCCTCCACCTTCCTGGGGAGGGGAAAGACACAAAGAGCAATCAGTGACTGGGATCCTGGAGACACAAAAGCCACAATCAGGTTTCCCTGGTTTTCTTAAGAGGCTGTTGTCCTGCAGCTGAGGACTGGACAACTCCTGTGCCAAATGTACAAGGTCCATGCTAAATACTTCATGAGACTCAGAGGCTCTGCCTTCTCAGGAGAGGGTGGGCAATGTTTAGTGTTTCCACAACATGGAGCAGAGTGGCAGAAAAACCTTCACCAGGGACTGCACAGGCCAGTCATGCATAAATGCACAGCAAAATCACATGCACAAATCCAGACATGCCTAGGACTCTTTTGCAAAGTCTGAAGAGAAAATCCAAACATAATTCAATCTTCTGCTAAACTCAGTCCTCTTCATCTTCTGATTTAAAAAAAAAAAAGGCAATCATGAGGATGTTGACCTGGTAACCATATGTAAGGACTCTGATTTTGTTACAAATAAAACTAGCTGTGAGTGTGCATATCTAACTTCATAAACAAACTTCTTTGTCTAAACCTCCTCTCATTAGAGGAGGCATCTGTTGATATTTAGGAAAGAACTCAGCTGTCTTGGGTTACAGGGCCTCCTGGAGCTGGGAAAGTGAGCTGCCTACCAAGAGAATGGGGAGGTTTTTGCATGAAAGAACAATTCATCCTCAGGAGGGGCATCATTCAATGGAAATCAACACTGGTTTCAGTTACTTATTACAGAGAAATATCTTGCTATTCCCACTGAAGAGTTTAATTATATATACGGAGCAATTGGACTCCAAGAATGACAAGCAGATCTTCCACTCTTATGCAGAGAGAAAATGTATGCATCATCACATATACATGGATGGGGCCCCTGGGATGTGGGGAAGATGATGGATCACACTACAGGAAGGCTGTGCTCCAGTCTGACTTCCCTTCTTCTGAAGGAGCATCCTGAAGATCATCACATCATTGACAAAGGGGAAAGAAATGGTCTGCAGCAAAACCAGGTTGTACAGAAAGGTTAGGGGGGGTGGGACAGCCCAGCCTGCATGGTTCATTATCCAGTGTTGTTAATCTATACTGTGCCCTTAGCCAAGAACATCTGAAGTTCTTGGCTCCACACCCTTTTGCCTCCAAAACCCCTCCACACCTTTGCCACGAGCTAGTCCCACCTTTACTGAGAAATTCCATTTTACACAGTGACATGGCTGAATTGTCACCAGAGAGGGCAGGGATAGGACAAGGGGTAATGGCTTTAAAATGCAAGAGGGGAAGTTAGACATCAAGAAGAAATTCTTCACCATGAGGGTAGAAAGGCATTGGAACAGGTTGCCCAGGGAGGTTGTGGCTGCCCCAACCCTGGAAGTGTTCAAGGCCAGGTTGGATGAGGCTTGTGCAGCCTGGGCTGGTGGGAGATGTCCCTGCTCTTGGCAGGGAGGTTGGAATCTGATGATCTTCAAGGTCCCTTCCAACCCAACCCATGATTCTATGAAATCTCAGAGTAACTTAGTGGAGCCCTTAACTCCTTCAGGCAAATAAACACTGCTTCTCCCTGCTTTGTGTCAGGAACCAAACAACAGGGAAGATGACTGAAAACCCTCAAATAATTTCACTGCCCAACAGGAGACCAAGATTATTTGGCCTTCTAATGTCAGTGGCAGACCATTGCATCATCAGTGCAACATCTGCCATGGTTAAATGTTCCCAGCAGCCTGTCAAATATTTATCAGGGTCATCACAAAAGTACCAGAACTTGAAGTCCCAATCAGGAATGGAAGCTGATGATGTCTTCTTTTCTTAGAAAGTGCTGCATGCATTTGGCAGTGAAATGTGTCAAATCCTGCAACTCCTTTTGGCAATAAAACAGAGCTGCCCCTATCCCAGGAATGAGCAGCACACCCTTTCCCTACAGGAGACCACAGTGGCCAGGAGAGTGAGACACAGCATATTCAGAGCACTGGAAGACATCCAAAGATGATTTCCCAGGCATTTTCTCCTCCTTAGATCCAATGAATGATGTTCTCAGGCAAGAGCCTCCTTCCCCCATTACTTCACCTCCTCCACACCCACTCTTGCTTTACCTCTTCTCCTCTTCCAGCTGGTTCAGCA
Source organism: Apus apus (assembly GCF_020740795.1). Lineage (NCBI taxonomy): Eukaryota > Metazoa > Chordata > Aves > Apodiformes > Apodidae > Apus > Apus apus. The sequence continues at coordinate 8,489,657 of NC_067299.1, read as the reverse complement.
GTTCAATCTTCTCCTTCTGCATCCCATCCACCAGGGCTCGTGCTCGCTGGAGGTTTCCTTCTGCCTCTGTCACATACTGCAGCAAAGAGAGAGCCCAAGCCACAGAAATTAACAATGTTTGCAGTACAGAGTTGTTTGAATAAGGATCAGAACAAGGGAACAGAAGGTTTTGATGATCCATTTCAGAGGATGCTATGGCAAGAAAGTAGATTTTCCAAAGAGCCCAGTTTGGAGGTAACAAAATGAAAAAACTGCTCAGTGTCCAGCAGCTGTAAACTTGATCCATTCACTTCCTCTCTGACTTGAACCCTTTGGAGAATCCAGCTGTTATGAAGAGTTAGGAACTTGAAGCCTGAACAGTTTTGAAAATCTGGTTTGAGGTTACCAGCTGCAATTCCAGCCTTTTCACAAAGCAAATTTCAGATTTGTTTTAATCCATTTTTTGCTGGTAATTACTGGAAAATACACACACAAAAGGAAGATGTGAGCCTGCAGCTGTTTTGCCAATTCCTCCTATGTTTCTGACAGGCAGGTGTTGCCCACCACACCAAGATCATAGAATCATAGAACTACTCAGGTTGGAGAAGCCCCTTGGGATCACCCAGTCCAGCCATCATTCCTGCTCTACAAAGTTCTCCCCTCAACCACATCCACCAACACCACATCCAAACCACCCTTCCACACACCCAGGGATGGTGACTCCACCACCTCCCTGGGCAGCCTGTTCCAGTGTTTGACCACTCTTGCTGTGAAAAAATAGTTCCTAATGTCCAGTCTGAACCTGCCCTGGTGCAGCTTGAAGCCCTTCCCTCTTGTTCTGTCACTAATGACCTGGGAGAAGAGACCAGCACCAGCCTCTCTACAATGACTGTTCAGGTAGTTGTAGAGACTGATGAGGTCTCCCCTCAGCCTCCTCTTCCTCACACTAAACATTCCCAGCTCCTTCAAGCCTTCTTCATCAGATTGATTCTCTAGGCTCTTCACCAGCTCCGTTGCCTCCTCTGTCCTTGCTCCAGCACCTCGAGATCTCTCTGGAATTGAGGTGCCCAAAACTGGACATAACACTCCAGGTGTGGCCTCACCAGGGCTGAGCACAGGGGGACAATCCCCTCTCTGCTGCTGCTGGTCACACTGTTTCTAATACAGGCCAGGATGCCATTGGCTTTCTTGGCCACCTGGGCACACACTGGCTCATGTTCAGCTGCTTGTCAATGAGAGCCCCCAGGTCCTTTCCTGCCAGACACTTCCCAGCCACCCTTCCCCAAGCCTGGAGCGTTGCCTGGGGTTGCTGTGGCCCAAGGGCAGGACCCAGCACTTGGCCTTGTTGAAGCCCAGACCATTGACATTGGCCCAACCATCCAAGTCTCTCTGTAGAGCCTCCCTCTCCTCATGCAGATCAACACTCCCACCCAGCTTGGTGTCATCTGCAGACTCACTGATGATACACTCTAAGATGTACAGAGCTATCCCTGCTGACTGGGATTTATAAACACGAGCAAGGAACTTAGGGCAACTACAGTCACTGAAGAGCCCCATGTTGACAAACAGCACAAAGACAACTCCTCTCTAAGCATTCAAGTGCATAAAATAACATCTGCACAAACCCTTGTGCAAAAAACAGACATGTGATCAGCCTGTTTTCCTTACAAATCTCTCTGACCTCATTAGTGTGATAAAAAAATCCTCTCTGGCAGGAAAGCAGTGACATGTGAACTGAGCTGATGTTCTCAGCAGTGTCTGATGGCATCAGAAACACTGCAATGCAGTCCCAGCCCAGACTGGGTGGCAAGGGGAACAAGTTTGCCCTCCACTTGCATTTCAGCATCCAAATGTATTGATCCATCAGACACAAACTATCTACTTTCTTATTTCTGGCCCAGCCCTTTTTCTGCTGCTGGCTTGGGGCAGAGAGAGCACACACTCCTGGGACAGGAGTGGAGGAAAGAGCCTGAGCTTATCCCACCATGCAGGAAGCTGTCTTCACACAAATGGCAGAGATCCAGAGCCCAAGTTTCCCATCAGGAAGCTACACAAGGGTAATGTTATGATCTGAAACTTACAGAGAATGCCAGATACTTGAGTGCGATTACAGCCCCATCACCTCCTACCTGCTCGTGCTGGGCCTTCATGATGGCAATCTCCTTCTCCACCTCACAGATGTGGCTGGTGGCTTTGGCAACCTCAGCCCTCTCCAGATCACGCTCTGCCAGCAGCTGTTCAATGTGCTGCTGCTTCTCCTTCAGTGCCTCCTGCAGAGCTGTGGTGCCAGAGATTTTTCGGGCGTATCGAGAAGAGGTCTCTGTCAGCTGGGAAGAGAGTTAAAGAGAGAGAGAGGTCAAAGCTATGTCCTTCTCAGGCTGGAATAGATTGAAGGGCCCTGTGAAATCTGGAATGCAGCTCACCTACTGGTCATTTATTAGGCTGTACAGAGCTGCAGTTCCAGCTCTGGACCCTACAGGTGGGGTTAACAAGCCTGCAAAACACCTGGACACTGCTCACAAGCTCAACAGCTCTTCTCCACTGCAGTGAAAGGCCCATTTCCCAAAGGACAGGATGTGGGGTGGGAACTGGGTCAGGGAAGATTGTGACATATAGTATCATCTGCTTTCTTCACTATATTTTATTGATGACCTGCCCTGGTACAGTCCCAAGCAGTGAGCTCAGCTGGGAGGACTGATCTCAACTGGAGGCTGGTATGGCTGCTTGGATCCACTCCCAGTAATGGATGCTGCACCCTTGTCCCCAGCTCAGAGGACTGCAGGTGCTATGCAGCACACACTGGCACAGGCAGAGCTTTTGGGTAATATTGCTGCCTGCTCCAGTGTCTGCCCTCTTGAGTACCTGCCAAAGCACAAGGCATGTGATCCAGGACACTGTCACCCTCCACAGCAAAACACAGTCAGTGAAGGAGCTTTTGTGAAGCTGTTCAAGACCACAGCACACTGTGACACAATTGGGTGGGACAATCAGGTGCACTTTCTACAGGGATCCAATGTAAAGCCTGCTCTTGACAGTGGAGCTGAGATTCACCCCATTGCAAACAGCAGTTCAGGCTCTTCAATGGTCACAACTGCTCTACAGCTGTTCCACCTCTTGCAGCTATGGAGTGAGTCCCATCTGTAAGGTGGGTAACAGTATCCCACACCCCACTCCCCTCACTGACAGTGAAGGAGCAGCTGCTGAAACAAAACCCCCACACCTCCCCACTTTGCAGAGCCACAGAAGGGGATGGAGGCTGCAGAGCCTGCAGGAAGAGCCACTCACCAGCCCACTGCGACTGGGCCTGCCCCCAACAGATGATGCCACTGAGCTGACAGAGCTGATGGAGGAGCTGCTGGGGCTGTGGGTTAAGGCAGACACCCCCATGGCCATTCGTTTGCTCTTCTTTGCCTTGGCAGGGCTGGTTGATGGGAACCCGATCCGGATCACCTTGTGGATGGGAGCAAAGAGCCCGAACTTGGGAGGACACTGAAAATACCTGTGATGCAGGAGACACAGCAAATCAGAAAGGGCAGAACATCCATCTCCCCCAGGCCTTGCAGAACAGCCCTGCTGAGCAATAAGCAACCCTGGCCCTCAGCTCAACTCCTACTGCTTTGCCCTGACGTTGTTTCCTGTGTGCAAGTGGTTGGATTATTCTCCATTCCTACCACTCAGAGTGGTGGCAACCTCCTTGTTTTCACTCGTGGTGCTTAAGCAGGGAAACCTCAGATAATTGCCAGGCACTTGTTGCTGTGCACTTTGATGAGGTGCCAGGAAAGACCCATCTGGCAGCCTGGGCAGCACAAAGGTCCCAGGAGGTAAACATAGCGAGAGCATTTGCTCCTTCCCTACAAACCAAACCTCCCCTCACCAGCCAAACCTTTCCAAACCCCACAATTGTTCTCTACTCTGCTTTGCCAAAAAGTCTCACAGTGAAGCATGTCAAATACTGAGATCTGAATCACACAGCTCTGTATAAACATTCTACTGGGTAAAAATCTTTCCTCCCAAAACAGAAGGGGAAGATGAAGATGGCAGCTCCTAACTTTGAAGGTGAAAATACCCACAAACTCTAGAGTGTGCCATCTCCTCTGGGTGGCAGAGAAAGAGGAAACTGGTTCCCATGCAAGCAAACTTAGAAAGAAGCAAGCATAAAAACAAAGGAGGCTCAGATAATTACAGTGCAAGCTCCCTTCCACAACTGCAGTGAGCCTGATGATTGTGTCTCTCTGGAGCTCTCTTTCAGAATACAAATGAGCCAAAATCCAGAGTGTCCAACCTTGGAAACCCCTTCAGAGCTGGGGCTGACCAGCTCAAGCCAAGGTTTATCTGTTGTGGCCAGCTGCACTGCAGCAACTAAAGACAGATCACCTCCAGGAACTGCATCCCCGTGCTTCAAGGGAGCAGCCAACTCAGAAAACTCTCTCCTTTAACAGTTCTCTCACAGGCTTCATAGCAAGGCCTAACTACTGGGCCATATATAAGTCTGTCCTATGTTAACATAAAAAACAGGTCCCAAAGAATAAATCACACAAATCCAGCTTCCCTAACACAAGTCCTCTCTTTCCAGATGTGAGCAGCTGCTTCCCCAATTCCCTTTTAAGTGCTGGCAGCCCCAGGGCTGTGTCACAGGCAGAGCTCTGTGTGCTGGGGAGCCCAGAGAACAGCCTGATCTCTAGCCAGATGAGAAAGTGATTAATTTTCAAACATCTGCACTAGCCCAATTTTTCTACAACCATCTTTTTAAACAAAAAAAACAACCCTTCACAACCCAAAATCCCTTAGTCTCCTCTGCTTGCTGCCAACACAGGCCCTTGGGTTTGGAAAACCAGCCATACCACAGGCTGCAGAACAGGGATCAGAAGGAGAAAATCATTCTGAGCTCTTAAAAACCAGCCAAAATCCTGCTCAGCATCATATTCCCAAACTGCAGTAGGCACAGGCAGAGCAACAACATGGCACAGCCCCTTCTGTCTGGTCTAAGCAGAGTTTGGCACTTGTGGCTGTACAACAATGCCAAGGGCTAAGTCCCTCAAAAGTCCCCCCTGACAGCTCTTAGCAAGTCCAAACTTGCATCACCATCTCTGCTCTTTTTCTTTTAGCCCAGACTGGAAGTAGTTGCAATTAACTTTTATAGTTCAGAAGCAGGAATTGGGTCCAGAACACTTGGCAGGAAAAAGAAAAAAAAAAAATCCTTAAAAACTGGGAGCTGCTCTCACCAAGTGCTAAGGAGCTCTGTACTCACATGAGAGAAACAGGGAAGAAAAGTGGGTTTGTGACAGGAATGGAAGCTGCAGGTGGGAAATAGCACAGGAAATGTGGAAAATAATCTTCAGTGTCCAAGGCTGACATGTCTCAGGCTATGCAAAAGCAAAGGTATGAGCAGTTTGGAGGGCAAAGGCTCCCATAGGAGCAGAGGCAGAGAAGGAAGAGCAGTAATAGTAAAACAGTAAAATAAGCAGGTAAAGGTTAATTTACTACAGATGAGTAAGTGCAACTTGCTTGGCTTTGTGGATAAGAAAGAAAGACAAACCCAGCACCTTTCTAATCTCCTATGCAGACAGGAAAGTAGATGCAGCAAACCTCAGTGTCTCAGCAGCACCCATCTGATTTGGGGAGAGGGGCTCCCCACAGGGATATCCTGCCCTCTCTGGCCCTGCTGCTGAGCCCCAGCCCACAGGCAGCCTCCACAGCAGGGAGCCACCAGCTGCTGGGGGAACCTTCAGCCTCCTCTGGATGCACATCCAGACCTGAAGCTCTTCCTGAACCTGCAGGGAAATCAATGACCCTCCACAGACTTCAACCAACTCGCCACCAACTCGGCGGGAGCTGCCCACGGCAGCAAAGACGGTGGCCACGTCCCTTGCTCGCTGGTTTGCCCACATGGTGCCCCTCCTTCCTCCACCAGCCTCCACTGTTGCAGCTCTTTGGCCCCAACCCTCCTTCTGCAGCAGCAAGCGTTGGTCCCGGGCAGCCAAGCCAAAGATGCTCACTAGGTGGCAACAGCCACCAAAGCAGAGACTCCAGAGTCCTGCACAGCCTCAGCCCAGGCTGATTTTGGCAGGACAAGTTCAGGAAGTATAAGGAATCCCATGTGGCCACGGCAAACGTAGGAAGGCTGTCTGAGGGGTGCGTGGATGCACCGAGGGAGTTGGTTTTGCTCTGCTGGCTTCTCTGCCAAAACATTGCTGTTGAGATTGCCACATGCTGCAAGAAAATCAGAAGGTTGGATGAAGGCTCAAAGGACAAACAGGGACAGTTGCTGCAAACCTGCAGCTGGAGAGTCCACGTGCACCCCTGCTGTATCAACCAGTGACCATTATTGCTAGGAGATCTGCAAAGTCAGCCTGGACACAGGGGGCAGGGATGTCTTACAGACTTCCCTTAGTCTCCCCCTGTTTAATCCAAACCTCTCAATTCACTCCTGCTCCCCAGTCCCTACTGTGGAGTTCAGTTCTTCCTGCTCTTGACAAAAGTGCAAAACAAAGGAGAAGCCTTGCAGAAAAGGCACATACCACAACAACCTCAGCCAAGATGTGTCAGTTTCAGAAGACAGATGGCTTCCAAAAGCTGGATTTTCAAAACACAGCAACCAAGGTGTGAGGATGAGAGGCAGAGAGAGCACCCTTACACTCACATCTGCCTGCCACATGCACAGAGACAATAAATCATTTCTGAGCACCCTGAAGATTAAGCTTAGAGATAATTTGTAGTGTATGATAAAGAAAGCAGGGACTTGGATTCACTCCATGACTTATTCTCTACCATCCTGGTTCTTTTCTTTTGAGAACAGGCTGGAACTCAGCCATCTGCTGCCAATCATTTACTGCTTTCTTGTGCTGACATTGAACCAGGCAGTGTTTCTCTTACTTTAAATGAAAACACGTGGCTGCTGGACAAAACCAGGCTGACCCAGCACAAGAAGTCTTTGAGAACCTGAGATCTCACAGGGGAGGAACTCTCAGCTCCTCAGTTTCAAAGTTAAATCTCACCTTCAATGCAAGATTCCCTTAAAAAGCCCCAAGAAATCAACAGTTCTTTCCAATAAAGGAACCTGCAAAGGACAAGGACTCAGTTTCATCTGTATTTGAAGCAAGGTCAAAGAGCTGCTGTATAATTCAGATTTTAACATCCTCAAGCTCAAGGTCTGTGGCTGGGGACATTCCCTAACCTAACTTCCACAGGAGCAGCTTCCCAGCAAGCCTGTGAGATGTCCCTGTCTAGTTTTATAGATACAGACAAGGGCCTTTTTCTTTCTTTTAAAGAGTGGAGGTGCCTCTGGAGTCAGAGGTGGTAAGATCAATCAGCAGCCAGCTGTCACACTACCAGAAGGACAGACAACAAGTACCAACTGTTCTTTCAGATCTCTGGAAATTTGCCCCCAGAAAGAACAGAACAAATAGGATTAAGCTGAGGGGGGGAGGAAAGAGTAAAATCTGTATCTTTTATTTTTCTGACAGGGTGAATGAAGAGATACAGAGCAAGAAGAAAGTCTGTGAAGGGGATGTGTGGCAGAAAGCAGAGCTAATACCATCACAGAATCAATTTCTAGCAAAAACTAAATCCCACTAAGTTATCTTCTCTCCCTACTCTCTCCTGTTTCCTGAAGCCACTCAGGTTACTTCTTCACAGATGTTACCCTGCTTTAAAATGCTCCAGTGATGAAGTTTCTATTGATCTCCCTGCAAAGCTCTCCCAAAGCCTAAAAGACTCAAAACCAGATTCTCCCTCCCACCCCACGACAGCCAAGGAAACACCGCCCTAATTCTTCCTCCTAGGACCACGTAGCCATTTGGTCCCTGGCCACCTGAGGAGGTGTGTAGGACCTGACATGCCCCAGACTGGGTTTGAAAGCACACAGTACCTTGTACCAGCAACTGCCCCATCGTTCTTGCCCAGGGGCTCATCCAGCTCCACACCACACCACTCGCCTTTGGCAAAATCCGTCTCTCCCACGTAGCGCACGACTCCTGTCTTTGTCCCACCAACCTGATGGAATGAGATGCCAAGGGTTAGAGACACTGGCACTGCCACGGGCACTGAGGCTGGGACAGTCCTGGAAAGAGGAAGGGAGTGAGGAAAAGACAGCAGAGTTTCCTGGTTTCAGATCTAATGAAGCCTGAACGGATAGCTCTCCTAGCACTAAAGATGTCTCTCCAATAACTACCAGCAAATGGACACTCTTTTGGACCTGCCAGCCTGGAAGATGACAGAACAAATGTAATGAAAACATATTTTAAGGTGTCAACTAATTGTGTTACTTGTCAGGCCAGGAAGAATTTTAAGCCCTCCAAGTGCAGCTTATACCCACCTTCTGTAAAGAACCAAGATTTGCACTAACAGCATTTCAGCAATACTGGGGCAGGACATCAAAGGGACGTGCTGGGCCAGGAAAACACTCATCACTCAGATTGTCCCCCCCCCGCAGGGTTTGCTAGGACACAGTGAACAGCCCCCCAGGCAAAACTCTCAGAATAGAGGTGTTTTGTACAGAAAAAACCCTCTGCTTTTACCTACACATCCTACAGCAGTTCACAGTGCTGGGGGCTGCACTGGAAAGGGGCTCATCCCACTGCTCTGCTTCCACTAACACAGATTTTTTTCTCTTCCATGGAGAAATGAGAATGAAATCACACCTTTTCATCCCATATGTACACTTAAAGCTTTCAGCATGCTGAGTAGACTCTAGGAGAGCAAAAGCCAGGAATGTATGGAGTTTTGGTCAGTGCTATGAGAGCACAGCTCACTGAGCAGCAGCTGCCTCTGCACTAGAAGCTCCTGCTTGGAAACTTATGCTGAGAAAAGAAAGATGGAGAAGTAGGAGGGTGGTTTTCAAGGTTTGTACCTCCAAGTAAATCAGCCTATGATTTACAGAATCATAGACTGGTTTGGGTTGGAAGGGACCTTAAAGATCATCCAGTTCCAACCCCCCTGCATGGGCAGGGACACCTCCCACCAGCCCAGGCTGCTCCAAGCCCCATCCAACCTGCCCTTCAACACTGCCAGGGATGGGGCAGCCACAGCTTCTCTGGGCAACCTGGGCCAGGGTCTCACTACCCTCAAACTAAAGAATTTTCTCCTTTTATTTAATCAAAATCTCCCCTTTTCCAGTTTTAATCCATAACCCCTTGTCCTCTCACTCCCTGCCCTTATCAGAAGTCCCTCCCCAGCTTTCCTGGAGCCCCTTCAGGCACTGGAAGGTGCTCTAAGGTCTCCCTGGAGCCTTCTCTTCTCCAGGCTGAACACCCCAACTCTCCCAGCCTGTCTCCAGAGCAGAGCTGCTCCAGCCCTTGGATCATCTTCATGGCCTCCTCTGGACTCAAACAGCTCCATGTCCTCCCTGTGCTGAGGGCTCCAGAGCTGGACACAGAACTCCAGGTGGGATCTCATGAGAGCAGAGGGGGAGAATCACCTCCCTTGACTTGCTGGCCACACTGCTTTTGATGCAAGCCAGGACACGGTTGGCTTTCTGGGCTGCTTGAAAGCCTTTTTTAGCCTATATCTGCTAAAGCCAAGGAAGAAAGCTTACAAAAGGTAAGTTAAAAAAAAATAATAATAAATTGGCAGTTTTATCTTGAATGACTTGTGGTTATTAATTTCCTTAATTTTAAGTTTTACATAAATGGGAACCAATGGAGTAATACTCCCTTATAGAAAGCAGTGATAGATGAATGCAGGAATCTCCAAATTTTTGTATCCCAGAGTAGGGAAGGTACAGATTTACCAGTTCTGAATCCCTAAAAATTCAGAGAATTGCTTATGCAAAGGAGAAAGGGTTTTCCCAGTCTAAAAATAACTGCACCTGAATGGTCTAGAGAAGACAGCTCTCAAGTCTGGGTCCTACCTCAAGGCCTGGGAAGGCTGCACTGCAGCATTCACCTTGAGTTAGCCTTCTGTAATTCCTCCCACTCCAGATTCAAAACCTTTTTTGATGTTGATCTCTTTGCTATAGGAAGGATGAAAATACCTGCCTGCAGGAAAAATATCACAAGAAAGCTTTCTGGACCTACACTGCAGCCAGGAGCAAAGAGATGGTTCAATTTCAGCATTAGGAACTTGGCAAGTGAGATTTGAGCAGCTGCAGGACAATTCTTATCACTCACAGCCAAATGACAGCTCCATTTTTTATTTGAGTTTATACAGATCTAGCCTCTTAATATTAATGCAATGATTTAATGCCCTTCCAATACATTTCTTCAGCTGCAAGTTGAACTCAATATAGGTGTAATTCATCTTAATGTCCTTCATAGGAATATATCACTGCTCCTCAGCTCCCTCTATTTTATTTTTATTGAGTTTTAATTACAGATCTTGAGCCACATTTCCTTTACCATGCCACAAGATCCCAACCCCACAGAGCCTCATGTAAACACCTGAAAAACCTGATGAGCTCCCTCCATCAGTGTAACTCCTGCCATTCTATTTCAGCCACACAAACAACAGGACTGCTCAGTTATGTGCCCGTAGATATTAATTATTTTGAGAAAGCTGTTTCCAAACAGGAAAGAAAATAACCTATTGACTGAATACACCCATTGCCTAACTATGCCCATACCAAAATTGCTCAGTGAGAGCACATTCCTACCCAAAAGCTGTAGATCAGTGCAGATGCTAAGTGCAAGTCAGGTCTAGCACTCCCCAATGTGATTCTCTGCTTCCAGAGCATTGTATTTTCTTTTCTCTTTCAAGCACTAATTATCCTGCCATCTTTTCTAGAAAAGTACACTCTCACCATACAGAATTATCTTCTCCCCCAAGCCAGAAGGGACACATCTGCTCCTGAACAGCCTGGGCTCCCCACAGCTCAACAGGGCTGGCAGTACAACCAGAAGCCAGTTTTGGGCTGTCACCCTCACACACCAGCACTCGACCTGCTTGTTGAGTCTCCCATCTCTTGGCAGGCACATAGAAACTTGTATGGATGGAGAGCCTAGAAAATGAATCCAACTCAGACATGCAGATTTATTCGGCCCTGATAATCTGCTAATGCTGCTACAATAAATGATGTGTTTTGGAGAAAGCCAGCTGGCAGGTCCCAGTGCACAGAACAGCCTGATCAAACCAGAAGCGTTTGTTTCTATCAGACCCTTCAATAAATCAGAGGTATCACCTTGGAAAGAGGATAAAAGGCAGCTTGTGGGAGCCAGGGAAGTTGGCAACTGCACAGCATAACTCCTAGTAGCTCAAGCTGCCCTTCTGCCCATACCTGGCTCTGATACCAAGCTCCACAAGCCAGGCATGAGACACAGCTGGGCTTACCAAACTATTACTGAGATTACATTTGGTAAAATCCCTTTCTCTTGAACATGAATAAAGTGTTCACTGTTTTTAGTTCTAGCTGTTTTTCAAAAACAAAACCAAAAAGCAGCTCTTTCCTGAAGCTCCAAACATTGACATAGGATTTTTTTGTTTTGAAGGGAATTTTCACCAGCATCAACATTCCAAGTTTCTTTGCTTCAGGTAAAACCACTTATGATTAACATTAAATAAGCTCAGGGTGGTTCATCCTCTCCAGTTGGATTCAGGCAGCCTCAGAGCCACACACCTCTGATCACTTGGAAAGTTCAGATCCAGGCTGAAGTTCTCTGCCTCAGCCCTGGTGCCTTTTTCATGTCTTTGACTAAAGACCATCTTCCTGACCTGGCCTTTCCTCAATGGAAGATCTCTAACAGTCTCAAGAGAAAGTCTTGGGCTTGACCTTCACAACAAAATGAAGCCAGGAATATTTAACAGGTCTGTGTCCTAACTGGTGATTCAGAAAAGCCACGTGCACTCCTAGAAGATGGACACCCATCCCCATGCCCTCCCTGCTAATTGTTGTATCACTGACATCATGTTTTACTATGGTTCCCTCATCAAAATGACAAAATTGGATCCAGACCAGTATCCCAGGGCTGAAAAGACACTGATGCTAATCCTTCTAGACACTGTCTTCATCAGAGCTGCTAATATACCATTTAAGCAGTTTACCAAACTAGCACCAGGGCATATCTCAGCTTGGCTGCTGCAAGTCCAGCTCCCTCCAGCCTGTGCTTGCTCTTTTCCCCTTATGTCCTCCCTGCTCACCCCTCAGCAGCTTCTTGCTCTCAGCAACCACCTCTTACCAGCTGTTCTCAACCCAGGGCCTGTGGGCAGTGCATGTTTGCAACTCAAATACTGCTCAGAGGGAAAAGCAAACCAGATTCTTCAGTGTCACTCAGACCAACAGGACCCTATGGTGTCATGCATGGTTCAGGGCTCAACAATTACTGTAGATGCCTACTTGGGCACATCCCTGAAACCATGGGGGTGATGCTGTGTTGTCTGCTTTAAAATTCTAATTAACCCATCTAAACTGATTTTCTCAGCTGCTGCCCAAAGCATTTCCACAGGACAGTGCTGCTGACCAGAGGGCTGAGGTGGGAGCCAGAAGTGCCCAAGTCCAGCTCACTGCCATGCCTCCTCTGACAGGTTCCCAGGTTTCATGAGGGGCCTCGTGGAGCTGTGGAACTCTCCTACTGCTCTCCTGTGGGAACAGAAAGGAAGGGGACAGTGGGTGAAAGGCAGACACGGGACACTTTCTATAGGACCCTCAACTACTTTTAAGGTGCAGCACATCAGCTTACTCTACACTATTGCTGGATGATACTACCAAGAAGTTGGGGCTCACCAATGCTGCTTGCTCCAGTTTGTGCTGTAGCTGCAGGCTGTATCCAGTGTGTAAACTGAAGCAGCCATCTATTCCCTTAGGAAAAAAGGAGATTTTTTTCCCCCCTACACTCATCTATCCAGACAAGGAACCTACTGCCACCCAAGCTGACAGAGGTAGAAGCTGTTTTCCCACCACACAATTTAGGCCTTCCAAGCACTGATGACAGAAGATTATTGTACAGCTCTTGATTGACAGAGGGTGTTTTTTGCAGCAGCATGAGGCAGTAGGACCAGCCATTATAGACCACATGAAATATTGATCTGTTAGCACAAGGGGGTGAGTATGAGTGTGTATGGCAAATACATACTGTCACTTACTGGGTCTGTGTCCCAGCTGGCAGCCAGGGACAGCATTTAGCAAGCTGATGGTAAGGTGGAGGTCTGGCTTGTGGTCAGGTTTGACTGTAAATACAATTTATTTCAGGTGGCATCCAACCATCAGCAGTTTCATCTGACCAGCTACTCACTATGTCCTCTGTGAATGCCAGAACTGGCTTTTCAGGTGAGGGGAAAAGAAGACAGCCAGGAACTACAGGGCAGTCCTCCCTCTGTGAAGGTACAGCAATTTTTATAGTTTCTGTTAATCCAACCACTTGTCTTTGTGCCTTCCCATCCCCACAGCACAAGTCAGTGTTGCAACAGGGATGAATCTGACAGAGCTGCTGATGCAAGACATTTGTGCACATCTACCTTCCAGGCACCAGTGAGAGAACAGCATCCTAGGGATGTGGTGTAGGAGGAAAGCCTAGAATTACAGCATCCCCTCCTGATAATGTCTCTGATAGAAAGTCCACCCATGTTAATAACACAGTATGCTCCACCACAGGCCACTTACAACTCCTACTTAATGACAGACACTGCACACAGAAGACAAGGACTGGCCAATGCATCAAATGAATGGTTAGGAGGGTGTGTGTGTGCACAAAAACCCTCAGAAGGTTAATGTGGCAGCAGGGTGGTTGCTTTGGGCTATTTATTTCCTCTTAGTTTCACTGTAGTTCCAGGGAACACTGATGTTCCACTGCTCCTGTGCCAACAGCAGCCCTGCTGTGTTTCACACCACACAAGGGCTACATGGATACCACACAATTCTACATGCTGAGGAAACAGCTTGGACCAGGAGACCTAGATGTTTTCCTGTCTCTTGAATCCTGCAATCCACTGGAAGACTGCACTTCCCATCACAAACCTCCATAGGGATGGAGATCCACCATTCCCACACTCTGGTGAGAGGTCCTGGGCTCTGCTGTGCTGCTGTGCTCTCCAGTCATGACACAGCAACTCCTGTCTCCTCCTGACCAGAGCCAAAAGCAGGCAATGAAATACTAAAAACACCTTCCCTGAAAATCCTACTTTGGTAGGACTACAGAATAGGGTCCCTCCTTCTTTACTGCCTGGTTTGCAATAAGGAAATCAGTCTGTAAAGCCCTACAGGAGCATTGCTGCATGTCTAAGACCCCAGCAAGCTGAGAGAGCTCTGAGGATCAGCCAGGAAGACAAAGAACACCAATCCCTCCTTCCTAGCACCTCATGTGCCTGCACAGCAGCCAGGCTCCAGGCACTGAAATAGCTCCAAGTCAGCTGGCAGGAGCAGAGCAGGCAGTTGTCTCTGCCCAAGTAGAAGGGCTTAGGCTGCAATTCTTTGCCAGGGAGCTTCTAATGGAAGTGGATTTTTCACTCAGGTGGTTAAAGGCTTTCTGCAGCTTCAGGCTGGCAGAGCAGGGCTGGGCTGGGCTTGTGCAGGGGGGATGCTAAGGAAAAGGATGCAATTAGTTTATTCATGAGAATTTTCTGTCATTTGCCAGTAGCCAGAGGCTGGAGCACACCACAGGCAAAAAAACCTCTGCAGCCTATGGAGAAGAAAATGATTAAAATCACACACTGAGGGGGGAGCCCAGAGCCTATTTGCATCAACCAGCCTATCCTGCCTGTCAGCCAAGCTCCATCACAATCCCTCTGCTGGTGCTGCTTCTGCCATCCCAGCATCTATTCTTGTCTGGGCCACCTACAAGTTCTAGCAAAATGACAACCCTAGAATCCATCCATAGGGATGGATTTGGGGCAAGAGCCCACAGAAAGAGTCAATCAGCCACTGGGACAGAAGCTAACCCCTAGTCTTGTTTACCACTACATCTCAGGACTGAAGAGGACAGTCCCAGTTAGACAGAAGGGTGGCTAAAGGGCAGAATCTCTCTGTGAGGAGGATTTTAAATTTTTTATTTAGACTGATATATGGAGAACAGCCACCTCCTTCCCACCCTTAAAAAAGCAACTACATCTAGGGTGGAATGAGTTCAGCTGCTGAGAAAGCCTCCTTCCCAAAGCATGTAAAATACATTTTCTTAGGCAAAAAAAATCACATAAGAGGCTCCTCCTAAGCAGAGAATGCTCAACTGCTCCTCCATTGCTCTGTTTCCATCCCTTCTTCCCCTGGAGGAAGGCAACAAGCCAGCTGCACATTAACAGCAGCACTCCAGTGATTATCAGACTTTGGGAAGTTCCATTCATACTAAAGGGAAGGTTAATTGTTTCACATTCATTTGTCAGACTTCAGGAGATGAGTTCTACAATATTAGGGTGAGTTTCTCATCTCTTTAATGCAATTTTTGAGAAAATGCCTGAGTTGGAAAGTGCCAAAGGCAAATATTATTTAATTCTAATGGAAAGCTTCTAATGGAAAGCTGTAAGTCACTTTTCTTAACTGCTCCAGAGTTAGAAAAGGGTCTTGGAACAAAGTCATTTGAACACAAAAGTGTCTTCAAAATGTAATGGATTTTAATGAAGTTAAAGAAGACCACTAGCTGGAAAGAAGCAGGGTGCAGCACAGCCAGGTATCAGTCCTACAGACTTGGAAGGGACTCTGCAGCCTTGAGTTTTCTGTAGTTGTTCAGTGGATGGAGCACGTGTTCTCCCTCACTTAAAGAGCCTTTGGTGGATCCCATCTGCCTAAAAGCCATTCTCAAAAAAAAAAAAGATCAGCTTTCAGAAAAGCATGGGCTAAGAGTAAAGACAACTAAAACTGTACCAATCCATAGAGGAAAAGAGCAAATATTTACTCAGGGAATTTGAGGCAACTCAGGTTAACCCAGAATTATTGTTTATGTATTCAAACATCAAACATGATTAGCTGACATCTCCATGATTAAAATAAGCCATCTGCCAAGCAAGCACATGCTGCTGAAGCATAACAGCAAATTATTTCTTCTTGTTGTCATTATCTGTTCTTTTCCTGGAGCTCTGCTACTGCATGCAACCAGTTCTTGATGTTTCTGTAAGCTGAATGTTCCTGCTAGAGCCACTGAGATGCTGTGCTCATTCCAGATTCACTGTGTTGGGGCTATTTATTATGCTAACAAATCATAGCACAAATTTGACCTTATAACATCTGGGGTGGATAGATGAGCAGGCAGGGGAAAAGCCCAGATGTCCACTCTAGCTTTGCAAAGTGTCACATCCAGTGGGCACAGAAGTCATGCTCAGTTTTCCTTCTCTCAAAATGAACCAACTTAAATAAAATAGAAACAATTTAAAGTAAAATGAAAACTATTGGACAGTGTTTTGGTGCACAAGGGCACTGCTAGCTTTGAAGTGTATTTGTAATGCCAGAGTTGCCCAACATTTGGACACAACAAGTCCTGAAATCCTCAGGACAGACTGTGTCACGTGCAGTTTTGACTCAGAAGACATGTATGACCTGTCACAGCTGCCCAGTGTTCCCCAGCCACCCAGGCTCCCTGTGGGGCTGCAGAGAGCAAAGGAATCAACTCCATCAGCTTGAGCCACCCCCTGCCCATGGTTGCTGCTATCAGCAGCAGAAAAAACCTGCTCCCTGAGACAACAAAGGTAATTTGCTTCTGCCCCTGACAACCCTGCACACGCTCCCGAGTCACATGGGCTGTGGAGCAAGTTCTACCAAACCCTGTTATTAACCAGACAGCAGGTCTGTCAACACTTCCCTACTACCTCTACTGGGTTTGGAACGAGGTGCCTCAAAAAGGCAACCTATGCAGCTAACTTGAAATGGGATCTGGATTGCCCAGCATGGACAGAGACTGACTGACCCTCTGCAGCCTGTCATTGCTGTGGGTCAGTCACCTTCATCTTTTAGATCCAGGGACACAGTCAGAAAAGGTATGTCCTCAAACACTTGGCTTTTCCAATACTTTATACCACAGTATGTGTCATAGACACTAAACAAAAGTAAAGCCTTTTACAAAGTGGCAGAAAAAAACCCTCAGTCTTTTCCTTCTCCACCTTCACTTAAAGCCCTAGTCCTTTGCTAGGACACAAACTGTGACAAGCTTGATGTCAAACTTCCAGTAAGCCATTCTTAGTGCAAGTGTGGCATCTGGGCTTAAAGTCATCAGCTACTCTGTTCTAGATAAAGAAAGCAACAGAAATCAGATGTGGAGAACCCATCTATCAGGATAGTGATCTCTCCCAAAGTCCTGCCCTTCCATAAGGACAACTGCAAGTTCCTTTCTGTACAGAAAAGGAGTTAGTGTTGTATCCAACATATAAAAACTGAAGCACCAGAAGAGGAGTGACCAGTGATTCTTGCAAATACTTGCAGGGTATGTACAACCACATGCAACAAGACTCAAAAAGTTCCCCAAAAACCCCAACACAACTTTATGTAGAGAACTGATTATTACTTTCTAATCTAGCAATGAGTTTTCTCCTGTTTCCCTCTCATGTTTGAGTTGCCCTCTCTGACCTCATTCTACTGCTCAGGACTTGTCCTATGCAAGAAACACTCTGGAATATGTTGTCTTGTCTCTCACATTGATCCATGTCCAGAAGACACAGCATCCTAAATAACAATGAACACAGGAGTTTGGTATAGGGATCCCCTTCCAAGACCGGGCTCTGTCGCACACCTCACCACCAACTCCATCCTCCTTTTGCCTTCTCCTGCCCAGGAGCACTCAGGGAAGGGACCAATTCTTGCCCTGTGCCTTTCTAGGGGGACCCCACCATCAACTCACCAGCACACGGTCTCCGAGCCGCAAGTCCTTCTCCCCTTTTTTCACAGACCCACTGTCCGACAGGTTAGATCCAGACTCGTTGCCCGTCTTCATGGCGCTGTTCAGGACGCTCTCCCTCAGGGGGATGACACGGGTGGAGAGAGGTGGTGTGGCTGTCCCCGAGTGCAGTGACAAGTTCTGAGCTGTCAAGGAGTCCACGGAGGGGGCGTCGCTCCCCGAGCCCTCAGCCACCAGCTGCCGTGTCAGCTTGGACGGGCGCGTAAAAATCCCCTGGAGCGGCTGGCATTCAAAGTACCGCACTCCACCGACCGAGCCGTCATTCTTACCCACTGGGTCATCCAGAACGACCCCTGCCCACTGGCCCGGAGCAAACTGGGTCTCCCCAAGGTACTGGATCACACCTGGTTTCACTCCATTTACCCAGACACGTTCGCCCACCACAAAGTCTCCCAGGAAATCATCGCCCACTTCGGCAACCTTTGAACTCGACTTCTCGGCGCTGGCGGTGGAGGTGGCACCCTGCTTGTGTAAAGGTGAGCCTGTGAAGCAAGGGAAAAGAGGTTTTGGTATGAGGAGAAATCCTAAAAGGCAGCCAAAACACCACGAAAGGGCATTTAAACATCTGGGACCACAACTTAGGTCACAGGTTTACACTAGGAGGTTAAAACCTGAGCGACCTCATTACTTACACATCTTCCTCAGCAGGAGAAATCCACACAGCATTCCCTGGATGCTGCCCAGCTTCTGCAGGTCTCACACACAACATAAAGAACAGACCCCACCTCTCCATATCCCCCTTTATAAAACCCACTTACCCCCAGTCCTCTCACAGCACCAAGGGGTATTTTGCATGGCAGCAGTAACATAAATAAGTTCAAAAAGACAGAGGTGGTGGCAAGTGCTTAAGGATCAAAAGGAGACTGAAGAACTGCTGCTCTGAAGGAAGATGCCAGAGTCATCCTTTCATCCAAAAAAAAAAAACCAACCCCCCAAAAAACACCCCCAAAAACAAAAAAAAAGTAAATAAATGAACGAGGTATTCATGTTTTAGTACCTGGCACCATGAGAACTCCACGTGTCTGGATAGAGGCAAACAGTCCAAGCATTGAGAATCCCACCAAGAGCATTAACAGCTCCCATGGGACCACACAGCTGCCTCTGCAAATTACTGTTTCCCCAGCTGCTGCTGTGCCCTTTGCTGGAGCAGAAGCCAGCAGTCACCTGGGGTATGTTCCATATAAACAGCGTATCTGCAAACAGGAAGCATCCACAAAGCCCTGCAGGCACAGCCTTCCAGGCTGAACTCAATAAACCCTGCAATAAAGAACACTCTTACTCTGGCATCAGCCTGTTAAGCCCAAGCCAGACCTCCAGAAATGCTTCAGTGGGAGAAGGAACAATGCAGATGATGCTGGAAAGTCACTGTCCCACTCACTCTCTCCAGCCTTACCAGGACTAGCCTGGTGTCTGAAGTGGAACAAAGAGAACCTGAGCAAATGAGTTTGCAGTGACCTCAGCTCTTGCTGACCCTGGTGTCAAACTCTCCTATCACAAACTTTGGGCTTTCAGCCCCAGGGGAATGAAGGAAAAGGACATATGGGTTTCATTAAAACACTCTGAAAGATAAAGGGGGAGGGTAAGTAAAGCCCTAAATGAAACCACACAAGAGACTGAGGAAATAAGTTCACAAAATAAGGTCCAGCAAGTCACATACCATGGACCATCAGTCACCCTCAGCTCTTGATAGCACTGAGGTCCCAAGTGTGCTTCACCCCCAGTGCAGGAGCTGGGTGCATGACAGCTGCTCCCACACATCCTGCACCCAGTGAAAGCTCCTCAGACTCTTCAGGGAAGCATTAAGCTGAAATATCTGGGTGCCACCAACCATAAAAGCCTGAAGTACAGCCAGGAAGACATTTTTATTTGCTACCAGACAAAGCTGACAGAGAAAGTTTAAGTAGTTGCAAAGACGAGTCCAACTTGAGTGCTTATCTGAAATGAACTGTGAAACTTGTTCAGCCTCAGCCATCACTACTGTTCAGCCTGCACCATTTCCAAGGCTCTTTCAGAAGTAATGGGCCTGACAGATCAGACTCAGCTCCTAGAAAGCCTGAAGAACATAAAAGCTCTCAAATCAAGATACTTCAAAGCTTTGCTAAAGGTCTAATGTCAGGGGAAAGAAAAGAGCATCACTACTTCAGTGCTAGCAGAAAGAACCTACAGTTTCTGCTAAACCAGCTGCAGTAAGGGGGATTAATATTGACACTTTGGTTCTCATTAGACTCCACAGTCAACACTCTTGACAAATCTCTATGGCACAACTGCACCAGTTTGTTTGTGGCTGCTGGCAGACAGCAGTACTGGTCTGAACCAGGTCAGAGCAGCAGGTCACGCACGATCACACAAACTCCTCTTGTGAGCAGAATGGCCTCCAACGTGCTCACTAGGCTTGGTGGGCTGGAGCTGGACCAGCTTTTGAGGAAGCCAGCTAAACAGGGCAGGGTCAGGAGGCCCATCCTGTAATGGGCACAGGAAGGGCAGTAACATAAGTGCTGTTCCCAACTGAAAGTGTTGGCAGCCACTGAGCCTGCAGAGCTCCCAGCAAAGCTCAGCCAGCTCCCTGTGGAAAGGGATGCACTGTAGTCCTGAGCTGCCTTCTCCTGGCCTTTAGGCCCTGCTCTGAAACCTTCCTTAACCTCATAAGTTCTTTGTCAACTGTTTTATTGTTGTTCCGTTGTGGGATTTTTTGGCAAATGTTTGACTTTCAAGCTTGTCTTACTCTCAATCTTGTAAAATATAGTACCTCTAAAGGAGCTCCATCAGGGGTATGGCATTACATCCAAGAACCAGTTTCACCTTAAAAACTGAAAAACAGAAGACTATTAAGGATACTTGGAGCTTTTGATCTTTATGAAAGGCTTTAAACAGAAAAGGGAGGGAGAAGGAAACAGGGCTCCAATCCAGCTGACTCAAAGACAAACATAAGCAGAAAATAAGGCCACCAATTTCATTTCAGTGCTTAAGAGCACCAGACAGTAAAGCAATTAGATTAGGAACCAACAAGTTACATTTTAAGAAGAGTCTTCCAGTTTAATAATCAGAGCTGGCTACAGGAGTCCATCACCAACAATGCCTGTGATCTGTATCTCTCTCCTTTCAAGGGTGTGGGAAAAACATTAAATTAGAAACACAACTTACATGCTGGCTTCATGCTCAGCAGAGTGCCATAACACATGGATCTCATGCCACCAACATGTTGGTGACAGAGACATGCAATGTGCCAAGCAGAAAAGCCAAATTCAACTCTACTGTGCAGGGAACCATAAGCATAAAAATGAAGGGGGGGGTGGGTGGGTGGCTCAGCATCTGTATTCACAAAAGATTAAAGGTGTTTTTCTAGTCCTACTGGAGCCTGAGTTCCAGCACACTAGGAGTCTTTATTAGGGCTGTTAGTTAATGATCAAGATCCAGGTTCCATTAGCTCTCACAAACCCCTCTGCAGCAAGGGTCGGGTAAGCAAACCCTCCAGCAGTGAAGCTCAAGCAGAGAAAGGCAGGAAAGCTGCCCAAGGCTGAACAAACAACACAGCAGGGTTTCCAACCACGTCTGGACTCACCCTGTTTCATTGGAAAAGCAAACACCTTCAAAAACTGACCTGGACTGGAATAAAAGAAGAGTTCCTTGGACTATTGGTGTAACGTGCTCCCCACAAAGGCAAAATTTTAGTGGGACTTGACATGCTCTGTTCATTTTAGGTGCCTGTCTTGACAGGCAGGGCTGCCAAATGATAGTAATTACACAATCTCAGGGAAACAATCTAATTACAGGCTCCTGAGCAGAGCACTGCTGCAAGAAGCATTATTATTCTTTAGCATGAGGTGAATGACTCAAAAATACAGGATTTAAGTGAGAAAATGCCAGAAGGTTCACCCTCTTCATTGTGGCCATGCTGTAGAAACTTGGTATGATACACAACCTTCATTATCCACATATAAAATAACAACTAAGCCACCAATTTTCCTACCATGCAGCTGACAGGCTTTTGTGCACCAGGTTTTCAGAGAAGCCAAGATTCACCATCAGCAAACTAAACCCATTCTTCAGGTCTGATGGACCCATTAACTAGCTGGCCAGACAACATCCAGAGTAGTCCAAGTAGACTAAGCTCTGATCCTCCCAGGCAGGTATCTAGTTACCAGCCCTTCAGAAGGCAAAAGGTAGTGATGAGCAACTTGTCTTCCATCTCATAAGTATCTTAAGATAGTCCAGACCAGACATCAGCTGACAGCACTGCTCTGCAAGACCTCTGGAGTTACCCACTCTCCAAGCAGGTCTTACAGCTTAGGGAAAAGCCACCTAAGTGCCCAGAATTCCAGAGCTTTCTCCAGCCTACAAGCACCTAAAGAGCTGGTCTATGCCTGTGTCATTTGGGTTTGCTGTTTCTGGAGAAGAAAAATTGTCTTGTTCTAGTCAGACTTCCCAGTTAAACACCAACAAGTTCCAGAAAACTTGCTAACAGCAAAGCAAGGGTACAGATCTCAGGTACAAAGTTGAGAACAGAATTACACAAGAGAAACAAACCCCACACAGACTATTTCCTATTCTAACCCTGCCTTTATCTGGTGATGCTGATCAAGAAGCCACAAGCACTCTTTGAATGTCACTATCAGGCATCTAACTCAGCAGCTCACCTGGAAGCCAGCGATGGGGGAAGCTCTTTCCTCCTTGGTCCAGGAGGATCTCCCTCTGCTGCTCTCTCCCACACAACCCTCATTTGCTGGACAGGACTGTGGCAGCTGCTCCTCCCTCCCTCCCTCTCACAGGGACCAGGCTCCAAGACACAACAAGCAGAAAGCAGGATCTCTTCCACTTGGACTTTCCAGCTTTACAACCCTATTGTGTTCATTAGCCAGCTCATTCTTTTTTGGTTTAAATGGTCTTCCTGTAGGTCACAGCTTTCAGGGCTGAACAACAACTTATAAATCAAAGTCGTACACAGCATCCGCTAAACGCACATCTTATCCAACTCCCAATCTCTTTTCCCTTTAGCTTTCCTGAAGCCCACACATGGTGCATTAAAAACAACCCCAGCAGACGTGGTGCTTAAGGGCCTTTTTGCAAACTCCTCCCCTCGGCTTTAGGGGCCCAGAGTGACAGGGCACCCCACACTGACAGGGCACCAGTACCACAGGAGCCAAACAAATTCCTGTCAGCCAAGAGCTGGAGAGGCTAAAGGTTTTAATTGAAGCTTCAGCCTGTTCACATGGCTCCAGTTACCATGTCAATGAAAGCCATGTGTCTGAAATCCCTGGAAGCACTAGGACTTCTGCAAACTGGGGACAGATTCTTCCAGCTCTTGGAAACTTCTGCTGCAGGAAGGGGTGCAGAAGCAGCTTCATACAGTACAGGAGCAAGAAACCTTCCTTCAAGTAAGTTTGACAGCTGAAGCAGGAGGAACAGAGCACCTGCTCTGCAGCATCAGCAGGAATAACCTTCTCTGCAGGACCCCTGATGAGATGCTCAGCCTTGTGCTCTGTTTATGTGCCATCCACATCCAATGAAACCAACCACACATCCCCTCACTGCCTCCACATCTTTCGACCTCCCACAGCACTTCAGTTGCTCATTTCTTATCACCAGGCAATTGAAAGAAAGGGGAAAGGAAACTTGTTTCTAAAGGGGAGGAGAGAGAGGAAGAGAAAAATACTTTAGCATGAGAAGCAGGGCATAGTGAGAGTTGCCCATTTCCTACTCCCTGCAGAACCCTTTGTAATCTTACTGCTCCCGAGACACACGCCAGGCACCCCAACTGCCAAAGGAATCAGAAATGCAACAGCCTGTTGTGTTACCATGGGAATCAGGAGACAGGCAGTTAATTGATAAAATGGAGGCACATTAGATTTAAAAGAAAAAAAGAAAAAAAAGATATCTACCAGAGTAGCATCTCATGCCAGGAAGGGAGGAAGCAGTGAGAAAACACATGATAGTTACAAAAGATCTTTACAGTGCTCCTAGGAGAGGTCTTTTTCCTTCTCCATTTTAATTTTCAGAGGTTTATACCCTCAAATCCCACCACATCACAAGAGAGCCTGACATGCAGCACAGAACTGCCTGTCCACTCCTGGGCTGCATTCCCTCTGCATGCCAATCAATAAGCTTCTCATCCACCAGCCAGCAAGAAAAGCTGTACCAGCCTGGCAGAAGTGCCACTGTCACAAGACCCACAGACACCACACCCTCATCTCACTGGCCCAAGCTATAGATGCCACTAACCTGTGACAGGGCAGCATGCTTTGCAGCTCGTGAGCATCTCTCAAAGTCCAGCCCTGCAACCAAACTAATGAGTCAAAAAACCTTGGTA
This sequence comes from Apus apus, assembly GCF_020740795.1. Lineage (NCBI taxonomy): Eukaryota > Metazoa > Chordata > Aves > Apodiformes > Apodidae > Apus > Apus apus. The sequence goes on along the minus strand of NC_067299.1, from coordinate 8,465,636 downwards.
CCAGCTCTGCTCCCTCCCAGCCTGGGCTGAGCTTCAGGACAGTCCCGTGACCAGGACTGCAATGCCCATTTGAATCCAAGACAGATTTTGTCAGCTGGAAAACCCATCTAATGCAGGGGTGCCAGCTAAAAGGAATCATCTGTGTTTTTACTGCCATGAGGATTAGGTAAGAGCCTCAGAGACATCACAGTAGCCCAGCTCAGTCCTTAGTTCAATGCTCAAGTGGTCTCAGGAACGTGGTCTCAGCTGGGACATCAGACACTGCCCTTGTTGAAGCTGCAGCAGAACTCAGGGCACCAAACACTTGTGTTGGTATCATATACTTTTCCATTCCACCATTTCCATTTCCAGACCACCTCCCTCCACTAGGAGCTGGAGATGCAGAATAGCAGTGTGTTGTCTTTACAACCAAGTGCTAGCTAATCAGCTCCTGCCTCTGTGGGTTTTTACCCACTGCTGTCACTTTGCAGCTACTGTGAGCCTCCCTGGGCCTGCAAAACCATTTCATCTCCAACCTTAACACTACAGAAACTCAGTAACCTACGGAGAGCAGAGCTGATCAGAGCTTCCATACTGAGGGGGTAATGAAGGAGGACAGTCCAGGGCATCGGTTGCCAAAGGAACTGAGGGACTGTCTATCAACTACAGCAGCTGATCTACTAGGCAAGAGCCATGGAGGTACAACCTGCTGCAGCTCCAGCAGCACAGGCAGGGAGAAAGGGCTTCACTCCATGCAGGCTGCTGGGGCTCCCAGGGGAGAAGGACTGGCTGCCTGCTGCCTTCACAGCACTCAGGGATGGTGAGGCCTCACCACGTGTCATTTCCAGGTTCCCACACAGGGACTGGAGCTGCTCAAAGCAGCTTGGATTACACACACATGACGCTGTTGGCAATCCAGTGAAAGCCAGCCCACTTGACTGTGCCCAAATTCAAATTATCGAGCACAGCAACGAAGCAGCTGTTTTCTGCAAGATTTATCATGGTCCTTTCAAGCTGCAGGATAAGGAAGAAATAGAGAGGGATAAGGTGGCTGTGAGGGAAAGCAATGCTTTGTGGGCGACAGCCGAATGCCTGGCAGCACATTGTGGGAGGAAGCAGCCCGAGAGATTTATGGCTGACTTGGAAACAACGACTGAAAGCTCTGTAAATTCAAAGCTGAAAAGTTGGGGCTGTAATCTGGCATGGAGATGAGCTCTGCATCTGGCACCCTGGAAATCTGTTGCCCCTGCTGTTCCCCAGAATAACCCCCATGGCATAGACATTAAGATCCCATGCAGCTTCAGCTTCGCCAGCTCTAGCTCCTTTGGAGAGAGGGGACATCCCCAGAAAGAAACCTGAGAGGAGGGGGAAGGAAAAGTGGGCAATAAATGAATGAAAATTATGAAGGAGCAAAATCAAATGAGAACCACTGCAAAGTTGCTTTGCACTGAATGCAAGGAGATGCACGTTGAGGCAGATATTTGTCTTCAGAAGGGCAGCTGGGAAGGGCACTGAACCTCAAACAGCCGTGCTGAACAAAGGCTTTCTCTTATATAAAGGTCTCATTCAGGAGGCTGACTGGTACGAAATCTGCTCTGCCACAGGCCAGACCAGCATTCTTGGAGCCTGCTGGAGACAGGAGGGATGGAGGACCCTGGGGTTTAACAGCTCTGCCAGATCAGATCCCGTATCAATCATAAAAGAGACAAACAGCAAAGATATAGAGTTATTATGCGTGAGGATTTTAAGTTTCTCAAACAAACAATGGTATTCAACAAAACATGCAAAGCAGATAGGTTTTGGCAGCACAGGGCACTGGGGAGGCAAGTGAGTAGTAGAAAACGCATAAGTTTTCTTTCACTGAGGGACAATTAACTTGCAGCATATGGATGATCTATTCAGCTCAAGACTGCAGTCTTAGTTTGTCCATAACTGCTAATTTTTAACACCTTAGTGTATTCTTTCAACACTCATCTTTCAATATGCTATTCAACACTTCCCAGTCTGAAAGCAGGGCCCATCTATCCCACCTCCGGAGCAGCACTCTGTTTTCCCAGAAAATAATGAAGACAAAAATCCCCCAGTTTTGAGGGTGTTTCAGGATTTGATAAAAACAATGGAGAGGCTATGCCTTTCCCCCCCCAACCTTTGTCACCCTCTGCCTCTAGATACAAGTCACAGACATGTGAAAAAAAGGGGACTATGCACAGGCTTCATTCTTCTGTAAATAAATAATAAAAATCACTTCAATTAGACAATATTCCACTTGGAAGCATTACTCATTTTATTCACTGTAGCTTATTCTATCTAGAGGGTAGTTTTCCATTTAAACAAGCTTAGCTGTAAAGATTCAGTAAGTCCTGTTCCCCCAGTCCCAGATCCAAACTGAATTACCTTGCCCAGCCCATTGCAACTATTAAGACTGAAAGAAAGCAGCCCAGCACAGAGGTAAGCCAGGAGAAAGCCCCAAGAGTGAGAACACCAACTTGGGGAGAGACACTTACAGGGGTGGCTCCTGGGATGGACTCAGGGATAGATCCCCACACGATCAGCTCCTTCCAGCAGCCCAAGCGACGCCCCGTGCAGCACAACCTCCCCTTGAAGCTCACGCTTGTCTCTGCTCTCTGCTTGCACAGCTGAAGTCACACCATACGTTCAGCTTCTTTACAACCCCAGCACAAAGCTAACTTCCCCAGAGTCTTTTCAAAGAAGAAGGGAATAGCTTGGGAACAAGCTCAGGCTCTACTCGCCATGGCTGCACAGCCCAGCACACACAGACGCGCGCAGTTGTCGGTGGTTTCTCGGGCTGTGGGAATTTGCAAGGGACCAGTGTGGTTTGGGGGCTGCTGTGAGGGAAGTGAGGACAGCTGCTCTCAGTGAGCTGATCCCATGACAAAAAAGAAAGAAAAGGAGGCAGACACAGGTCTTTAATGAGACATTTAGAAACAATTTCCCAGGCAGAGCACTGGCAGTGGCACACAGAGAGGAGCAGTCTCAGGACACCTTCTGAACTGGAGAAATTTATCTTGAGTACCAAACACTAAAGAGCAGCCAAGCAAAGCATAGTGCTTTCTCTCCACCAGAAAAGCAATCTAGCAGCAGGGTTTCTGACATTTCACAGCCTTTTTAAGTGTAGTATTTTTGCTCAGGCATCATTCCCCCATAAAACCCACTCAGATGGACTCTGGTGCCATTCCTAACCAGCTACAGCACCAACTGGAAGCAGCCAAGCAGTACATTGCTCAAGAGGGGCCATGGACTTATTCACTCAGAAATGATGGGATTAGCTCATTACCAATAAAATGTAGAAGAAAAGGCACCAAAAAATAGCCTGGTCCATCAAGAGAGTAATTATTACTTTATGATGAGACTGGAGCCAGACCAGGGGATGAGCAGCTCTGAGAACGGCATGGACAGGGAATGTGATGCAGGAAGAAATTGCTGTGTGTGCATACTCAGGGTATTTACTCACAGGACATCATCTGAGCAGCCATGCACAAGAAGGGTGGCCACAACTCCCACAATCCAGGAAAAAGGAAGATGAAATGACCAGGAGAGAGCCTAGTCCAACTCTGGCATAGACTGCCTTTGGCCATAGTACTTACTCCAGCTATATAACAAATATTCTAGCCCTCTCTTACATCTTTACAGCCCTCAGATGATCAGTTCAAGTCAATTAGCTCCATTGTAGCAACAGCATTTTGCCTGGTGTGACAGCTGACATGGTGCTTGTACCTCTGCTCCTGCTGCATTATCAGCTCAGGACCAGCAGCACTTTGGAGGCCCAATTGTCCCCAGTTCCAGCTTAAACCATCCTGTAACTCAAACCAGGGGTGCCTTTGCACAGCTGCAAGTTGCAAGCCCAGGCAACAAGTGCTCTGCTGGCATCTGGGAGATGCTGTGCAATTACACAAAGTTACTTCTGAGGCCAGGATTTCAAGCCTTCCAAGTGCAGTTTTTACCCACTTTCTGTAAAGAATCAAGATCTGCAGAATTAAAACATGCAGCAACAGACCACATCATTATGATCTTTCCTACTGTCTCTTGACTGGTAACTTCTCATTTCTACCTGCTGAACCTCAGAAACACTTCCTTGGTACAAGCACAAGATATTCTCTATGCTTCCAATATTACTTTGCCCTACTTTCCTCAGCAGGAGTTGGGCTGATCTTCACAGTGATTGCTCTTTGCAAGAACTCACAGCCTGATAGGTACTTCCTCATGCCCTGTCTGCAGCTAGTCTTAAGGGAAACAGTTCAAAACCTTAACATCTGACATGTAACAACAGAAGATGTATGATTAGCTCCTTATCAGCATGCTAAGAGAGGCTTGTTTCCAGTGTAACCAGCTATCCTGGAGGGCAGCAGTATGGAGCTGCAGGGTTGGCACCAGCAGAAAGGCAGGCACCGTGCTTGCTGTCTTGCATGTAGGATTTTTCTCTTCTGCAACACAATTATACCATCCCTCTGAATCACCCATCCAACTTATCTGAAAGAGGGACACTTCAGGGGCCATCCCCAGGGTCCTAGAGCAACTGCAGGAGCAGCAAAGACCAACATTTCTTAATTCCCAAACAAACTTGTGCACAACTCTAGGGCTGTGCTGAAACACAGCTCTGATTCATTCCTTCATCAGGCATTTATTTGTGCAGCCACAGATCCCTGCACAGATCACACACACACTGTACATCCCCACAAAGGTCACACAATGGACTGATTGTACACAGATCCACTCCAGGCAGAATGCAAAGTTTGTTGGGGTGTTTTTGTTTTGCCTAATCTAATCAAAAGGTAGTTGAGAGCAGATTAACAGAGTCATCTACCTTATCCCAATATCTGGCTTAAACAACTAAGTATCCAACTCAAAAGGTAATGAGCTCTACATAAAGAGGCACTATTTGCAGAAAATCCAAATAACCTATTTGCAGCAGATGCCTAATCATTTTTTTTCTTTTTTTGAGAAAAAACCATGACCATGATCCAGATCTGACCCTGAAAAATACCTGAGTTATGATATGAACATAGAAACCTGCAGCACATCTCAAACCCAACAGCTCTCAAGTCTCAGTGATGACCAGAAATTATACCCTTTGTGGGCAAAGCAAGAAGCAGTGGGGGGGGAAAAATAAATTTAAAAAAATTCATAATGTGAAGTGAGAGACCATGGACAAAGCTGTGGAACTGACTAGCTGAGCTGTACAAAAGTCTCAGTGCAGAGTGCCACCCTGACCACTCTTGATCACACACTATGCTCCCAATCCCAGCACATCACACTGGCTTCAGAGACTCACATGTGAACTATCCCTCTCACTTATGCTGCTTCTTCAGAACTTCAGCAGATGATCATTTAATGCTTTTATCCTCTGAACACACCTAGCTAGGGCAGAAAGCAGTCAGTGAGGATGAGTTAGACAAATTTCTAGTAGTTAGGTTATGGTTGGACTCCGTCTTAAAGGTCTTTTCCAACCAGAATGATTCTGTGATACTGTGAAGTCTCCAAGCCCTTTATTTTGGGTCAGGATTCTCTCAAGATCATACCATCCTTATCTGAAATTCTGTGTTCAGGGTCTGCATCAAGCCCTTCTAATTTCTAGCAGGTTTGTTTTGTTAGGTTTTTTAGGCAATACTTCCAAATGTAATATTCTGCAATAAGCAATTCCATGAAACAAATTATCCAGCAATACAGAAGGCTCCTGTTATCTCCAGGGAATGTGAATCCTAAACTATTGCATGTTTGTGTGTGAAATAGGGCAATCCCAGCCTAAGTTTGGGGCTGAGACACTTGTTGTGATACCTACAGCCAAATGACAGATGCACTAAAGTTTACAGGCACAGCACTTCAGTCAATGAAAAGAACTAGGGGAAGCAGCATCAGGGAAGGAAGCTGCTACTCCTGATCTAAGGCCAGGAGGGCAAAAGGCCAGAAAAACCTGCTGGCCAGGTTGACAGCTCTGTTTCCATCACAGGGTGACATGGGGCAAGCCCTAGTCCTGCCTCCAAGTTACCTGCCATGTAAAACATGGGAAATGCTGACCTACCTCAGAGCCCCAGGCTTCCCTGGCGGTGGTGAAACATTCAGAGTGTCTAAACAGAGACGTTTCCCACATGCAGAGCAGGCTTATAACTGCAGAAAGTCAGAATGACTTACAGCTTGTGCTTTCTAGAAATTCATGCAGCAGCTTGGGAATAGTCCTGGAGCATTCCTGCAGAATGCTGCCCTGCTCATTAGAGCACTGGCAGGGTCCTAAATCACACACATTTCCTGTGCGAGTCATTCGGAATTCCTGAATCCTCAGCGTAGGTTTGGTTGAAGAGGTACTCGTGGCCAAGTTCATCACTGCCTTCCTCTGCAAACATTTTAAATCCCCATGCACAAATATCTCTCTTCTCACAAAGCATTCTGTCAATCAGCACCCATGGGTGAAGCACTCTGCTGCATCCCCCAGGGCACCCACTGCCCCAGGGTAGCAAACAGGGCACATTGGACAAGCTGGAAAACAGCAGTGCCAAAACAGACACATTTGGCAGTAGAAACACCATCCACTGTGTTCTGAATGGAGTTGCTTAGGTCACAGCCAGCCCAATTTGGACAAATCTTCTTTTATAGTGTGTACTGTGATAAATGGAATTTTCTTACAGACTTCACTACTGCCTTAAAACCATTTCTTTTAAGGGGATATTACTTTCTAGCATCTTTTAATATAAAATCAGTAAATATCCTACTGAACCCAAAATGAATAGAGAAAAAATATCTGTATTCTGAATATTTTAAAGCTTTTGTGGAGAGCAATTCACTTATTTAACTGCTTGCAAGGAAGATGCTCACATGCAGGGTCAGCATGATCATTCATTCCAACCAACAGCCAATACTCTGTAGCAAGAGTCTGCTGCCACTCTAATCCTATGGTTCTCACCCCAAATCCATCTATGCCAAAGGGAATCTCTCCTTTGATTTCAATAACATTGGCTCAGGCTTCTAATGATTAATCTGCTCTAGCAGGATTAGTCCAATTGTTCAAGGCAGATCAGGCAGGAGCAGATTCTGCCCCAAAGCTGCACCCTTACTCCAATGGGTGTAACCACAAGTGGAGAGAGGGCACTGCAGACCTACACCAGCCCAGCTGAACAGGATTGGGTTCATTATCTTCAAACCTCCATAAGCTGAACATCTGTGGGAAGCAGATTTTCTTTCCCTGCTGTTCTGCAAGGAGCTACAGACAGAGAGAGCAGGAGGGTGTCTGACCTCCCTACGCCTTTGGTGTCTGCTCATGTCTCATTCTACAGTGAGTGCACTGAATGTTAAGGATTAACTATCTCAAATCCTTCTAAGAGCATCTAATGATTAAGACAATTAAAACCAGACTCCTAGTTGTCTCTAGATGTCACCTGTAAAGCTGATTAAATCAAGATTGATTCAGTGCCCTTTCATATCGCTTGGAATGCATCAGACCCCTTCTCCTTGGGGAAGGAATGCTGCCAAAGGTCCTTTCCTGCTTCAGGAGGGGAACCAGGAGGGATGGGGGAACCACCACCTCCAAAACCCCCCCTAGAAGCCCCAGTACAAAACATATTTCAGCCTGCAGGATGGCAGAGAGAGTGGCTCATGAAAGGGATCTGTGAGTTGAATACAAGCCCCATGCAAAGAGTCAGATGGTCGGTCCACAACCATGCCAGAAAACATCTGGCTTCTGGATACACAGTGAGATTAGAAACAAACATGCAGGGTCTCATGAGAGCATCAGTGTCCAAGAGGGAGGGGGTTTGTGCAGCACACAAAAAGAGGGCACTTTGGTCACCCCCCAGTCATGGTGAATGAACATGCTCAGGCTCTAACAGTCACTCAGCAAAGCTTCTTGGGTGGTTGCCCCAGTTCCTCCACCTCAGCTGCACTGACCAGCAGCCCCACAGCGCTCCTCCCAGCCCTACCTCTCCATTTGAGATGCCATCATCCTAAACCAGCAAATCCCATTTGTGGCTTTCCTATGCAGCCCCTGAAAACCCTCTTTGTTTTCTTTCAGATACCTGATCACTCCTTGAACAGATGACAGCCTGTGTGTATGTGGATATTGTAGCTCTTACTACTAATTGAAAGATAACCTGCTGATACTGTGGTGTTCAGAGGCATTTGATCTCAAAACCTGCTCCCTGGCACCTCATCCTCCCCATTCCCCCGGGAACTGGAGCTGCTGTGCACACAGACTGGGCACAGATAAAGCCAGACCTGATCAAACTTCAGCGCCCCCAGTGACGCAATTCCAGCAAGGATCACTAATCTGCCTCCATTCAGGCTTGCAGCAGGGATTTGAGTGAGGACAGGGCTCAGCTGAGAGCTGACAATACCCAGCACTCCATGAGGCCTGAAGCAAAACAGCAAAAGCAAATGTTTGCTAGAAATAATAGCAGCCTCTGGCCCCACGATGTGGGGTCTTTTTCTCTCAATTCACCACTACACAACACCCCAAGTTACTACTAATCAAGAGCCACAAAGCCTTTGAATAGACAAGAATTAGCTCCTTCTGTCTGTGCCAGTCAATCAGATGCTCTGGACACTACAATCCTATTTCTTTTGTTTCACACAAAACAGTAGCTCAGTGTCTTTCTCATTTATTTGGGGATGAGAATTCATAGATGGATACAAAACCAGACAACCTCAGCACTTTCTTGCAGTTTTATAACAAACTGTGTTAAGACACTGCCAAACCATCAATGATTACCTGAGAATAACCTGCCCAAGCTCTCCCTTATTCCCAAGGCATGAATTCCTCATCAAGGACACCTTTCCTCCCTCTGCTTTACTGCAAGATAACCCCAGGGGCAACAGAAATTACCTGTTATTATTAAGTATCCAGCCACTTTACTCCAACAAAACCCTGAGAAACTTGAGGGGCAAACACCTGGTTTCCAAGTTAATTTACCAAAACACTGGGTTTTAACCCTGTTGCAGACAAGAAGAGATGAAGATTTCCCACTGAGAAAGGGAAAAGCAAGGCACTAACCCTACAGAGGAGCTAAGCTGGTGGTGAGATTTAGGCTCCTCCAGCAGAATTCATGCAGGTATAGCTCATGAATGATGGGACCTGGCTATGTGCAAAGAGATGTCTCCACACAAAATTGCTGAGTCTCTGAAACTAGAAGCAGCCCTCAGAAGAGAACTGCATTTCTAGGAAACAAAGTTAAATCCCTCCCCGCCCAGGAGACTCACAATCAGATTCAAGCCTGATAAAAAGCTTCTGCCACATTAATTTCCAAAGGAAATCTCTTTTAATTGTAAAGAGGGACCTGGGATGTAACCCATGGAGTCCAGTCTGCCCAACCCTCTGTTGGCCTCTTCTCCTTATTTTCCAATGCCAGGAGTGATGGATCACACTCAGGTTGGAGTGACAGTTCTGATCCCACATCCCACCTAAGGCAAACTCAGCAACTGCATCCAACAAACCTGTCCTGGTTGCTGCTTGAACAATGTGAAGCTCATTCCCTCAGCACAGCAGTAACTATCCCCCTGGGATGTAACCAGCCTCAGACAACTAGCAACCAGAAACCAAGCTACTAACTACCCACAGCACAACTCAGGCTTACAAAGCCCTCATTACAACATACTTCATTTAATTGTTCTATGAACTTAAAAGTCTTTTCCAACCAAAACAATTGTGATTCTATCTAGGGCTTTTTTAATGGCCCTGTGAGCATTCCAGTCTGGTTCACTTTTATTTTTAGAGAAAAAAAAGCATCACACAGTGTTTGCAAAGGCAGCCGTTACACCAGCAAATGTTAACAGTTCTGTGCATTTATTTTTCATGAAAAAATCATGTATGTTCACTCACATGAAAACGAGGAGGCATATCCATGTTCCTGACAATGCTGTGAAGTTTGGTTTTCAAAGTATAGTTTTGGGCAATAAAACTGAGCACCTGCTGAAAAAGTTTTGAATCTCACAGTCACGCCTAAAGATGAAATTTAGGTCATGGACACTTGCACCTGCCCATGCAGAAAGACAGAATCCATCTGTACAGCTCTAGATCTAGTCTAGATTCAGTCTGGATGTGTTTAAATCACACCAAAAATGCAATAGGTTGGAGCTTTTTTGCCTCCAGCACTGCAGTCCCAGTGTTGCTCAGCTCCATCTGCAAATACTAATTTTCCTTTTTTTCCCCCTCCCCCTTTTGCCAGAAGTCCTTAATTGAAGAAGAGATTTAAGAACCATAAAAAGCACTGTAAATGATCGCCAGAGCCAGCTGACAGCAAAATGCAGTATGAAAGGCAGGACTTTCTCCTCTAACCAAGTTACTCTAACGCTGCTCTGAGAACTTCCCTTCCCAGCAGCTTTCACCTGTTCCACCAGCTGGGAGGCCTGTGTGGGCCCATTCATCACAGCTCCCATTCTCCCTCCATCTTACAACTCCAAGCAAAAACAGGCTTTTCCAGGAGGGGGGTGGGAAAGAAACCAAGACACATGAGCTTTGTAAGTAACAAATCCAAACATGATATTGAGCCCTTCACCAATGACCCACACCTTTTGCAGACACCTCTCCTGAGAAGCTTGAGAGATTCTTTACTTGAAGCAGCATGGGAAATAAGCCAAATCATTTGTGGGAATTCCTCTCCCAAGACAGCTTGGGATGAATTTTCAGTCTGGTTTTAAAGAAAACAGTCATCACAAAGCAGAACTTTTTTCCATTGTTCCAGCTTTATGGGAGAGAGGGAGAGGGATAGTCAGCATGGACACCACTCATCAAGGCTAATGTTTTCCAAGAACACAGGTCAGGTGCCAGACCCCCACTGACTTTCAGTGGAAATGGGTATTTCAGCTCTCCTTCACAAAATAAAAAAGCCCTCACCTAACCCAAAATACCACAACAAAAAGCCCTAATATCTCACAGGTCTTTGAAAGTGCCCACTCAGGTAGGAGACACAACAAGCCTCTACTCCAGGGAAGTTCACAGAGGACAATCCACAAGCTGGTAAGGAACAGAGGCTCTGAATTAACTTTCAGGAACAGTAAGTTGGATGTACTTGAGCCAGCTTGTCACACACACTGGAACTACATCAGATCTGCTCTCTATGGAAACTAAAGCATTGACTTGTGAGATTATATACAACGTGCACACACAGCATCTTATATCTGCATCAGTCCTCTCTCTGTTGCATAAGATGTGAGTTGTCAAGAGTAGCTGGAACTGTTTAACAGAGTACATCTCCACTGCCCAGGAAAGGAGATAAAAGATGGATGAGGAACACTGGACTTTCTATAAAAGAACACCAGCAGAGTGCTGGGGAACAGAGAAAGAAGAAATCAAAGTATCTTCATGCATTCCAGACTAAGGAAACTAAATCTACTTGCACTTTTGCAGACCAGACTGATCAGTTCATGGGAAGACAGGAGGAAGATATTTTGGAAAGCTCCACACTTCATTTGCATCTACTGGCTCTCTGACAACTCTCAGGGACAACTGGAGAATGAGCATCTTCTTTTGGCACCAAATCTGGAAGACATATCCTAGATGCAGGGTCTTTCTGAGCCAGGCCCAGGCTACCAGACCCAAGAGACAGCTCAAAACCAACAGATGTACATTGTTACAGTTTAATTCTACACTTCATTAGATAAATAGTTTTTATTTTGCAACTGTTTCAAGCTTTTGAGATTTCTCTCTTCCCCCCAGGTAGCAAATTCAAAGACAGCAATGCTGCAGCTCTGTATTTTGTAATCCAAAACTCACTACTTTACTTTCATCAGGCTGGAGTCAGGTGTTCCACCAAATGCCTAAGAAAATGGAGAAGTCCCTTGGCCTTTCTGGCAAGAGCCAGATAAGTGGGAAAGCAGCACACGAGTTCAGAAAAATCCAGTACTCTCAGTTACCCCTGGAGTCAGTGAAACACCTGCAGGACCTGCACAGACACAGCTCATGGAGCTCAGGCAAATGTTCGTATCAGAGCAGAGCTCATGGTTTCTGCAGGGCTCCCTCAGTGCCTCACATACAGCCTCCTTCATGCCACTTTTTAGGACCTGATACAAAGCTTGGTACCTTTAGAGGAGCCTTCCATCCCAGCAGACACTCAATATATTATAAGGACACTTTGCTGGACAGTGACAAAAGAGAAGAAAAGGAGAAGAAGCCCTTTGCAATATTCACATTAAACACACAAAAGAAAGTTTGTTTCAGCCTTTCCATCTCTGCCATTGTCCCTCTGCACATCAGAAAGGCCCCAGCACTGTGACACTGGGGAAAGCACTCAGGCTGGCTGCAAACCACCAGCTCTGACAGCCCTCAGGCTGGAACATGGTTACCTCCTCCTGAGAAAGCTGGGTTATCAGCACTGCCAGGGATTCACAGCAGTTAGAGGCCAGGGGCTGAATGATGCAGGTCAGCAAGACAGAAGAGTGAGAATGGGCCCAAGATCCATAATCTTCCTGTGTCCCAAAACTGATTAATCCCCAAAAAGGCAATGAAATCCAGTCTCTGGGACTATCTACCACCAGATCCTTTGGTCACATGTATCCTCAGAGCTTACATCGGTGCCTGCTGTGGTTGGGATTTTCATGACGTGGACACTTGGCTCTGAAACAGAAACCACTTTGACAGAGAAAAAGAAGAATATTTTCTCTTATAGTTTTTCCCCACCAAATGCTGAACCTCATAACTGTCTGTGCTGGGGCTGGGTCCCACAGCCAGCACAGATGCTGCTGCTCTCCCAGAGGAACATAGACAGGATTTTGGGATGCATATTTTGCTCACCAGTTCTGATTATCATTGGAAAGGAGAGGAGCAGGAGACAGCTAAGTGCTGGCGAGGCATTTGGAGAGGTCTGCAGGGGGAAAAGCAGGCACAGACCATGCACAGACACAGCAGTAGCTCTTGTGCAGGTGACAGAGCAAGATGATGATGCTGGGGAAGATGTCACAGCTGGTGCTACAAGCCCTATCCCAGCCATCCACTGAGCACAGGCTGGGCAAACAGCCCTGTTGTGCTGTTGCCTCAGTGCAGCGACTGCTCTGGCAGCTCCCTGGCTCCTGCCAAGTCTCCTGCCCATCCCCAGAGGCAGCAGAGCAGCTCACAACATGGCACCGAGCTGCCAGCCGAGATCTCTCCCCTTCTCCACACACACGTTTTTCTCCAACCCATTTTAGAACTTACCAGGCAGAGATCAAGCCCAGCGTGGTGCAGGCTCTGCTGCATGCCTGCCACAGAGCTGGGTGGCTGCAGCTGCCAAGGGCACAGAGCAGCTCCAGCAAACAAGTGCTGCTTTCAGCTGAGGGCTGCCCATGGCTGCTGACTGCCCCTTTCATTCTCCAACACACCCACGGACTGTGTTTGCTGAGAAGCCCCTCAGCCAAGGAGAGGACAGGCCTAGGGTCTTTTCCCTTGTTTTGTTGGTTTAAGAGATAAAAATCAATTGAAAATTCCTCCACATCACACTGCAATTATAAATCCAACAGGAAGAACCATGAGGTTCTCTCAACTGGTAGCTAAATAGTCACTTCAGTGAAGTGCTTCAAGTTCATGTCTCAGTCACAGTTAGACACTAGAAGAAATGAGGGGGAAATACAGAATTTAGTCTGGGGAATAACCTCAAACATATAAATCTTATCCTAAAAATTGCCTTTGTCCATTTGTCCTTCCCTCTAGCAAACAGATGTAAAGACACTTCCACTATCTTTGATTTGGATACTGAATTAAGAAACTACTCTCATATTAAAAAAACATTCAAACACAGAAGAGTTCAATCCAAAGGTTTTTTTCTACACCCAGGGCCAAGTCCTCAGCTGAGGAAGAGCAGAACCTCTCCACTCCCTACAATCCTGTGTTATACTGAAAGATCTGGAACTTGGCCCATGGTCTCATGCAGTGACTGGCTCCTCAAACAAGATCTTGCAGACGTGCAAAAAAAGCAAGTTAGAACTGTGGCTTTTCCAACACTGCTCAGTGAAAGAATTTACAGGGTAGGAGACAGGATATATATGCTATATCAGTCACTGAAAGAAGGGATCTCAGCTAAGAAATCTGTGGGGAAAGCAGAGCCCTGAGATGTAATAAGAGAGCAGAGCCAGGGTCACTTAGCAGCAAGTAGGGTCTTTGGGTGGCATCTTGGGCAGAGGTTGTACCTGAACCACCACCCTCTTTTATGGGAGGATGTTCTTGGGACAAGGACAATAAAACAGCACAATAGAAACTTCAGAGAGATAGGGTTTTTCTGTTTAAATAACCATCACTTCTCCATTGCTCTCACAAGGGGCAGCAGTCTGCTGACCCTCATTTTGCAGTATCATCATCACAGACTAATTTGGCATAGCATGCTAAAGCAAGTTTTGTCCCATTTTGTCCAGATTTTGTCCCCTACACTACAAGTGTTGCCTGACAAGTACAAAGTTTTTCTGCTTCTGCCAAGTATTACAAATTTTTGGGACTGAAACATATAACAATGCAACCAGGCTTGCAGGATCAGCCTAGATTAAGGGACAAGAGGTTGACAGATTTCAAGGAGGAGCCAGTAACATCCACAAAAGCAAAGTGTAACATACTGAATTAACAAGTGAATGTCAGAATATACAGAATTCTGATGCTTTTCCCCCTTTTACCCAACTGAAATGAAAAGCCTGTGGCACAAAACTTGCACCTTGAGTATCTGCTAAAATGTATCTAATAAAAAGAAACAAATCAACAGTCAAAAAGGTCACAAACACGAGTCCTAATCAAAACAGGTCACAAACTCTTCTGAAGTGTTAATTATACTGCATAATGGCAGTCTGTACAGCTTATGTATACACTGGATATAGATCAAAGGACAGTAATGCCTCTCTAGGCAAACTGTTATTAAAATCTCAGTGCTTCAAATTACTCTGTTCAAACAAAGGCACAAATTTGAGATAATAAACACAGGACAAATCACTTTAAGTGCCTGGTTCTTACTCTTGCATTATCACAGACCACAAGCAATGGCTGTAGGACAGTGTTTAGGAAGGTTATGGGTGAGGTTTCCATCTGCCTAATTATTGCCAGCTCTTCAAATGTTAGTCTCTGTACAGTAACACAGACACAAACATACAAGACAGGAGGCAGCACCTCTCTCTGTCAGCTCTAGATGCCAGGGGATCCATCTGTTTTCCACCCACTCCCCAGCCTGCCTGGTTTGTGCATTACTTGGGAGAGGGAGGCCATTTACCCACCCCATGACACTTGTTTTGATCCATGCTCACCCTCATTCTACATACAGATGGGGAATTTCACATCCTGCTGAACACTGGCACCACCAGGCATTTGCCTTTAAGACAGGTGATTACCTGGGTCAGCCTCTGCTGAATCAAGCCCTTACCTTCTTTTGAGGTGGTGGTGACAGCAGCTGCAGTGGTCCCTGATGTCCTTCCCACGGGGCTGGAGTGCTTCCCAGCCCTGCCAGGGATTTTAAGTCCACTTGGCTTCAACATGTTTGCTGTCTCCTGGTTCTCAGCCTCTTATTGCCAGTGCCTCAAAGAGCTGTTCTGGTATCACCATTCAGCTTCTCGATGATGGACCTCTTCTTCCATCATCATGGGCCTAGGAGAGAAGAGCAGCAAGAAATCAGAGAGAATGGGTGGGAGAGCACCAAACAGGCACCCAGAAAGCAGTGTCCAGCTCCCTCCTCACATCCACAGGAAGGTCAGGAACTTTCACTTCTTCTCCTGTAAACCATAGGTGATCATTGCCTTCATCTCCCACCTTAATGCTACATTCATTCCAGTCCTGTGGTTTCACTTTGATCCCTGGAGTCCCAGACCAAAGCTGAAGCCTTGCAGAACCACCAAACAGGAATTTAAATTCAGTTTGGGATTTGAGTGACTAAAACTGTTGACAGGCTTTAAATTCTGAAGTCTCAGCTCACGTGTCAGCCAAGCCCCAGTTCTGCTGCTCTGTGCAGGCACTGTCAGAGCCCTTCCCAAAGGCACACTAACAACTCTCTACACCAGACCTTTGGGTGCACAGCTCCCATTCCCACCCCACCTCAGAGGCAGCCTCTCCAGGTTCACAGGAGGAGTCATCCCAAGATGCAGCTTTTCCAGCTCCCTTAACTAAGAACAAATCCAAAACCTTGTTACAGAAAAAGAACATCTGTCCCTGTGGATTTGCAGCTACTCCTTAGTGAAGTCACTTAACTCTTCCCTATGCCATTCCCAGGAGGCAAATGGAATAAACCCACAAAATTCCTTGCAGGAAAAAAAAAAAAAAAAGGAAATGACTAAGTTGTTTTTAAAAAAATGCAAAAACATTCCTAATGGATAAAGAAAAACAGTCAAAATGTGGAGACTATCAGCCAAAAGGAAGTCCAGGCTGGCTGATGAGCAAGGGGGGGTGGAGGGAAGAAGGTGGCAGCAGAGTGAGCCAGGGACACCAAGAACATAACAGTGGAGGGAACTGCAAGGAGAGAAAAGCAGGACCCAGCCAGAAGCCAGGGGACACCCAAATCTGCTATGTGGGCTGAGGAAGGAGGCAGAACCCTGGAGAATTAACCCAGCAAGGATTTACAGATGCTGCAATGGGGGTAATTGCAACAGGGAGATAGGAAGTGATTGAGGCATGAGTAAGGACTTCAATACAGGCTGGGGCAGAGAGAGGGGAGGGCTGGAAGGGCTCCAGGGAAAGCTGCAAGCAGACACAGAGGAGGGAAAACCACAAGGAGAATTCTAAAACTGGATTCCTGAGGACTCAGAAGTATCTGAGACACCAAAGAGCATTTCAGCAGTTGGAGTCAGTCATCCCACACCAGCTTAGAGAGACAAAGAAAGGAGGGATAAGGAGAGACAGCATGGGGAGGGAGCCTGTGTGAAAGCCCAAGGGATCGAGCCCCAGCTCTTCCTCACACAGGATGTTCACCCCAGACACCTGGGGTGTCTTCAGGCACCTGCAGGTATCACCAACTGGGGAATATTTAGCTTATGGGGAAGTCAAAGCTGCTTACGAGAAGCAGGATGCTCAGACCACATCACCAGCAGCAGGAACAATGGACAAGAACAAGTTCTTGTTAAGAAAGAGAGAGAACAGCCTTCCTGTGACACAGCCAGTGAGGACCAGATGCTGTCAGAGCTGGACAGGAGGCTGCAGTCCAGCTCTGTTTAGCATAAAATAGGGAGAAAAATATCAGAATCAGGAGGTGAGAAACACTCATCAGCCTGGTTCCTTCTATCTGCCAAGCTATCAGACATGGCTCTCCCACCCACTCCATCTTATATGACACATTTTGCCCAGGGTAGCTTTGATTTTACAGAACAACTTGATTTCTAGCACTTGTGCTGCCAGGTGATGAGATGCCACCCCCATCCCATCACCTTCAACGTGAAGGTTTGCTCTCTTCACAACAGGCACTTACTCCTTGATTTACACATCTCATTCCCTGGTCCTACCTCTTGGTTACAAGGCTTGATGCTGTACTTGCAATTAAGCATGTTTGATAAAACATGATGGCTGTATGAATTCACACATTTGACAGTTTTTCAGGTCTCTGCTAGAGGGACTCTCTGGATCCCTAACTTTGCAGCCAGAACCACATAAACTTCCTATATTTTGCTGCTCACCTGTGAAGAGACAGGGGACTTCAGTTCATTCCATCTCCACTACCATTATCCCTGAAGGTCAGCTGGCCACACCAGTCACAGGATATTGTGATCTTCTGCTCCTTCTCAGGATGGCTGGGGTTTATTTTTTATGCAGGGGGGGAAGAAATAAGAGGAAATGCATTCCCACTGTATAAAGATCTCTGCCAGAAACCTTTATGCAAACACATTTGCTTTCAACGTACTAATGCTGAAAAACAAAGGAACTCCACAGCTAACTAAGCTGCCCTCTGAACAGATAGTTCCTTTTATCCAGAAATACAGTCACCACGACTAGTTCATGGCCACGTGAACCAGGGGCTCCACACCACACACCAAATTCAAACCCTTCTGAAGTGCATCCTGGCCAGACACCCCCTGCCTGCCACACTCCAAACATCTGATGGGATTTAACTCACCTACCTGAAGTTCATCCTCATCTCCAAGAGCTGCAGAACAACCACAGCCAGGATACAGGGGTGACTGCCTTAGTGTATACCTGCACACTCCCTAGCACACAGGGAAATGAGGATGAACTTGGGAGCATTTTACTATAAATACAGTTTGTTAAAAAGATATAGATAAAAATAAACACCTGGGACATTTTTAAAGAAGTCTACACCTGCTGCTAGGTACTCCTCCTCTGTCACTGGTTTATCCCCCACCTCAACATAAAAATATAGAAGCAGATTTTCAGGAAGCTCTGAAGGCCAAGCATGGACCTCTTCTGAATCACACCATCAGGTCAGTCATCTTCCCTACCCAGAGCAGTGCTGCACAGACATCCAAGTCCCATGTTGCTGTCCAACTGAGTGCTGCAGCTTTTGCACTCCAGAAACATCCTTGGCCTGGGACACAGGCCAATATCTCCACAGGCACTGCCCTGCTCCATTAGAGATAACAAGTTGTCCTGAACTCCTCTATCATCCCCTCAGCATCCCAACAGGCTCTAAAAACAAAGCCCTTCTGAAAAAAAATAAAAAATATCTGTTTCCAGCAGCAGACACTGAACACAGGCAAAAATGATGCCACATGTGGTGTAAGAAACATGATTAATCTTCTCCTTCCTACTCCCTATATTACCTGCCCAAGCTGCAAGCTTTGCCTTCCTGTATAACTTCATGGGAATGTGATTTTCCCCAGACACACTGTAAAAATAAACCCATCTGCTCCAGTGGATACTCCAGGGCCACCATCTCTGCTGATTTTGGTTTTCTGCCTTTTCCAAGATGACATATTAACAGGATTTTCTAGATCTCTGCCAGATTCTTCTTGCAATCTTCTCAGACTGGGATGAATGGTTCTGTCTGTTCCCACAACCAAGAAAAGCATCCCAGGAATGCACAATATTAAAGCCTGCTTCAAAAGACCAAAACATTCTGTTCTCCATCTTTCCATCAGAAGAAGTGGACAGCTAGATCTGAGTCACCTGGGCTCTGATTCAAAAAGGGAAACAGTGCTCAACTAAGTACAGATGTACGTCCAAAAATTGCTTAGACCAGGAGAAATATATCTGGGCATGCAAGTATCCACAGTGCTGGCCAGGCATCAGAACAGCACACACTAAAAACAGAAAAAACAACTGGAGGTGTTTGGACTTCCATTATTTCTCAGAGGTGGAAGGGGAATAACACAAAAGAGGGGTTGGAATGGAAAGCTTTTGTCAGTCTTGGCAACAAAGCTTATCCTGAAGTTTCTCTGCTCCATCCATCCCTCCTACCCTCCATAAGGCCCACAAGTCCTTGCTTGTCATGTGGGAGATCATCCCATTCAAGATGGACATAAGCAACAAAACAGACTCCCAAATCCAGAACACTCCCAGGAGCCCTCATGGGTATATGCCAATCTAAAGACCTGCTCACCTTGACATTCTGAGTGAAACAACTGCAAGACACTGGAACAGGTTTCCAGACACCAGATTGAGCTGGCCTGAATCCCACCCTGTGCCTGGTGCTTCCTTCTGGATGGATATAGAGGCAAGAAGGGTTTACTCAACACTTTTCCCCAGGGAGAGCACAGGGGCTTCATGGCAAGTGCAGATCCCAGAGGAGTTTAGACCAGCTGTATCTGAACACTGCTGGAACAGTTGGGTTTATACAATATTTTGTGGGGAAATAACTCTATTTCTTAAAATTAAATACAGCACAAAAAGTGAGTACCAAAACTTAGGTTTCTAATTTTCTAAATTTGGAAATCCACATGTAAGAAATGAAATTTGAAGCCTGCAGGCACGTGCATACCTCTGCAGGACAAGGACCCATAAAAAAAAAAAGGGTAAAGAACAGCATCTAGTTTCCAGACTAAAGGTGGTCATGTTGCACAGAAGGTTAATGATAAACAAAGGCAATGCAAGAAGCAGCAAACTGTTGTGGGTTTTTTTAAACAATCTTGACTTGTGCAAATAATTGGTGACTTCAAAGACAACTATTTGGATAGGGAAAGGTTTGCATAAGTCTGGATTTGCCTACTCCCATCTAAGGTAATCTTTTGAGAAGAAATTGTTTGTGCCACTAAAACACTCTGCCAGCTTTCCTCATGTTCATAGGAAGGATGAGGAACTCCAAGGCTTGGGATGCAGCTCTGTGGTGGCACATCTGCAGGGAATGCTTCAGCCATTTTCAGGGCTGTCACAAGACATGGTGGTGTGGCTGAACCTGCACAAAGACCCCTGCATTAGTAAAAAAAGACACTGCTTGGGAAGCCCAGGAATTCTGTCTGCAGCTGCTTTGTAATAACAGCGACTCCATAAGGAGCAGGGGAAAGTGCATTTTGCAAGGTAAATCCCCATCCTCTACAGGAAAGAGAAACAATCCCAAGTGCTGCCACACAATGTGCAGCTGGGGAAGGTCCAACAGCACTTTGGTTTCAATACATCCTTTGCACACGTGTTCAGGAGAGTTAAATATAAAAGCAGGAACTTAATTTTCTACTATGATCTGGCTTTGTATTTCAGAAAGAGTACAGAGCCTTGAGGTTTTTCTGGGTTTGGTACCCCAGCCTCTCTCATTCCAAAACCTCTGGGACTCTGGACAAGAGTGAACCTGCCTTAGCAGAGCTCAAGAACAAGCCCTGCTCCCCACAAAACCCACAGCTGCTCTTCCAGCAATTCCTCCTCACACGTGTCATGCTCCCCATGCAGGTTCTCTCACTGAAAACAGCATCACTGCTTGCAGGAACCTCCAGCATCAGGCACTGCAAATGTTGAGAACAATACCTGAAGGCCATCTACTCCTTGAAAACAGACTGCTTTGGTCCTCTGATGGCTGGAGGAGCCCTTTGCTCACTTCAACAATATACATACAGAATAATGGGAAAAAGCTTTTTAGAGCCAACTCCATTATTCATTTCTTAGGCCTTATATAAAACCTTTACTAGCCTAAAGATATTGATTTTTTTTTTTTTTTAAGTTATGTAAAGTGATTTCATTTCTTGTTTCCAAGCATTTGGTTGCACCCACTTCACATTTCCAAACTGTTCTGCACCTTTCCCACCCCCAGGAAAAAGAGATTTTCAAGCCATAAAGCTCTCTCTCCTAGAGCTGTTACACTGGGATACAGCACTGCCCAAATGACTGCATTCCAGAGGCAAGGACAGGCAAAACTTTGGTGCTCCAGGCTCATGACCCTGGCTGCAAAGACAGGCTTGGGAATTCTGCCTTGAAATGCAAATCCAAAGGTCAGCCTCAAACCCCTCAGTCTTCTGCGAAAGGGGCAGGAAATGAATCTGATCAACACAGAGATGGGATCTGATAAGGCCAAACCACAGCTTTGCTAATAGAGACAGAGATTATGCTGAGCTGAAAGGGCAATCTTATCTTTTAATTCCTTAAGATGTTCCATCCAACCCAAGGTAATCAAGCCATGGCCTTCTCACTTCTCTGATCAGTTACTCACAGAACATCAGGGGTTGGAAGGGACCTCTGAAGATCATTCAGTCCAACCCCCCTCCTAGAGCAGGACTGAAAAAAAAACAAAAACCAAACAACCAACTAGGACAGGTCACTCAGAAAGGCATTCAGACAGGCCTTGAAAGTTTCCAGAGAAGGAGACTCCCCAGCCTGTCTGGGCAGCCTGTCCCAGGGCTCTGTCACCCTCATAGGAAAGAAGTTCTTCATGTTGAGGTGGAACTTCCTGGGCTCCAGTTTGAATCCATTGCCCTTCATCCTGTCACAGGGCACAAGTGACAAGAGCTTGTCCCTGCCTTCTACTCCTTCCTACAAGGAATCAGAAACCTATTTCTGAAACACATGGGGGGAGGGCAGATCAGGATTAAACCCTTTTGCTTCATTGAAGTATAGAGGAAATAAGAGATGCTCATTCTTAATTAAGGGCACACTACTCTCCCAAGAAAACCTTCCCTTCTCCCATAGAGGGAATGGAGGGAGAGTATTTCAGGAACAAAAGAAAGGAGGGCATTGCCTTCAGCCACACACAGGGAAATCCAGGGAATCCCAGGATCCTCTGTCTGCCACCACGTTTTTTCTTCCTTGCAGCTGAAGAATTCACATGGAACCTCTGGCCAGGAAGCTTTGTTGCTACTATGTAGTCTCCCCTCATGTGTCTGAAAGGTTGTTAACCTCAGGAAACTTAACAGGCTTTTTTCTCCTCACTCAGGTTTTGCAATAAATTAGCACAGGATGCAAAGGGAAAGCCTAGAAGCCTTTTATTTTAAAACTTAGGTATTTTTAAAGCTAGTTCAAACAACTATGATAGATAAATCACCCTGTGACTTGCTTATAAAACAATGGTTATTAATGGAAGAATGTGCA